>NC_136379.1:3610000-3752500 GCF_037039965.1 Doryrhamphus excisus
GCGCTATACAGTCTATGTACACACACAGTCATAGACCAGAGGGTACCCCAGACCACCAGAAAAAATTTGGGCCTGATCCGACCATGTGGAAGGAAGTTACGGCTATATACATTTCCACCAGTTGGTGGCGCTATACAGTCTATGTACACACACAGTCATAGACCAGAGGGTACCCCAAACCACCAGAAAAAATTTACGTGTAACGGGTGGCGAGGGATAATGAATTGAAACTTCTAGGTGGCGCTAGTGTGTCAATTTAGATTGGTGTCACATGGGAGCACCACCAGGGCGCTCAGGCCTGGATTAAGGCCTCACGTTTAAGATTTCAGCAGCCTGTGACCTTCTGCAGGCAAATGATGACCTTTTGATGGTCAATGGCGAAGGCTGACCATTCGCCGTGGCCACGCCCCCCACATGTGCTTTACACACATCATAGTCCATCAACTGACATCATCAGTCTGTCAGTCAAACTAAGTATTGACTTTGATGTACATTGCTTCAAGGCAAGGCCAGACACCAGGCAGGGCCAGATATGAAATGGTCAAAGTTTGGTGGCGTGCCACGCCCACATCCTATGGAGCGGCCCAAAATCCTTCGCAATTTAACGTGGGCCATCCGTCTAGTGTCCGTTGATGCAACAATGGACTCATTCGGTCAAACCCCCTAGGAGGAGTTCGTCAAGATACGACCCATACATCCGCCCCCAAATGGCCGCCGCCACCTAAAATGGCCGACTTCCTGTTGGTTTTAGAACATGGGTTATTGAGACTTTTTTGTGCGTCCTGTCACGAGTGATGTCTCCTCCGAAAATCATGCCGATACGTGCAACGGGAGGCGAGGGATAATTATTTTAAAACTTCTAGGTGGCGCTAGTGAGTCAATTTGGCTTGGTTTCATATGGGGGCCACACCAGGCCGCTCAGGCCTGGATTCTGACCCCCCCTATGAGTTTTCAAGCCCATGCAACCTTTTGCGGGCGAATGATGACCTTTTCTATGTAAATGGCGAGGCCTGAGCATTCGCCGCCAGGCCACGCCCACCACGTGCGCTTTTCCTGCATCATGGTCCATCAACAGGCTTCACCAGGCTGTCAGGCAGTGACCTTGTGACCCCGATGTTCATCTGATGAATCTCCTGGCAGAAAAGGCCTCATGTAGATGACACGCCTTTAGCCTGTCGCCAATAGGTGGCGCTGCGACGAAATCAGGAAGTGACCTACGGGGACCTTCGGGGCGGGGCCATGATCACATGTACCAAGTATGATGAAGATCTGACCACGTGGAGCCAAGTTATTCACGTCTACAGTTACGCTCAGCGTGCAAGGCCCGGACATATGAAAATGGGCAAAATTTGGGGGCGTGCCACGCCCACATCGTATGGAATATCCCAAAATCCTTCGCAATTTAACGTCGGCCATCCGTCTAGTGTCCGTTGATGCAACAACGGACTCATTTGGTCAAACCCCCTAGGAGGAGTTCGTCGAGATACGACCCCAACTTCTGGCACGAAAAAGGCCGCCGCCATCCAAAATGGCCGACTTCCTGTTCGTTTTCCAATATGGGTTCTTGAGACTTTTTGGTCCGTCCTGTCACGATAGACGTCTCCACCAAGTTTCGTGACGATAGGTGAAACTGGTGGCGGGGGCCAATTTTTTCAAAAATTAAAGGTGGCGCTAGAGAGTCAATTTTGGAACATTGTTTTTGGGACCCCCACCAGATCGAAATTTTCGCCAGACCTGACGCGCTTGCAAAATTTGGTGAGTTTTCGGGCATGTTAAGGCCCTCAAAATGGCCGTCCTTTCGTCAGAATAAAAAACGGAACGATTACAATAGGGCTTTCGCACTGGTCAGTGCTCGAGCCCTAAATATATCAAAATAAATCCCAATACAGTCAAAGTCACGGCATTCCTGCGTGATAACTCAACGTGGGTGACATCCACAACGTTCCCGTGCAGTCTCAATGAGCGATCTCCTCCCCGCGATATCCGGACGTGAACCGGAAGTGCATCTCCGGAAGTGGACCGTGGCGATAACATTTTTTAATACAAATTTGTATAAACCATCAATTACTTACCTAAACAACTTTTAATCACTTCTAGCAAAATACACATACACATGTGATTTTTTTGTTTTCTATTTTTAATAAATTCAAAACATGTCAAAAAAAACTTTTTTCACATTGTCATAATGGAGTATTTTGTGTAGAATTTTGAGGTAAGAGATTAATTTAATTCAGTTTGGAATGAGGCTGTAACATGACAAAAGTAGAAAAAGTGAAGCGCTGTGAATACTTTCCGGATGCACTGTATATTCGGGAATTGCCTTAAGGGCAGCACAATGGGTATGATGACCTATCATATTGGAAGGAGCTGGCAGAGAGAAGGCAAAAAGGCGAGGCAAAAATGAAGGAAGAAAAGAAGGCGAGAGAAAAAGCAGAAACCAAACGTTGTAGAAAGAGTTACAAAACACAATAAAGGAAGTTTTAATTCAAGAGTGTCAGAAAGATGAAGAAAAAGTCAGTGAGGAGAAAGACAGACACGTTTTATACACACAAGGAAGATAGCGAAAGTACAGTCATGCCAACCAAAAGAGCGAGCAACAGCAGTCAAAAAGGTACAGTAGGTGGACAACCACGAGTATATCTACAGTTACCTGAACCTCCACATTATGAGGACCGTGGTGCCAGACCATCAGCACCATACCCACTCCAGAGAAGAACTAAACCTCTTTCTGTTGAGTGGTCGAAACAGATGGGAGAAGTATTTTCTCCTAAATCGCCACCTAGTGTTACACCGGAAAACGATGCGTTTCCGATGATAGAAGTACCGAACCCTAATGTAGCCAATGATGAACGTCTCACAATCCTAGTGTATCGTACATGGACACAGGATGATGTAAAGAAGGCCTTAGATGGTGTCACACCTGTAAAAGAGGACGCCGTAAGATTTATTACAGACATGAATAACTTGAGAATGTCATACCACCTGAACGGAATAGAAGTACAACAAGTGTGGATGTGTTATAATAAAATGTAGATACAAGTATTATTTTGTTAGTTATCACCCTTATATCCATTTGCTTAGATAATAGAGAGAGTGTTTGAATATGCTGAAGAAGGAAGGTTCCCATGACCCTGATCAGAGACCCCCAGCGATCCCCAGGTCATGGAGGTGCCTGGAACAGCAACCCTGCAGATGCAATTGCTCTCACATACACACACACACATAGATAAACAAATACAGCTCGTGTAACTGCCTTAGAGTTGCACGACCATGTAGTAGGGACCCCCGAAAGAGAATAAAAAGAGAGGAGTGTGAACTACATATTCAGAGTGGAGCGGCATGTCACTGGGTATGTGGTTTCACTCTCCTGCGAGTAACTTTGAGTGTTGTTGTCTGTCTCTTCTGTATTTCTGTATTTAAGTGTTTTTAAAAGTGTCACAGGAGTTTGAACCTGACAGGATGACAGCCTTAGGGCCAGAGTGGTGTCTGTGTAAAGGAAATTGGAGCCCCACATATGGCAAAGGCCAACCTGTGGCCCATGATGACCCCACATTGGAGCAAAGAATCAATCAGTTGGAAGAGAGAGTCCTAGCAAAGTTCAGGAAAAGAGCTAATTACTCAACAATAGGACAATGCAAACAAACGAATGAACTGAACTTTCTCTGCCAACACTGCAACAGCAGGGGAAGTAGCTTAACTGGTAGCGTGCTTGCTTAGCATGTGAGAGGTAGCAGGATCAATGCCTGCATCCTCCAATAACTCTGTTTTGTGTGATGAAATGTTCCCAAGTACCGAACACTAATCCGGGCCCCAATCCTGATATCTGTGTACCTGGCCCAGTGTGTTCCCATCTTGGGTTGGAATGTCCCCATGCTGGTAACGGGTGGGGAATACAGTCCGTTGAAGAACTGCCTGGTTGTTTCGACATGTGTATTCTGCTCTTCATGAGGTGCTCGGGTGTGTTGCACCAGCCAGCAGGTCTTCATACCTCCAAGTCCCTTTGCCCAGGTCAGCGCCAGGAAATAAGGACCACAGCTATTTCTTCCAACAAGGGCTTGTTGGTCTAGTGGTATGACTCTTGTTTAGGGTGCGAGAGGTCTCGAGCTCAATTCTCGGACAAGCCCTCCCTCCCTTTGGACCTGATTATTACTTTTTTTTAACTTGGTTTGTATGCGGGGCGACACAAGTCTTTTCAGTTCTAGTTAAAAGTCAGGTACCTCACATAGTTTCCATAAAGTACCAAGGGATTGTCCTGTTGCCCTTGTTTTTTGAGGCGTTTGCAAGTCCTGGGTGCCTCAGTTCGTAGAGCATCAGACTTTTAATCGGAGTGTCTCGGGTTCAAGTCCCTGTTCAGGTCGTGAGTTGTGGGCCCCTTCCCTTAAATGTTAAACCCCAACCTCTTTTGCCTTAATAATGGGGTCTGTTTACTTAAACCTCCAAATGTCCAAATACACAATGGTTTTGCCTTTGTAGAGAGCATTGTAGTACATATGACATGTATACTACATATGACATCAGAAATGATGGGTATTTCTTCAACAGAAAAAGACCTCTGATTCAAAACATTGATTTGACATGTTGGGGAGAAAAAAAAACCCAGCACAGGAGCAACTGAAACACAGACTAGGCACTGCTGGGATTTGAACCAATGATCTATAGTTTAATAGACAGGCACGTTAATCAAGTAAGCCACAGCGCCAGTGAAGGAGTGTCTTCAGTGTAGGCGAACCACCACATGACGGAAACCACAAGAGTGGCCAGGCTTTCAACAGGACTGGTGAAATCATGCCAGTCTAAGCGGACAGAACCGACGGTTATTCTCCTCCTTGGTCTCCGCTGTGTCAAGGATGAGGATGATTTTTGCACGCAATGAAACCACAGCGGCCACCTCCATCCTATAAGCCTCTTCGTGCAGGCCAGTGATGCATCCGATCAGTCATCCGGGAAATATGGATTGTCAACAACCCTATGAAAACCTTCTCCCTGTGGCGCTTACCTCCCTGAGCTGATTGACAGTATTTATGATCTGCAGTCCCCAAAGTATTTTCATCTTCATCCTTTTTTCGTCTGGAAGCCGGAAAATGACTACTTGATGGGGCGGCTAAAAAACAACTACACCCTGCCATCCTCTGGTGACTGTTCTCAGCCATGTGTTGTCTTTGCTGGAGTCGGGAGACCGCAAGTGATTGTGGGCCTCACTGGGCAATACTACCTGCTCTCCTCCAGGCTGTGCTGTAAGAGTTGCAATAAGAGGTGGTATTCCGACAACCCGCTCTGGCTGGAAAAGCTTCCCAAGAGGTTTACCAATCTGTTGCCAGTGTTGCTGACTTACAAGAAGGCCATCTGTAAGTCAGTACTGGATGAGCTGATACGGACTGGAAAATCACCCACAGACATGGCAAATCAGATCAACAAGATGTTGCATCTCAAGTATGAGCGTGCCAACCTGGCCTATCTCCTGTGCTGCCAGAATGTGATGGATGGAGAGGCAGGAACTTATGGCGGCCAAAAGACCATCACTCAGTTCCTTTGGCAGGAGAGAAAACTGGAGCCTTTTGGGGGCTACAGTGATACTGATGGCTGGAACGGGGTCTCTGTGTCTGCCCACTACCTCACCGACTGCTTGCTGCTCCGGAACCAGAAGGACACCATTCAGCGGATGCTGCAGGGTACCTTTGGACAGGCTCTCCGCTCAGACCACACCCGGAAAGTGGCCAAGAAAGTCACCTTTCATCTGGTGTCATGTCGTCATACGCTGTGATTAATGAGAACTGGATGATCCTGTCCTGGGTCATAGTGCAGTCTGAGACGGACAAAACCCTGCGGCCGATGTATGAGAGTCTCTCAAACCGTTACAGCAGGACTGGCAATTAGAAAGCCCAGTTTCAGTGGGTTGACAGGTGAGACTTCATCACTTTAACCAGAAATGTTTAATCAAAAATTAACTCTATTAAGTGTCATTATTTCATATGTTATTTGTGTTTCTCAGAGATTGCTGTGCACCGTTCAGGGTTGCAGAGTCTTCTGCAGAGGAAAATCTCAACTGGGATGCATGTCAAACAACTGACACAATTGTTACTGAGGCCACATCTGGGAACCTGTTGAATACATGTGCATCAAGAACCTCCTACAACAACAGTATAGTCATCACGCTGGACTTGTTCCACTGTATGCGACGGCTTCTTCGTGAGTGTGCCTGAGAACATCACCCGCTATACAGCACCTTTGCACAGTTCCTATCGGCTGCCTTCTTTGTGGTGGACCAGGAAGACCTGCAGAGACTCCAGGATGCATACGTCTTCTGTGGCATCCAGCCTGCAAATCCCACCAAGCAGCATATTCGTGAGCACTGCAGGATAAAGATTCCTCCGCCCGGGACGCTTATTCAGAGAGTAGAAGGGGTGTTGAAGCACTTTCTGTTAGAATAAAATGTAGATACAAGTATTATTTTGTTAGTTATCACACTTATATCCATTTGCTTAGACAATAGAAAGTGTTTGAATGTGCTGAAGAAGGAATGTTCCCGTGACCTTGATCAGAGATCCCCAGCAACCCCCAGGTCCTGGAGGTGCCTGGATGCACCAACAGCGACTCTGCAGATGCTCATGTTAATCCTGCAAGAATGTGTCAAGATAAGAACTCATAAAACATTAAAAGTAGTTGCTCTCAGATACACACACACACATAGACAAACAAATACAGCTCGTGCAACTGTCTTCTCCACCCCCCTTAGAGTTGCATGACCATGTAGTAGGGACCCCCGAAAGAGAATAAAAAGAGAGGAGTGTGAGTGGCATGTCACTGGGTATGTGGTTTCACTCTCCTCGCTGCAAGTAAGTTTGAATATTGTTGTCTGTTTCTTCTGTATTTCTGTATTTAAGTGTTTTTACAAGTGTCACAGGAGTTTGAACCTGACACTTTCACCTGACCACAGATCCGAATGGCATCCCTCTATATAAGATCCTCCATCTCTCTATATAAGAGATGGAGGATCCAACGTGTCCACATTCTGCGCGGTTGCCTCAGTGATCCTGAGGTGGAAGGGGGCATACTGTACCGCCGTGGAGGAACGATACAGTTAAACCATGTGCCAGGTGAGTGTGCAGCAGTCCCTGTCTGGATCCCCATCAGAGGCACGTCGCAGCAGGAGGGCTACCACTTCCACCAGGCCAAATGGGTGACCGGCACGCAGGTGTCCCCAGAGCTGTTCCAGGCCCAGGCCATGACAGGAGTCGCTGGAACTATCAGCGTCTGCTGGACCTGAAACTGCCAGGCTCTTGCCTGAATGCTGTTTCCAGACGGGTCTTTGGCGAAGAAAAGTTTGTCCAGGTTTGGCCTGGAGTACAGGGAGCCAGAGTGTTGTTCAGTCTCTTTAGACTGGGACAAACATAAAACCAAGAAGGACCCCGGCCACGCCACAAGTGCTCCTTCTCCAGGCATCCTGTCTGATCAAGGAGCTGGTCAGGGAGCAGAGCCAGTGCAGCCTTCCTCCACACCTCCCACCAGGCTTTTCAACTTTGTTCCACACTCTGTTCACCCTCTTCAAACTGCTACTGCGACTATGTCTAGTCGTGTGGCCCCTATCCCAGCATCTGACTTGGACAATAAAGCTTCTGTTACTGAGCTTCAGCCACAGCCAGGAAAAAAGTTATCTAAACTAATCATGTGTCCCCTTGTTCTAATAGTGTTGCATCTTGTTTGAACCAAATAACAAATGTGTATCTCTTGGTTTTCTTTGCCTAGAGCCCACAAGAAGATTACCCATCCAATGTTCTCCGACTGCTGCTCGCACTGGACCAGTGAAGACTGGAGGGAGAGTATTTGTGTTGGACCACAAGTGCTGGCCATCTCCAATGAAGTCGGCAATTGACGAGCTCCTTAATAAACACCGCGGGCACGAGGACTTGATCAAGCTTGTGGTTCGGGAGTATGGCACTCTTGTCCACAAGTCCAGCAAAGACCCCAACAGTATGCTGCATCCAACATCAAAATTGCATAATTCCAAATACATAAAACACAACAGTAAATTTCTCAATACATCATCTTCACTAAATACCAGCCCAGAGAAGCTGCAACATACACAGCAGCTTTGGCAGTTGCTAAGCACTACCTCTGCTGTGCCTGTCGTGATACTGCCTGCAGCTATGGTCATTCCACCATCACCACCACCACCACCACCTGCTCATACCCCATTGGAGCAGGAGCAACCACCTCCTGTGGCAAAAAAAAAACTCAAGCAAAAACATGTCTGTGCTGTGGTCAACCAAAATCAAAATATCAAGGGGATGGGACATGACTTTTATCAGCGGGGCCCTGTCAGATACTTTTAGTGCTTCACAAAAGTTTTCCAAAAATATGGTGCAGAAGGTCTGACAAACCCCAAGATGCCATTTCAAAAGTTCAGTCAAACAGACTTCTTCCAGCGAGAGCTCGATGATACAAGAAAGAGGGTGGAGGAAAAACAGCAGAAGAAGAGGAAGAGGGAGAAATCTCCTCCACCCCCTGTCCGAAAGTGGCGGTTCTGCAGGATGCAGCTAAAGCAGGGTCCGAACAGCCCCCACATCCACACTGGCTTTCCAGGGCAAGCAGGGAAGTACATCTACTGCCCTACCAAAGTCTTCTCTATCTATAGAGAGCACGGGATGGAAAGAGAGATGAGCTGGAGGGAGTTCCAGGCCTCTCCTTTTTATGAAAAGGAGAAACAACGGCAGCAAAATAAATGAACATTTTTTTTTATTATTCATAGCTTGTGATTAGTATTCATTTTTTTATTTCTGAGAGTGTTTTTGAGTGTGGCATGGCTACCTGATAAATAAATATTATTTGTTACATTGCATTGATTTTGTGTTTTATTTCAAGCACTGGTATCAATATAAGCCTGATGGGAATAGTTTGTAATCATATAGGGATTAATTGGAAAAAAATGATATTGTGGAGAAGAAAATGGTGACTTGACTGATGCTTAGACGGGATTCGGACACCTGACTTCATTTCTCCAAAGTCTCTCTGCTTTGTCTGACGTCTGTCTCGCATCCTGATTGGCTGGCAGCAAATGTCAACAACACCCGCGCGGCCCCCGCAAGCTAAGCAGGCCTTTTTCTGCTTAACCTGTCCTTTTTGATCAATTCCACAGCTGACCGAGTTTCTCGGGGAACACAAGGAGCGAGAGGTTCAGTCATCACTGGGAACTTTGGAAGTGTAGTCACCTTAAGTCAGGTCTGCTTTGGTGAACTTCAGAGGCATCATGACCAGTCTGCATCAAAACATTATCTGAAATCCTGTGGCAGGTTTCTGGCATTGATGATCTTAATTCAGTTGCCATCCCTGATAGATGGTAATGGTAATCATGCCCGCATGGCAGGCGATTCTCTTTGCTTGTCTGACGTCTGTGTCGCATCCTGATTGGCTGGCAGCAAATGTCAACAACACGCGCGCGGCCCCCGCTTGGCAAGTGAGAATTCTACCACTGAACCACCAATGCCACGTGGGGACACACTGTAAGAGAAAAAAAAATCAACTGTCAAGTGGATGAGCCTCTGCAAAGTGGCGCTGAATGACAACACATCACAATGTCATCTTTGGATTCAAGCACCTTCTGGCGTAATGGGATCCACAACAATCATGTCAGCTGTGGATGCAACGTCAATTCGTTCTTGAAGGGCAAGTGACAAAAATAAGTACATGGTTCAGAAATCAGCTGCCAAAGTTTCACTGACCAAGCACCCAGGGACTGCTGGGATTTGAACCCAGGATCTCCTGTTAACTAGACAGGCACTTTGACCAGCTTAGCCACAGAGCCAGTGTTAGAATAAAATGTAGATACAGGAATTAATTTGTTAGTTATCACCCTTACATCCATTTGCTTAGACAATAGAAAGTGTTTGAATGTGCTGAAGAAGGAATGTTCCCGTGACCCTGATCAGAGACCCCCCAGTGACCCCCAGGTCCTGGAGGTGCCTGGATGCACCAACAGCGACTCTGCAGATGCTCATGTTAATCCTGCAAGAATGTGTCAAGATAAGAACTCATAAAACATTAAAAGTAGTTGCTCTCACATACACACACACATAGACAAACAAATACAGCTCGTGCAACTGCCTTCTCCCCCCCTCCTTAGAGTTGCACGACCATGTAGTAGGGACCCCCGAAAGAGAATAAAAGGAGAGGAGTGTGAACTGCATATTCAGAGTGGAGCGGCATGTCACTGGGTATGTGGTTTCACTCTCCTCGCTGCGAGAAACTTTGAATATTGTTGTCTGTCTCTTCTGTATTTCTGTATTTAAGTGTTTTTACAAGTGTCATAGGAGTTTGAACCTGACATTTACTTGGTCCTTCGAGCCGGATCCCAAGATACCTGAGGAGTCCAGTTGTGGAGCGGACAAGACAGAAAGACCGTGGCCACGGCAGACAAAACCCTTTGATGGGCTGTCTTCTCAGCTCAACAACTGGAAGCTGAAGGTTGACGGGATACCGACGGAAGAGAAGACAACAAACAGTAAGACACTTTTGATCAGAGTGTGAGTGTGAGTGAAAGGGTGTCGTCCCTTTGTGTTAAAGCAGGGGTGGGCAAACTGAGACCTGGGGTCCACATGCAGCACACTAAGGGTTTTGACCCCTAGAGCTGAGTGCGGCCCGCGAGTCAATAAGGTTTGTCACCCGGTGCTAAAAGCCTTGTGTATACTAGTCGCTGGCAAGCAAAGAGACGGACTTGACAGTCTTCTGTAGGAAGACGAGCTGGCAGTCTTTTGTGATAAGGTGGACTTGGCAGTCTTTTGCAATAGGGTGGACTTGGCAGTCTTGTGCAATAGGACGGCTCGGCAGTCTTGTACAATAAGACGCACTCGGCACTTGAGTAGTCTTCTTGAAAAGACAGAGAAGTCCTTTGTAAAAGACGGAGTTGGCAATCCTTTGTAATTAGACGGCGTTGGCGGTCTTTCACAATAAGACAGAGTTGGTAGTTTTTTGTACAAAGACGGAGTTGTCGGTCATGTTAGGCTAGAAAAGGAGAGCCTCTGCAGTGAAAGGCCTTTTCGGGGTTCGAATGCGAAAACGTTTTCAAAGTACGAATGAGTGTGTGAATGGGAGATTTTGTCACTAGACAGGTCTTCATATTAAAGGGTGAGAAAAAGAGTAAGTCTTTGAGGAATCAGAGGCAAGAATTCTCCGCCCTCACCGGGGTAGAAGCTTGAGAATTACCTCAAAGAAAAGTTCATTACTCTCTCACTGACAAACAACCCTGTTGTTAGTTTTCCCTAGGAAGCTCATCACAACAGGGACCAAAATATTCCCAAGATGGGAAATAAAAGTGGGAAATCCACAAGTCAAAAGGGAGGAACTGAATTGCAAGGATTGGTGTTACGTGTTTCAACACCAACCAACCAAAATAAAACATCTAGAAATATGGATTAACAAGTATGGTTTTGACGGACAATTATCGATCCCTAAATTAATTAAATTGCAACAGGATATTGCGAAAAAGAACAAGAATCAAACCAATAAAATGCAAAAGGAAGGGTATGATGACCTATCATATTGAAGGAGTTGGCAGAAAAAAGACAGAAAGGCCAGGCTAAAATGAAGAATGAAAGGAAGGCGAGAGAAAGAGTAGAAAGCGAACGTTGTAAAAAGGAAGAGTTACAAAATACAGTAAGGGAAGTTTTACTTCAGGAGTATCAAAAAGATGAAGGAATAGTAAGTGAGGAGAAAGACTCAGACACATTTTTTACACGAAAGGAAGATAACGAAAGTAGGGTTATGCCAACTAAAGGAGTGAGCAATAGTAGTCAAAATGATGGTGTAGTAGGTGGACAATCACAATTGTATCCACAGTTCCCTGAACCCCCACATTATGACAACCACGATGTCAGACCATCAGCGCCATACCCACCACAAACAAGAGCTAAACCTTTTTCTGTTGAGTGGTCAAAACAGATGGGAGAAGTATTTTCTCCTAAATCACCACCTAGGGTTTCACCGGAAACCGATACGTTCCATATGATAGAGGTACCAAACCCTAATATAGTCGTGATACATACCAATTCAAATCCTGGCATAAAAGGGTGGGTTGATAAACATTTCATCGGAATGCCCACAGCAACTATGGCATACTATATCACGTACGCGCAGCATGCAGAAAAGGTGTTAAATAACAAAAATAAGCGATTCTAGCACTAACAAAAAGAGGAGATTTTTGTAGATGTTTCTGCAAAGAAAAATGATTTGGGTAAAAACAATAACAGGCTATGCAGTCATAGCGCTTACAGAAGCATGCAAATTAATGAAAGGTCAAGAGGTGACAAATTATACCATAGCCAATAGGTATATTGAACAGTACATACCTTTGCACAATATTGGCAAAACAGAGGTATGATAACATCAACGGGAAAACCAGTAACTCATGCAGGATTGTTAACAGCATTACTAGAAGCAGTGCAATTACCAAAACAAATTGCATTGCATGTAAATACAAGGGACATACAAATAATACTAATACCCTAAGGAAATGTGTTCGCTGATAAAATGGCAAAACAAGCGGCACTAAAGGAACTGAACCATCTTGAAACTGAAAAATTACAAGTAGACTTTGAGATATTGGCTGATATGCAACAACAAAGTCCAAAACAGGAAATTGACCACTGGCTTAGGAATAAAGCAACCCTGGACAAAAATGTTTATATGTCGACAGATAAGAAACCAATCTTGCCAAAAAAGTGTAAAAGTGGGCTGATATTTTGAGCCATGGTGTAACACATGTCTCAACAGGAGGGATGTGTCACACTATTAACACCCACTTTAATTCGTATTTAAAAAAATCGTATTCAAAAAATTTTTGTAGAGCGTTTTGAACGTGTGCAAAACACAACGTCCAGGACAACTTGTGACCGAGGTGTGGCCAATTTCCAAAACCACGATATTAATTTCAAATACACATGGACTTTATTGAGCTAAATAAAAGTGAAGGAAGGTCAGCCCTGATTCTTGCATCCCAGAGCTGTTGTAGATTGGCTTCAGATAGGATGGAATAGGGATTATGTGTATGAGATGGACCAGGATCCTGTTCCTGGACCAGATACTTGCTCCTTCACCCCATTATCTTTATTACCTCCTGAGTTTAGTTTTCCAATGAGTGAATGGCCATAAATGCCTGAGACCATCCTGGCTTTTTGGTTCTCCCACAATGATCTCTGGAAAGATAACACGAGACGCAGCAGCACAGGATGCTGTGTCCTGACCTTCTACTAACTTTACTAGTGGTTGACTGGTACTGATCACAGTTTAACATGGTATTCATCTAATCTGCATGGAATATATTTTCAATGAAACAGAATTAGACTACAGCAATCTCTTTGTAAATCAAATTGTAAAAGAAAAGGAAAAAAGAAAGAAAACAGGAACAATGTTCCACATGGACTTAAAGAACCATAGCACGTGCCATCCCCAAAGTGGAGGACTAGTAGAACAGAAAATGCATGGAAGAAACAGTGTCCAAGGACACAATGTTTAGACCTTGTTAAATTACACATAAACATAACGGCACAAATGGTTTGAGTCCATATGAAACATTGTTTGTTACACCTTATAGGTTGACACAGTTCAGAAATGTGTAGGAAACTGATGACGATTCCACTTTGATAGAAGACATGAGTCTGACACCAGGAGACCAAGTTTTGAGTAAAAGTGGAGAAAGAAAACGCTGGCACTCTCCCAAGTGGGAAGGGCCTTATCAAGTACTGTTAACGACACCAACAGCATTAAGAATTGCAGAAAGAAACACTTGGATACATCAAACCCATTGTAAAGTAGTCATTGTTCAGGAGTCTGACGAGGAAGGTAAAGACCAGTCTGTGATGCAGGGGACTTCAGAGTCCTAGACTCTGAGGCATCGTGCTGAGCAGTGAAGATTATAGCACATACCCTTGGCCAGAAAACCGAACAATGCATCCTCGTTCTAAGATCACTATTGTAACAGGATTGGTATTCCTAACAAGTTGCAGTGTCTTCGTCTTTCCCATACAGTGCCTCAATGTCTCGGAGTGGACCATGCTCTTGATCGCACACCTCCACCCTTGCTCTGCCAACATACTGACAACAACATCCTGATTCAACAATGCATGAGTCCTCTCATCTCATCAGCCATGCCATAGTGTCCAGTTTTATCTTCACCATGACCTGAAGAAGATCCATCACATGAACTGTGGTCTGACAGCAAACAATCACCGCCAGACATGCATTGTGACTCACTTTCCAAGACTACTGAAGAGTTCAGAAGACATTTGCTGACATGGTATTTATGGTGACGACAATCACATCACCAGCCACTAAAGTGGAATGTGGCCGATTTAGAACTGGACAGGATCACACCTGTGATGCAAGGACAAGCCAAGCACCAGAATCTAGAAGTGGCAACAAATGGCCACCTGCAAGGAGGACATCCAGAAGAGAGACTGGAACAGCAATATGACCATGGCATGTGCAGCAAAGGAGACTTTGGACCAAAGACTTGATGGAGGACTTTCTTAACAAGCAAGGTGGAAGGAAGCAAGGAGGTGGGGTGTGATGGGATCATGCCTACTCTGACTCATCTGATGCTAAGGATGACAATGAGGTTGACAGTAACGCACGCACACACGCACACACACGAACACACACGCACAAACAGTACAAGAGAGCAGACGTGTGGTGTTGATGTAGAGACAAATACCACTATGACATTGTATATAACATGAGCGGAACATGTGCAGTAGTGACATAACTGATTCCAGTATCCATTTACCCTATGAGTGTTGACATGTTACTAAATGCTATCTTTGAAGCAGATGAACATCACCTCCCAAACTACTTCCAAACGAAAAGGGAGGTTCCAGACACCGACTAGATGACGCAAGACAATCCCACTTACATCGATGCCATCAGCGTGCCACGAGGGGTACGACCAGAAAAAGACTAGTAAATCAGATTGCATCAGGTTTGGAGGAAAGTATTATCCAATGGATAAGTTGACAAAAATGTGGATAGGATTAACTACCTCCACTATGACATACAAAAGCTTGGGAACTACACCGAGGCCGGACTCACAGCAATTGGAGAACAACTCCATGCCACGTCACTCATGGCCTTCCAGAATCGCATCGCCTTGGATGGACTGCTGGCACATCAGCAAGGAGTGTGCGCCATGTTTGGCGACCAATGTTGCATGTCCATCCCCAACAATACAGATTCCACAGGAATACTGATGCGTGCGATCTCTGGCTTAGAGGCGTTAAACACCAAGATGAAGGAACACTCTGGTGTTGACACTGAGGTGTTTGGTGACTGGTGGAGAGCATTTTGGAGACAATGGTCTCCTTACGTGATGTCCGTGCTTATTGCACTCGCTGTTGCCCTTCTTTTGTGTGCCTTATGTGGATGTTGTATCCCTATCTTGAAGGTTACAATCACATGGACTGTGAATTTAGCCATGGCACTAGTACAACAAGGTAAATGAAATGTACCCCCTACTGGTGGCAGGTGGCAGCGATGACAGTGATGATGACTAGGACAGCCATTATAGATATGCTCCTGACGTGTTTCTGACTTGTACTTTGACTCAGATGACGAGAACACTTCCGTTTAGGTGTAAGCACATTTTCTGACAAAGATGACCTGCGAGGAAAAAACCGAGAGGAGACCCAAGGAACAACAGCAAACAGATAAAAGTGTGATAAACAGGAGGGAAATGTTAGAATAAAATGTAGATACAGGAATTAATTTGTTAGTTATCACCCTTATATCCATTTGCTTAGACAATAGAAAGTGTTTGAATGTGCTGAAGAAGGAATGTTCCCGTGACCCTGATCAGAGACCCCCCAGTGACCCCCAGGTCCTGGAGGTGCCTGGATGCACCAACAGCCACTCTGCAGATGCTCATGTTAATCCTGCAAGAATGTGTCAAGATAAGAACTCATAAAACATTAAAAGTAGTTGCTCTCACATACACACACACATAGACAAACAAATACAGCTCGTGCAACTGCCTTCTCCCCCCCTCCTTAGAGTTGCACGACCATGTAGTAGGGACCCCCGAAAGAGAATAAAAGGAGAGGAGTGTGAACTGCATATTCAGAGTGGAGCGGCATGTCACTGGGTATGTGGTTTCACTCTCCTCGCTGCGAGAAACTTTGAATATTGTTGTCTGTCTCTTCTGTATTTCTGTATTTAAGTGTTTTTACAAGTGTCATAGGAGTTTGAACCTGACAGCCAGCAGTGCATCTGGCACCAACACAAAAACAGTTCGCCAATGGGGAAAAATGTTCATACAAGGGAGGGAGTCCAAAGTCCAACACAATGTGTGAATTGAGAGTCCCTGGGTGGGCTCGAACCACCAACCTCTCAGTTAACAGCCAAACGTGCTGACCAATTGCGCGACAGCGACTACAACAGCATGACTGCAGTAAGGTTTCACTAAGTGCTGTCCACCTTAACTCTCGGGTGGTCCGGTCTGTTACGTTTCAGGTGTCATTCTGAATACTGCCCTTTCGCAGGAAAAGAGCCTTTGTACTTTTTCAACATTAGCTCTAAAGAAAGGTATAAGCTGAGATATACTGCATTGGGCAGGAATCAGACCCGGGCCTCCCGCTTGGCAAGCGAGAATTCTACCACTGAACCACCAATGCCACGTTGGGAAACACTGTCGGAGAACAAATTAAATTGTCGAGTGGATGTGCCTCTGCAAAGTGGCGCTGAATGACAAAACATCACAACACACGCACGGGATGCCAGGGGAGGCGAGTACTAACAGAGCTGAGCGAGAGGGCATAAGAAAAAAATTAGTGACCTTGTGGTGGTTACCCGACAGCACCAAGGATATGGTGCACGTCTGATGCGTAATGCATCCCAGGTGATGTTCATCTAGTGAGCAGACATTCTTGTGGGGGACAAGCTCAACAGTAGGAATGTTAAGAGAACTGACCAGTCCGCTATCAATGAAGTTCTCGTCCGCCCCAGAGTCAATTAATGCTGTGGTAGGAGAAGCTTCCCCCGCCCAGGATATCGTACCTTCCACCTGAAGTCGGCCCACCAAAGCGGATGACGCAGCCGGTGTGGTTGGAGCGGGCAGTGCCAGCTGCTGGGTAATATCCCTGGTGGAGGAAGAGCGTTGGCGTGCTGGGCGAACTGGACAGCGGGGAATTGTGTGTAGGACTCCCACAGTACAGGCACAGCCACAGGCGTAGACGGTGACTCCTCTCCGCTGACGAAAGGCGACTGGCTCCCAGTTGCATGGGGACGACACTCCCGATGTCGTCAGATGGCGCTCCGCTGCTGGAGCAGGGAGAGAGGAGTGGTGCCGGAAGAGCCCCAGGAGGTGGGATTTGGAGCCGACGTGTGGGTCGGAGAGGCTCCGCCCTCCGCTGCGCTCCCGTAGCCGGTTGTCGAGTCGAATGGATAGCGACAGAGAGCGGCTGGAATGACAAGGCGCTGCGGAGCGCATATCGGGCGAGCCTCACCCAACAAGTGCAAGATGAGCTGGCTGCTCGGGATGAGACCCAGACGCTGAGGCTCGCGTTTCGTAGCGCCTTGTCATTCCAGCAGCTCTCTGCCGCATCAGACTTTTAATCTGAGGGTCCAGGGTTCAAGTCCCTGATCAGGCGGTGAAGGGAGGCCCCTTCCCTGAAATGTTAAACCTACTTCTTTTATCCTCCTTCTGTGGTCAAGTACAGTATGCCAGAAGATTTCTGCTCCTTCATCCTCAACACCGAGAAGGCCAAGGAGATGACCATGCACACAAGGAATAACTTGTTTAAGTAAACTTTTTCGACCTAGCACCTTTGTGATCTTCCAGGACTGTGGATAAACACCATTGTCAATAATTAAATTGAAGATATGACATATAGGTTCCTGAATCAACTTTGCTGCCGCCCTCAGTAACCTACCAACCAAATTATCAATACCACATGGCTTATCGCTTTTAATGGAATGCAACAGTTTTCCTACCTCATCTACACTTATCCTCTTAAATTGAAAACTACGCAGTTTATCCCACATAATATTGTTCTTTTTAATAGAATCTGACAGTCTACCATCAACATCTGTCATCTGATCTCTAATCAAATTTATTTTATTAATAAAAAGATATTGGTGCTCCCAGTCAGGCAACTGACATTTGGACAGGTTTTGAGTGGAAATGGGATTTGTCTTGGTCCTCGGTCCAACGGTTAGGGTCATTCATAAGCGCTATCTGCCAACTGCTGTCATTCTGAAGCGACTGACGACAGAAATACAAATAAAACCCGTCAATAAATGATAGACTTGGGTTTTTGGTACAACAAGATAAGGTGCTCAACTGGAGAAGGCAGTTGGGACTAAGTTTAGGGTTAGACCAATACTGTATTTGGCATAGAAATTTGGGCTCAGATTAGTGTTTGGTACTTCGGAACAATAAATCAAGGACTGGGTTTCTTCACTATTACATGACAAGAGACTAGTCGAGAACGCAGCCAGGATTAGGTTTGGGGTATTTGTCTGACGCTGAGGGACAGATCCTGGACTCATTTCCGATCCCAACATCTCTTCTACAAAAAAGCATTTGACTTCTTGGAGAATGTGGGCATCGATCCCCCTCCTTCTCTTAAATGCAAAGCGAGCGCTCTACCATTTGAGCTAATACCCCTGCCGTCACAGCGTTGACAGAGAAGGTTCAGTCTCATAACTATTTTGGTTCCTTTGCAGGAGTACGTCAAAGCGACACAGTCTTTGCCTTTCTGAGTGCAGACATAAAGCAGTACCTGGTGGTCTAGTGGCTAGGATTCGGTGCTCTCACCGCCACGGCCTGGGTTCGATTCCTGGTCAGGGAATTGACATTTGGATAGGTTTTGACTGGAGATAAGATTTGTCTTCGGCCTCGATCAAATGGTTGGGGCCATCTGCAAACTGCTGTCATCCTGAAGCGACAAACAAAACATCAATATTTGATAGACTCGAGTTTCTTGTGAGTACTACACAATAAGACAAGGTTATCGACCGAGAATGCTGTCAGGACTGGGTTTAGGGTTAGACCTGGGGTTGTAGTGGGAGTAGAGATGGGGATTGGATTAGAGTTCGGTACTTGGGAACATTTAATCACGGACTGGGTTTCTTAGCTATTCCATGAAAAGAGACTCGTCGAGAGAACGCGGCCAGGATTAGGTTTGGGGTATTTGTCTGACGCTGAGGGATATATGCTGGACTCAATTCCGATCGCAACATCTCTTCTACAAGAAAACTAACGATTTCTGGGAGAACGTGGGCATCGATCCCGCTACCTTTCGAATGCGAAGAGAGAACTCTACCATTTGAGCTAATTCCCTTGCTGTTGCAGCTTTGGCAGAGAAGGTCCAGTCTCAGAACTGTTTTGGTGCCTTTGCTAGAGTACGTCAAAGCGACTGACAACAGAAATACGAACAAAACATCAATACATGATAGACTCGGGTTTCTTGTGAGTACTACACAATAAGACAAGGTACTTGACTGTTAATGCAGTCAGGACTGGGTTTAGGGTTAGACTTGGGGCTGTAGACTTCGGTGGACTCATCGCCTACAGTACGTAGGCTACGTAGGCTACCACAACAGTACGTGTGCCAGTACGTGGCACAGACACAGCTTCACCCTGCCCCCACTGAAAAAGCAGCACCCCACCGTTGCACAATCCCTGTTTAGGTTGCAACTTGGCAAATAAATTGAAAAGGTTTATTGGCTGGCTGAGAGCACCTGAACTTCATTCTTCAAAAGGCCACCCATCCAGCCCATCCAGACAACGTTAGAGGAGGATACAAGCCAAACCATTGACTGCAAGGGCACAAGTTGAGTCCACCGAGACATCAAGGTGATCCCGGGGGTGGCTAAGGTGTTTCTTTCACAGCTAGCTTTTAAACCTTTCAAGCCGCGATTGTGATTACTTGTTTTGTTGAAGAAAAGCCCATTATTTCTGGAACATGTTATGTGAACTACAATATTCCCAATAAAGGAGAAATATTTGTCAATTTGTCAATCTGCACCCACTTTGGACACATCATCTTGTTTCAGTGTTTGGAACTGCTTTGTGACTTCGCCAGACCCCTTAAAAGCCCCTTCCTCCAGGTTTCCATAGAGTAGTGTTGAGTTTTTTTTTTTACAAAAAATCAAGGTGACAAATGGGAACAAGGATATGTGCTTGATCTCTGAAGGTGTGTACACAAGCATCTGTCCCCAGTTTGGACACACCATCCATATTTCCGGGATGACTGATCGAGTGCATCACTGGAGGAGAATAATCGTCGGTTCTGTCCGCTTAGACTGGCATGATTTCACCAGTTCTGTTGAAAGCATGGCCACTCGTGTGGTTTCCATCATGCAGTGGTTCTCCTAACACTGAAGACACTCCTTCACTGGTGCTGTGGCTTAGTTGGTCAAATCCCAGCAGTGCCTTGCCTGTGTTTCAGCGACTCCTTAGCTGTTTTTTTTTTCTCTCCAACATTTCAAGTAAATGTTTGCATCAGAGGTCTTGTTCTGTTGAAGAAATACCCATCATTTCTGATGTCATATGTAGTATACATGTCATATGTACTACAATGCTCTTTACAAAGGCAAACCATTGTGAATTTGGACATTTGCGGGGCTAAGAAAAACAGACCACATTAGCAAGAAAAAAGAGGGGGGGCACACAACTCACAGCCTGAGTGCCCTGAGTGCCAGGGACTTAAACCCTGGACCCTCAGATTAAAAGTCTGATGCTCTACCAACTGAGAAACCCAGGCCTTTGGTGATGAGACTTGCAAACGCTTCCTTTTTGCCCTCAAAATACAAGAACAGGACAATCCCTTGGTTCTATTTTTTTATACTTTTATTGCTTTGTTTGTTGTTTTTAATATTTTAATATCTATTTTATTATTTTATTTCTTAAATGCTCTTTTAGTTTTGGATTATTACTTTTTATTTTTACTAGTCTGTGCAGCACTTTGGAAACTCTGTTTATAAAATGTGCTATATAAATAAAGTGGATTGGATCCCTTGATACATTATGGAAAGTATGTGAGGTGCCTGACAGGGGGTCTTGTGCTCTCACAGTCTCATTGAGGCTCAAACACGCTGTGGCTGAGAATGCCACTTTTGACAGAATTTTGGAGATAATTAAGTCTCAGGTGGAGAGGTGTGACTTTTCTGATCAAATTCAGAAGTCATGTGTTGGTCCCGAAAATGGTCTTTGCACTTTTTTAAACACGACCACCGATGAAAGGTATAAAAACAGCCTTGTTGCATTGCCCGGGAATCGGAGCCGGGAATTGGAGCCGGGAATCGGAGCCGGGTCTCCCGCGTGGCAGGCAAGAATACTACCATTGAACTACCAATGCCTGCATAGGTACAGTGGAATTGCGTTGCAGGTCACTTCACTGATGGGAAGATGTTCGGCTCGAAGGACCATTTGGTTCCCAATTCATGTCCGTCAAAAAATAACAGTGTACAGTGTCTGCTTACCAGTTGATGGGGTTGGACTTGATTCCTTGTCACATTCCATTATCTCTTGATCTATAATCCTGACTGGCACTTTTGCAAAAGCCTGTATTTTCAAGTGGAGCTTCTGTGTTTCACCAGACCTGCACAGAAACATTTTGTCCGATGCTAAGGGATAGAGCCCGGTATTAATCCACAGAGCCACATCTCAATAAAGCACAAAACTGCAGATGAAGACAAGTCCCTGTTTTTTTCCCAACAGCAGTTGTAGTTCCACTAGTTTGTTGGGAAGTGAACACACGTTAGAGAGAAATATCCCGGGTAGTGAAGGATTTCATGTGTGTTTGTCTCCTATTTTTTGTGTCTCATGTATGTTTGTCTCCTATTTCTTGTGTCTCACTCATATAACTATGCACTACATTTAATCAAGTAGAACCAAGCAGCCTTGGGCAAATCACAGAACACATAATCGCTTTCAGGCACATACAGTTCCGGAGCTCTCCTACACATCCACAATTTTGACTAACAACAGATAACGAGAGAACATGACGTCGGCAGCCACGGCCTGTTGATAACAGCTGGCTCCACTGCTCCACCCTGCCCGCCCTGAGTTGGTGAGAAGACGTCTGCCAAGGAGGGGGGGCAGAGATCAGAGATCTACCGACATTTCTAAGCATAATAAAAGCCAGGCAGGGACAGTTAGCTGTACTCATTTGTTCTGACCTGTAAGTAAAGCCTACGTCTCTGCAGGTGTTAGGGGAAGACTAATGAGCCCGGAGCTCCGTGTAATCTGACTGGTCTAAGAGTAAACCATATAACTGACAAGTTCGTTGTCATCTCTTGCCTCCAACACAACACCCACAGGAATCACTGACCTAAGAACAGGTGGTCAAATTCCAACAATTTGGCGCCCAATGTGGTTGGAGGGGGAGTTGTGTTGTGTGGTTTGGTCTTACTTTAGGCTGCAGTTCGATGCTCTGGGCTTCCACTACAGGCGCGCCTCTACAAATAATAAGGTAAGCAGAAACCTGTTTATTCAAATTCTGCTATTGGTCAATAACAAATTTGGTAGCATTGTGCCTGTGTGTCTGAGAATATTATTACGCTAGCAGGTGTGTTGACATATTGTGTGTTTTGTGACATTATTGTGAAGTTTTGAGAAAACCGCTGTGTGTTCCAGTATACTGCGTGGTCCGGGACCACTAAGGGTCAGCGTACCCAACTGGGTGGAGGGCCGTAAATGTAACGCTCCATTCGGGTCCAGTGAAGGGCAGTACACCAAGCGCAGTGAGGGGAACGCTTCACTTAGATGCTTAACAATAGACAGGGTCTATTGCGCCAATTTTACTGGGTGGAGGGCCGTAAATGTAACACTCCATTCCGGGTCCTGTGAAGGGCAGTACACCAGCAGGCGGTGAGGGGAAAGCTTCACGTGGATGCTTAAATAGACAGGGTCTATTTGATATATTTCATTATTGCTCAACATCCTTGCAGTTTTGTATTTGTTTTTTGTTTTAATTGTTGTGGGAATAGAATGGAAGGTGAGTTGGACCGAGAATGTGAGGAGTGGGAAATGTGTGGGGGTCCCCCGAGGGTGTCAGAAAGTGAGTTGTTTGGTCTTGTGGAAGGTCAGGTTATGAGTGGCTTGGTAAGTCAGGATAAGAATAAAGATAGACAGATGGTACGTAAGACATGGGAAGTGTGAGATGGACAGAGTTGGGATAATATTGTGAAGGTTCAGGGTAAGTTCAGACGGGAGGAGGAAAAGATTATGAAATAAATAAGACAGGTGGAGGAGAAAATTGAGCAGGCATCATTCTGGCAGAAGTCAGAACTTAAGAAGACGCTGAAAAAGTTGGAAGATTCCAGGCGAATGATTCATTCGATGGGGATGGCAAGCTTGGCTTTGGCCGCCCCGTACATGATGCGGGAAAAACAGTCGAAGGCGAGAAGGGCCCTAGTGGTCCTTCTCTAAGATTCCAGGGAGAAGTCGACATCGATTGGGAGGAGTTAAATAGACACGTTCCGACCCTACAACAAGCAAGGTGCCATCCCCCAACAGACATGGGCGACCCCGTGCCACAGGTTGGCGACCCGTCAGTGGAGACTGGCGGTGCGACTTCCTGCACGGGCGCAGCGCAAAATATGTCCCTTATAGATTCGGCCAGACACAGTAAAAACGTATCTAAGATTTTAAAACGAATTGACATGTCTAATGTGTTGCCAGAAGGCAGTACCAGGCGCCGATACACTGCTGAGACGGATTACGGCAGGCGCCAGCCGGCGACACCTACGGCGGAACGGGATACCCAATCGGAAGATAACATATCCCTAACGCCGTCTTCACCAACCCCTGTGAGACGGGACAACACAGGGGCTCAATCTAAAACAGTTATGTCTTTAAAAGTTGACGTGGCGGGCCAGCACACAGAATACACACCTTTTACCATAACAGACATTGACGGCATGTGTCGTAAGATGCCTCCACTAGCCTGTGGAGCAGACCCATGGATCAACGAGGTATTGCGCCTTACAGCTGGCCTCAGTTTGGCCTGGGGAGACGTCCGCTCTCTATGACCACACTGTTTCGAGCGGCAGTGCTAGCTGGAATGCCCTCGTCAGTGGCTAATAAATTAAAAGATGTTCCTAATCTGTCAGTCGAAACAGAAAAATCATACAAAGCAATCTTGTTACACCACATGCGCAGGCACCGTGAGGAGGAGGACGAAAAAGATAAAACACAAAAGGATTTAGCAGCACAACTGTTGAAATTACAATTGGCTAAAGAACGAGAATTCACCTCAGATAAAAACATAAAAAAAAACAATGTGGCAGGGGCGTGGTGGCATGTCTAACCGAGGTGGGAGAAGGGGTGGACCGTCTCAGGGCTACACTGGCTGTTTCGTGTGCGGAGCTCTTGACCACTGGGCACGCGATTGCCTCACCTGCACTTGACAGTGGCCACCATCAGGACCACAGCAGTTGCCCCCACAACAACAGCAGCAGCAACCATGGGCTCATCAACCACCAGGCATGCAGTCACAAGGAGGCTCACGTGGGCGGGTCGGCTGACCTAAGAATCACTGACCTAAGAACAGGTGGTCAAGTTCCTTCTTGCCTTGCACATCCCCTGAACTTGAAAAAGGGGGGCTGAGTAGCCACACTGAGGAAAGACTGGATCCACTCGATGCGTTCGCTGTTTTTGGGTTTTTATTTAGCGAGGTACAAGTCTCGTTGTGGCAAGGTACAGCACAGTACAGTACAGCACAGCACAGGTGAAAACCTTCAAATAAAAAGGGAAAGTATAAGTATACACCATATACATACTATTTCTAAATATATATAATATGCACAATAATATACATATATAAGTATTTATATAAGGTATATAAATCATGTTGTTCAGCAGTACATTAACCATTATACATTTTTTGACAACGGTTGGAAATATTTTTATGCCCTTTACCTGCATTTCTTAACCTATTCTTTATTTAATTTCTTTCTTCATTATTTCATTATTTTATTTGATCTGTTTATTAAACCATTGGCATTGCGCCTATCTTGCCAAGTAACTAAAATTATTATAAATATTATAAAGGCTCTAAATAATATAAGCACACTGCAAAGAAATGAGCATAACGCATTCTTTCGATGCCCAAAGCTCGGTGATCAGCCAATTAGTGCCAATTACATGAACCACCGCGAGCCGCCGTGTGCACCTACGCGACACAGGCGATCTACGGTGTTCCAGATCCCACTTTCTAACCAATTGCACCGTGTTAATACTTTTAATCCAGTAACAATAACTAAAGTGAGGCGCGCGTCACCGGCGGCCGTCTCATCCAAAAAAAAAAAAGAGCCGTGCCTTACGTGGCACGGGCGCGTCAAACCACATCGCTAATATTACAGGGAATTTCTTACCGGGCCTCTTCTTGTATAGCTCCAGCTCGCACAAGGTTTGGGGTGCAGTTCTGACTACCTTTTGATCCCACCTGTCTGCAGCCTTACCTGCTAAAAAAGGAAGTGCCCTAATGCAGACGCCCAGGTGCGCTTAAAGCTGATTCCCACTTCTGGTTTAGATTTTTACCCACCTGATCTCCCGTGTTTAATATAGCAAAATAACGTGCTAATTGTTTGTAATTGCGCCAGTATCGGGAGCTCTTTCACCAGAGAAGATATATATATGTATATATATATATATATATATATATATATATATATATATATATATATATATATATATACGTATATATACATATATATATATATCGAGAGAGAGAGAGAGAGAGAAGTCCTTTTTGACAAGACAACAACAAAAGCAGCATACACTTGCCATGACCCGGATCTGCAACAGTATAGCAGAGTACGAACCACAATACAATTACAGCTATAAGCTATTAATTTAAAAAAAAGGGTTACTGCGTCAAAGCCGTGATCGTATAGTGGTTAGTACTCTGTGTTGTGGTCGCAGAAAGCCCGATTCGATTCCGGGTCACGGCATGTGTGTTTTGCTTTTGTTATTGTATTGTCTGAAAAGACTTCTCTCTGGACCCAAACTCTGCAAATGAGTGACAATCCAGAACCTAACCTTAAACTACAGGTTCTTTTGTTGAATGGCTAGTGGCGCATATGAATTATCATATTGCAGTAATGTTATTACTGAAAGTAGCTTGGTGTAAATAAATTCCCCACATTAGATTTAATCATTTTTTTCTGTCTACGGGTTGGAAGATTCTAGGTTCAACTCCTTGCTTGCTCGGCAACCTTTTCAATTGACCTGAATCAAGTTTTGCTCGCAGATGAATTTGAAGCAGCTGAGCTGCAATCACCCAAAAAAGTACTATAACCTACAGCTGTAATCATATAGTGGTTCGTACTCGGGTCATGGCAGGTGTGTGTTGCTTTTGTTGTTGTCTTGTCTAAAAAGTACTTTTCTCTCAACCCAATTTTACTCTTGGTTAAACAGTGACAATCCAGAACCTAACCTTAAATTACAGTTAATTTTTTTGTACGAGTAGTGGGGCAATGGATAACGCATCTGACTGCGGATCAGAAGATTCTAGTTTCAACTCCTGGTTAGCTTGCAAACCTTTTCAATTAACCTGACTCTAAAATTCAAGTTTTGCTCGCAGACGAATTAGAAGCAACTGGAAGCAGCAATCAGCACCTCCGAGTCAGAATTTTTGGTTCTTGCCCGGAAAAGATAACTCTGCTTTTCATGAGGTGCTTGGGTGTGTTGCACAATTTGACAGTCCTCTGCTGCCAAATCATTCCAGTCGTGGATAATGGACCTGACCAGGAAAATGCCAGCTGTGGAATTTCAACCAGTGCCTCCAGAGCAAAAGGAGCCTTAATCTGGCGCTTTAGACCACTCATCCACACAACGTAAAACGGTGCCCTGATCAGGAAGAAACTGTGACCTTGTGAGGTTCGCTGACAACGTAGGGCACTCAAAAGGAGCCACACAAAGCAGGGTACCTGCACAGGTGTCAGCAGAGTGGCGCAGAGCCATCCACATACATCCTTGTTCCTGTTTGTCACCTTGATTTTTTTTTTTTTAAAAAGAGGGAATTGAACGGCCATGTTTTCAACCAGTGTTGAACTGGAGACCTTTTGCATGTTAGGCAAACGTGATAACCACTACACTATGGAAACCTGGGGGCAGTAGCTTTTAAGGGGACTGGCGAAGTCACAAAGCAGTTGCCAAACAATGAATCAATCCCAATATCTATGCCAAATACAGCCATAGGTATCACCCTCAACCCAGTTCATCTTCTGATATCCTGATTGTCTGGCAGCAAAACACACGCGCAGCCTCATCAGAGCACAGGCAAAAACATAGCCTAAGGTCAAATATTTTGTAAAAGTGTTTGGTGCACATAAAAACATCTATGTATGCATTCTTACTTCTACTCACACATGTACATGAGCAACCATGAGATATGGGCACTGTGCAATATTATATTCAATCTAAATCCTGGATAGTAGGGTAATGTCGATGCAACAGGCACTTTTACTTCTATGCAAAAATAGGCACTGTGAATACAATGGTGGGCTGAGCACACTTGCAGATAGCACTGTGCACTTTAGTATTTGGCACTTTAGCACCTTAGTCAGCATTCCTGCACTTTATACTCTCCTGGTTTCCCATCTGACAGCCTGTTTTTTTTCTATTCCCATCTGTGATGTTTGTTTGGGTTTTAAGTGTTGACACCAACCTTGAACTGGCTTGGCTATAAACTAATAATGGCTAATGGCTATAATGCATGCTCTCCCTTTTAGAAAATAAAAAAAGAAGTCTAAAATCCCAAGAGAACTCCAATATATGAAGAAGTAGGTCATTATGAATGCACATTTGTCTAATAGGTCAGTACATGTTGGGGCAACGCCAAATAGAGTTTATAAATGGATTTGTGACCTACCAGAAATACTCTCAGCATCCTCCGGACCAGCAGATGTGAGGGGATGTTCTGTGGCGACCTCAAAACCAACATCCACCCCGCTGCTTGCAACGTTGGCCAGTGGACGTCCTCCCATGATTCCGTCCATAGTTTTGAAAAATGGAAATCTGGAAGGATCGTATCCACTCTTCCCATTGTGAATTTTCATTTTATAGTCGCCACTCTTTCATTTTATAGTCGCCTATTGCGATTTTGTTCGGTCTATACCTGCTTCTCAGAGTTTTTCTTTTACTTTCTTCACTTATTGAAATAACTCAAGTTGCGAGTTTTTCGGCCATCCAGTCTTGCAATTAAGTTCAGTTCTTTTAAAGTTTGTATCAATAATGAACTTTCCGCTGTAGTCCAGTGATGACTGCTTGCCGCCATTTTCAAAACCTGAGAGACGTCTGCGTGTTAAGTCACAGCTGAGCATGCGCTGAAAGAGCGCACCCTGACAACTTTCCGATTGAGCGGGTCCAAGATACCTCAATCTGATTGGGGAAAGGAATATTCCACCCCTGTGAATCCGATGATGTATTCAATCGGATTGGCACTTTTCTTTCAGAATGAGGTGTATACAAAGGTTAGATTCTTTCCGTTTGAGCAAATAACCCGGATGGAATTGGAATATTTGGGTCCATGTAAACGTGGCTAGTATTGCTTTGACGTACTCCAGCAAAGGAACCAAAATAGTTCTGAGACTGGACCTTCTCTGCCAGTGCTGCAGCAGCAAGGGAATTAGCTCAAATAGATAGATGGACTAGATAGACTTTCTTTATTGTCATTGCACAATAACACAGCAGGGAAATTGCCAACGAAATGTTGTTGCCTGTGTAACCCATGTCTTGCCACCACCCTAATCAGGAGCAGCCATATGACTTGGTCAGCTGACGGAAGGTCCCCTCCTGATTCTCTGTCTGTGCTGCAAGGAAGCACTAAAGGGCCAGCAGGTGCAGGTAATCAGCGGCTCCTGCTGTGGTTGATCAACAAGCTGCATGCTCACAACCCTCTTTGATATCCATACCTACAGAATCCAACTTTGCGGTAAGCCTTTCCATTTCACCGGCCATGTCTGCGGCTGCTACATCTGTATGTAAATATTTCAACTGCTAAACTCATTGCTAGACAGTAAAGTGGAGTGGATGCCACAAGTGAACTTTTACTGAGATTAATAGGACGGCCATCTTGAAGTGGATGTATAAGTGTTAGATTATTTACCGGTAAATTTTGTAACCTTGACTGGCCTGTTAATAACTGTTTCTGGCCGGTGCAGGTCAGGTTTTTTTTTTTTAGACTGCTTTGGTCCTACCCCCAGCAAAGGAAGCCCTGGCAGCCAACGGGTAGGACTCTTCCTTTTGACTCTGTGGACTCAAGGATCGAGGATCTAGAGTGGCGTTCCTAAAGCCACCATTATCCCAGAGACTCGTAAAACTGCAATACCAGCTACTTGACCAATATTGCTGTGATCCTCTTTTGGGAAAGTTTACTTTTGTTTGTCATTTTGTTCACAATATATGATTTCACTGCAAATAACTGTTTCCGTGTCTCATTCACACCAGTTCAGGCTCCAAAGAACCATTCTTCTGCGGTGTTTAGTCAGAGCCCTAAAATCACCCGCGCTACACCTGGCTCCTGTATAATAATGTGGAGAATAAATAAATGTCATCAAATATGAACAATGTACAGCGTAAATGGTAATTTTTTTACAAATATAAATAATTTAGCATAAATAATAATAATTTAGAGTTTTGCGTGTGCATGTGGGCAGGTAGAGGCTTATTTGGCATTGAGCAGTCTGATGGCCAGGGGGAAGTAGCTGTCTCTAAACCTGGATGTTCTACAGCGGATGCTGCAGAGCCATCTCCCAGATGCCAGGTGAGAAAACAGTCCATGCTGGGGGTGTGTGGGGTCAGAGTAGATCCGACAGGCTCTTGATACGCAGCGGCTGTTTGCTATGTCCTTAATGGGGGGGAGCGGGGTCCCAATGATCTTCACCGCTGTCCTCACCACTCTCTGCAGTAACATTCAGTCCGAGGCCTTGCAGCTCCCAGACCAGACGGAGATGCAGCTGGTCAGCAGGCTCTCGATGGTCCCTCTGTAGAAAGTGGTCAGGATAGGAGGAGAGAGGGAGGCTCTTCTCATCCGCCGCAGGAAGTGCAGTCGCTGCTGTGCCTTCTTTGCCAGAGAGGAGGCTTGGAGTGACCAGCCGAGGTTGTCTGTGATGTGCACCCCCAAGTACTTGGTTGCGCTCACAACTCACAACACGGCTGTCATTGATGCAGAGTGGAGTGTGGCTGGGCCTGGATCTCCTGAAGTCGACGATGATCTCTTGTTTTGTCAACATTCAGGACCAGGTTGTTCGCCTTGCACCGATCCACAAGGTATTTCACTTCCTCCCTGTAAGCCAGTTCGTTGTTATCCTGAATGAGGCCCACAACTGCTGTATCTGGGGCGGCAGTCATGGGTCATCAGGGTAAACAACAGGGAGCTCAGAACACATCCCTGGGGTGAGCCAGTGTTCAGGGAGATGACACTGGATGTGTTGTTGCCCACTCTGACATACTGGGTTCTATTCGTAAGGAAGTCAAGCAGCCAATTGCACAGGGATGTCTTGAGGCCCAACGGCTCCAACTTGCATACCAGGTTCCTGGGGAATGATTGTAGAGCGGTAGCGGGATCAATGCCTACATTCTCCAAGAAAACCATTTTTGTAGAAGAGATGTTGGGATCGGAATTGAGTCCAGGATATATCCCTCAGCGTCAGACAACACCACAAACCAATGTAACCCCATTTCTATGCCAAATTCAGCCTTAAGTCTCACCCTAAACCCAGTCCTAACTACCTTCTCCAGTCAAGCACCTTATCTTGTTGTGTAGTACTTACCAGAAACTAAAGTCTATCATTTATTGATGGGTTTTTTGCATATTTATGTCGTCAGTCGCTTCAGGATGACAGCAGTTCGTAGATGGTGCTTAATTTTGACCCTAACCGTTCGACCAAGGACCAAGACGAGATTGACCAAGACAATCATATCTCTATAACGCTGCAACAGCAGGGGAATTAGCTCAAATGGTAGAGTGATCACTTGGGTACCATCACAACATGTGTGAGGTAGCGGGATCAATGCCCTCATTCTCCAAAAACTCCTTTGTTTTTTGTGAATAAATGTTCCCAAGTACCGAACACTAATCCAGGCCCTAATCCCGATATCCACACCAAATACAGCCATAGGTATCACCCTAAATCCAGTCCTAACTAGATTCTCCTGTCTAGCACTTTGTCTTGTTTTGTTGTGGGATCAAAGTCCAGTCTCCAAGGAGTTATTTGCCTTTTGAAGAAGAGATGTTGGGATGGAAATTGAGTCCATGATCTATTTCTGTCAGGGAAATCTAATGAAGATCACCAAGACAAGTCTTTTCAGTTTGCAAAGAGAACAAAACGCACGCCAGTCAAGATCGCCTTTTCTGCTCGCGAGGGACAGCAAAGCTCACACTCTCGTGCTTCCTCCTCCGAACTGTCGAAACTTTGCTGTCCCGTTCGCTTTTTATTGAGTCAAGTGGAGAGTAAAACATGTGACAAGGAGAGAAACAGTTAGTGATTACATTGTAGATAAGGTTAGTTAGGTTTAGACAGTTTAGTTTGCTTCCTGTTTCACTTCCCTGCTAGAAGGTGCTGACTATGAGTCTGTAACACACTTCTTCTAACAGGGTGGTGATCAAGTGCTCGTAAATTTTCATAACATGTCTTGACAATACAATGGTGTAGTCCCAAAACATGCGTTGGACCCGTCACTCGTGTTAGTTTCATGACATGATATACTGCTTCATTCTCAGTGGAGTACCTTGTCTTATTGTGTAGTATTCACAAGAAACTCGAGTCTATCATGTATTGATGTTTTGTTTGTATTTCTGTTGTCAGTCGCTTCAGGATGGCAACATGCAACAGCAGGGGAATTAGCTCAAATGGTAGAGCGCTCGCTCAGCAAAAACTCCTTTTGTTTTTTGTGATTAATTGTTCCCAAGTACCAAACACTAGTCCGGGCCCCAATCCTGATGTCTACACCAAATATAGCCATAGGTATCACCCTAAACCCAATCCTAACTGCATTCTCCTGTCTAGCACCTTGTCTTGTCTTGTCTTGTCATGGGATCAATGCCCGCAGTCTCCAAGGAGTTATTTGCCTTTTGCAGAAGAGATCTTGGGATCAGAAATGAGTCTAGCATCTATCCCTGAGCATCCGACAAATACCCCAAACCTATTCCTGGCTGTGTTCTCTAGACTAGTCTCTTATCATGGAATAGTGAAGAAATCCATTCCGTGATTACATGTTCCCAAGTACCAAACACTAATCTGAGCCCCAATCTCGATTCCTATGCCAAATACAGCCTTTGGTCTAACCCTAAACCCAGTCCTAACTGCCTTCTCTAGTCGAGCACCTTATCTTGTTGTGTAGTACTTACCAGCAACTCAAGTCTATCATTTATTGACCCGTTTCTGTCATCAGTTGCTTCAGAATGACAGCAGTTCGCAGATAGCTCTTACAGATGACCCTAACCGTTCGACCGTGGACCAAGACAAATCCTATCTCCACTCAAAACCTGTCCAAATGTCAGTTCCCTCACCGGGAATCAATCCCGGGCCACGGTGAGAGCATCACGTCCTAGTGACTAGACCACCAGACTGCGTTATGGCTGCACTCAAAAAGACAGTGACAGTGTTTGACATACTCCAGCAAAGGAACCAAAATAGTTCTGAGACTGGACCTTCTCCTGTTATAAAACTTTTTTTTTAAACAGTGATAGTTGCATGATAGCCTGATAGTTGTTAGCATTTTAGTATTTTATCTAATTTAAAAAGCGGCCCGGGTCCGATTCCCGGCAATACTTTTGCAGTAGATCTTGCAAAGCACCCCCTGCTTTGTACACTTTGTAACGATCGCGCCCTCTTATAGAGGTAACGAGGCTACAACGCAAACAAGAAGGTTGCGGGGGGAGCGGATATCAGATGTAAGAAAAAGGAAACACTGTCGAAAATGCTTGTTTGCCTCCACAACAGCAGTTTAATGACTCCAAACCAACCCGCATATCATCCCCTCCCAACCTAACTAACTAACTAAACTTCCCACCTGCCAACAAAGACAACCATGAAACACCAACGTAATTCTGAACATTTGCCCCCCCACTCTGAAAGTGTCCCAAAGTTCCCCTAAGAGTCAAAGTTAGTCCTCATGACAGAGGTGAAAGCCACAGTTCCACTCATGAACGTGCATCCACCTGTCAGTCCACCTGGCATTAATCCCTGGGTCCAGAACCTTGCGCAAAGTCCAAAAGCTCTTAGCACGAGAGAAGGGAATAGGAAATCCTAGCAGATGGTCGCTTGACAGATTGGTCCTTGTGGCTCGAATGCCGGCTCTCAGGATCCCGTCGGCGTGTGACAGCTGAGTCTTGTAATATAGTGACGTGCACTACCTCTGCTGATGGACTTCTGTGGCCATTACAAGACAAGGTGCTAGACAGGAGAATGTGGTTAGGACTGGGTGTAGGGTGATACCTATGGCTTTATTTGGCGTAGATATCGGGATTGGGGCCCGGATTAGTGTTTGGTGCTTGGTAACATTTAATCACGGACTGGGTTTCTTCACTATTACATCAATCAGAATCAGAAATCAGAGTCAGTAAATTGTTTATTGCTAGGTATGATGAAAGACATACTAGGACTTTGTTTTGGTGAAGTAGGTAAAGGCACTTCTATTAAAAATGAAAATACAAAATATACAGTTTCAATATAATAACACAGTCTGTTTTTTTGTTTGTTGTTCCGGAAGCACAGTCAGATTATTATTCCAAACGAGTCCAAACTGAGCGTTAATGTAACACAGTGTATGTCGATGAGGCAGAGGTGGGGTGTGAGGAGTGTCAGGGGGGGTTCCGGGCCTTGTTGATAAGGCTGACAGCAGACGGGGAAAAAACTGTTCTTGTGGCGTGAGGTTTTAGTCCTGATGGACCGCAGCCAGAGGGGAGCGTCTCGAGGAGTCTGTGTCTGGGGTGAGAGGGATTGGCCACAATCTTTTCTGCATGCCTCAGGGTCCTGGAGGCGTACAGATTCTGGAGAGACCACCTTCTCTGCAGACTGAATGACACGCTGCAGCCTGCCCTTGTCCTTAGCAGTGACAGCAGCGTACCAGATGGTGATGGAGGAGGTGAGGATAGACTCAATGATGGATGTGTAGAAGTGCACCATCATTGTCTTTGGCAGGCTGAATTTCTTCAGTTGCTGTAGGAAGTACAACCTCTGCTGTGTCTTCTTGATGAGGGAGCTGATGTTCGGCTCCCACTGAAGGTCCTGAGAGATGATGGTACCCAGGAAGCGGAAGGACTCCACAGGAGAGGCTGAGTTTTTCCTGTTGTCCACAACCATCTCATCTCCACTGTTTTTAGAGCGTTGAGCTCCAGGTTGTTCAGATTGCACCCAGTCGCCAGATGGTCAACCTCCCACCTGTAGGCGGACTCATCACCTACAGTACGTAGGCTACAACTACAGTACGTGTGCCAGTACGTGGCACAGACACAACTTCACCCTGGCTGAAAAAGCAGAACCCTGCCGTCACAGCTGAAATAACTCACTTGGGAGGGCGTTCTGAAGTTCTAAAGGGCCCTGGTTCAAGCCTGGGTTTCAGCACTATCCCTGTTTAGATTGAAACTTGGCAAATAGTTTGAAAAGGCTTATTGGCTGGCTGAAAGGACCTTAACTTCATTCTTCAAAAGGCCACCCATCCACACAACGTTAGAGGAGGTTACAAGCCAAACCATTGACTCCAAGGGCACAAGTTGAGTCCACCGAGACATCAAGGTGAGCCCGAAGGGTGATCTGCCCCCACTTTGGACGCATCGTCGCGTTTCATTGTTTTACAACTGCTTTGTGGCTTCGCCAGTCCCCTTAAAAGCCCTTTCCTTCAGGTTTCCATAGTGTAGTGGTTATCACGTTTGCCTCACATGCAAAAGGTCCCCAGTTCCAAACTGGGTTGAAACATGGCCTTTCGATTCATTCTTTTACAAAAAAATCGAGGTAACAAATGGGAACAAAGATATGTGCTTTATCTCTGAAGGTGTGTACATGAGCATCTGTCCCCAGTTTGGACACACAATCCATATTTCTCGGATGACTGATCAGGTGAGTAAATTGGCTAAAATACCAAAATGCAAACAACTATCATGCTATCACCTAGCAAGAAAGCCTTGGGTGCCAAAAGTGTTAAGGCAGTCCCATAGAGGCCCCACATCATGCCATGTGTGTATTTGACATGAGTAAATTAGCTAAAATGTTAACATGCTAACATGCTATTGGTCATCATGCTAGCACCTAGCAAGACAACCTCAAGTCGCAAAAGTGTTAAGGCATAGCGTCCCCACATAATGCCATGTGTTGTTTTCCAATTGCATGCAGCACTTGCCTTGTCATGGAGAGTTGGAGAAAAAAGACATGACTTTAAAATGGGAGTCAATGGGAGAAATTTTGGGCTCTTGTTGCTGAGGGCCCAGAAGGCAATCCGTACATCTCTCAGACATAAGAGCGACATTTTTGGAAAGGGGATGAAAATTCCTAAGTTTTCACCAAAATAAATCAAGCTAGTTAAAACGGTGTGGCCAGGAAGAGGCCTTGTTTGAAAAAAAGTTATTTTTTCGCTTCCCGTGCTCTAGCTTCAGAGTGCGAGAAGAGGGCCCTGCGCACATCTCCTTCTGACGAAAATAGAGCCAAAACTAACATCAAACGATAAAACTAATTAGCCACAGAGAGAGTTGAGATGTGTCATAGCGCCAACCTCCTCACACTCTTACATGACCTAAAATGGTAAGGATCATGGTATAACGGACAACTTGCCTCCCAGCAGTGATGTGAAATACCCCAGCTGTGATGTGCGATAAGCATCCCCCTTAACAGGAAATGCCCTGTCTGAGTGTCTCTTATGTGTGTGTGTCCCTACCAATACATCATACTAAACTTGGGTGAAGGTTCAACTAACTTGTGTGTCTGAAATGTAGTTCCTCATAATAGCTGCACATTTAGCAAGCCCAGCAGAAGCATAAAAGAAGTTATGTTTCCCTCCAGTGAACATAGCCATCTTTCAATAACCATGGTGTAACCCAGCACATTAATTCCAATACACTTAAATATCATATGTCTACATCGTATCCCAATGATATTTCATATGTACATTCTCTATATTTTCTATAGTATGTTTATTGTGTTTATTCATTATAAAACCGGTTACTATGGTGAGACCTCACGCCGTTCCCACGTGACGTCAGTGGTATAAAAAGCACAAGATTTGAGTAAGAGTTAGATTGCTACTTCCGGGTTTGCGAGCGTCCATGTCGACCTCTGTTATGCCCAACAGACCCAAAATTACCGCGGGTGTGGGGGACTTGGTTGCATATACTGCTCAGACAGTATTTGTGTGGATGGTGTGAGCGAGCCAGTCGGCCTTGCCGTCGGCTGCTCGCGTTCATTCATATCATGTGTACATGTTCAGTCATGCTTACGTAGAGTATTAACCATTGCTATGCCGAGCAACAAGGGGTGTGTAATTTGTATTTAGCTGCAGTAAGGATTTTGAATGTCGGCTAAGCGCCAAAAGTGTATCATATTACATCTATAGAGTAGTCTTGTTTTGTTAAATGATATATTGTGGCTGTTGCAGGAAAGACTCAATGTTCGGTCTCATGCAGAGCTTTATTTCTCAACAAAAAAACACATTATCACAAAGATGGAACATCTCTTATATAGCGCTAACATTTACACGCCAAAAGAACAGGGATCAAACCACGTCCCCAACCCGCCTGCCGACTGGGTGACAGACCTACCCCCCTCCACAATATGAAGAAATATTTATGCTGTGGTATAATGCTGTTTCATTACAAAATGGTGATTGATTGCTTGGTCGTGTTAATGTAGGCCAGGTGGCCCAGCTCATGCACATCCCGGGTTAAGTGGAAGTCCTGTTGAAGTGCTGCTAGGCCACAAGCCACGCCAAGGTGGAAAGGAGGGCTCTGGTGGTGCGGTAGGAGCAACTGCCACACATTCAATGCCATCTCTCATACAAAATTATAATACATTCACTGTTTTGCATTCAGATACAGTCTTCTGAGTCTTGGAGTAGGTGGTGAGTTGTGGGCCCCTTCCCCGAAATGTTAAACCCCAATCTTTATTCTCTTGCTATTGTTGTCTGTTTTCTTAAATCTGCAAATGTCCAAATACACAAGGGTTTTGCATTTGTAGAGAGCATTGTAGTACATATGACATGTATACTACATATGACATCAGAAATGATGGGTATTTCTTCAACAAAACAAGACCTCTGATTCAAAACATTTATTTGAAATGTTGTAGAGAAAAATAACAGCAAAGGAATCACTGAAACACAGGCAAGGCAATGCTGGGATTTCAACCCAGGATCTCCTGTTTACTAGACAGGCACTTTGACTAACACAGCGTCAGTGAAAGGGTGTTCAGTGTTAGGCGAACCACTGCATGAAGGAAACGACACAAGTGGCCAGGCTTTCAACAGGACTGGTGAAATCATGGCAGTCTAAGCGGACAGAACCAACGATTATTCTCAAAGAATGAAGTTAAGGTCCTTTGCTGCAGCCAATAAACCTTTTCAAACTATTTACCAAGTCAAGATGTAAACAGCAATTGTGCTAAAACCTGGGATTGAACCTTTAGATCTTCAGTCTAACACTCTCCCAACTGAGCAATTGCAGCTGCAAAGATACGGCTCTGCTTTTTCAGTCTGGGCTAAAAGTGGGGGTAGGGTGAAGCTGTGTCTGTGCCACGTACTACGTTGCTCTGTACCTGGTCCAGTGTGTTCTCATCTTTGGTTTTGGCACGAAGAACCTTGAGCAGGGTTGAGGTTGCAACAACCAATCGGGTAAAACAAACCCTTCTCACTCGAACAAGACCTCTAATAATTTTCTTCTTGACGTGCTCAGCTGTGTTGTACAATTTGACAGTCCTTTGCTGCCAAATCATTCCAGTCGTGGATAATGGACCTGACCAGGAAAATGCCAGCTGTGGGATTTCAACCAGTGCCTCCTGAGCGAAAGGAGCCTTAATCTGGCGCTTTAGACCACCCATCCACCCATCCACCCATCCATCCATCCATTTTCCTGTCGTTATCTGGGTCCAGGTCGCGGGGGCAGCAGTCTCAGTAGGGAAGCACAGACTTCCCGGTCCCCGGCCACCTCCTCCAGCTCAACCGGGAGGACACCAAGGGGTTCCCAGGCCAGCTGTGAGACATAATCCCTCCAGCGTGTACTAGGTCTGCCCTGGGGTCTTTTCCTGGCTGGGCATGTCTGGAACACCTCACCAGGGAGGCGTCCGGGAGGCATCCAGACTAGATGTCTCTTTTGGAGAGAAAAAAAAAAGCAAAGGAGTCACTGTACGACAGGCAAGACACTGCTGGGATTTGAATCCAGGATCTCCTGTTTACTAGACAGGCACTTTGACCAACTAATCCACAGCGCCGGTGAAGGAGTGTCTTCAGTGTTAGGAGAAACCACTGCATGACGGAAACCACACGAGTGGCCAGGCTTTCAACAGGATGAACTGCCGTTGAATGTAATGTTGTAGATATTTATTTATTTGTGTGCGTCGCCAATGTAGTATCTGCTCCCTGAAGAGAAAAAGAGAAAAAAAGAGTGATGTATAGGGAGCATTATTTTTTGTTTTGCGGTCTGTCCCTCTGCCGCTGTTGAGTTATCCAGGGGCTGTTGGACATACTGCAAAAAGAGAGCTCAGCCCCCCCCCCCCCCCCCCCCCCCCCGCTTATACAGGCCGAATGTGATTGCCCTTTGACAGGTGATTCATCAAAACAGGTCGGCCCCTAAGTCCTCGGATTGGTTGACTGCACCCATCGGGGACATATATATATGTGTGTAGGGCAGAGATGTGATTTAATATGCCTGATGAAGGTCAAACGGACCGAAACGTTACCTGAACAAACTGAGGAATGAGAGTGACACAGTGTGCGGGAACCTTCTTTTTAACACAGGACTGGTGAAATCATGCCAGTCTCAGCGGACAAAACCGATGATTCTCCTCCTTGGTCTTAGCTGTGTCAAAGATGAGGATATTGTTTGCACCCAATGAAACCACAGCGGCCACCTCCTTCTTATGAGCCCCTTAGTGCAGGCCAGTGATGCACCCTATCTGTCATCCGGGAAATAGGGATTGTGTGTCCAAACTGGGGACAGATACTCGTGTACACACCTTCAGAGATCAATCACATATCCTTGTTCCCATTTGTCTTGATTTTTTTGTAAAAAAAGAAATGAAAAGCCATGTTTCCATTGTGTGAATGCCTTTTAAAAAGTGGGCTCTGGAGGGTCAGGATGGCCGAGCGGTCGAAGGCGCTGTATTCAGGTTGCAGTCTCTGCCCACAGAACAACTGCCTGACTGTTTTGACATGTGTATTCTGCGCTTCATGAGGTGCTCGGAGTTGCAGACATCCTTGGTCTTAATACCTTCAAGACCCTTTGTCCAGGCAGCTAGTCGGCACCCTCGCAGGTTTCATGGTGTAATGGTTCGCACTCTGGACTTTGAATCCAATGATCTAAGTTCAAGTCTTGGTGGAACCAACTTGCCCTGCAGTAGTCAAGTGTTTGGGCTGTGTCTTCCTTTACCAGTTAGTGTATGATTACTTATTTACTTGTTGATTTGAGTTCAAATACAAATAAGTGGTAACCGTGGATCAGGATAAGTTCCCCAAATGATGCAAATTTCTGTGACAGCTGATGTCAAGGATCAGCTGGCAACATGTGCACGTGAGGAAGACACTTGGTTTATGTGCGGGGCAACACAAGTCTTTCCAGTTCCAGTTAAAATTCAGGCACCTCACATAGTTTCCATAAAGTACCAAGGGATTGTCCTGTTGCCCTTGTATTTTGAGGGCAAAAAGGAGGTGTTTACAAGTGGACCTCAGACTGAAGTCTCCAGCTACCACAAAAACGGTCATGGGCACGAGCCTCTGTTTTGAATTTCCCTTTGGCCAATCGGCACCACAACAACTCTCAGAATTGTAGTTCACTCGATTAGATTAGATATCCCTTAATTCGTCCCTCAGTGAGGAAATTTACATTGCACAGCAGCGAAGGGGACAGAACTAGTTAAACAGTAAAAAATAAACAATCTAAGAATAAACAACATAAACAGCCTAAAGTAATAACAGTTGAACAATTTTGTCACGCGGAAGACCGTTGTTTGATTTCCCGATGGGGAGTTCCTGTTTTGTATGTCACAATGTCACGTTGAACCTTGAGCAGGGGTGCGGTTGCAAAAACCAATTGAACAAGACGTATTGTCTTTGTTCCTTTAGAAAATCCTAATTTTAACGCTGCATTTATGACAGACGGAACAACCATCAGGAGGTAGACTGGGGTTCGACTGGCTGACTTGGAATTGTTTTTATGTGTTCCACATAAAATCCAGCACTCAGCATGTTCAACTTTGATATCTGCCCACAGAACAAGTTCAAGTCTTGGTAGAACCGACTTGCCCTGCAGCAATCAAGTGTTTGGGCTGTGTCTTCCTTTAACAGTAAGAGTATGATTACTAACGTACTTGTAGATTTGAGTTCAAATACAAACCAGTGGTCAGCGATTCAACTCAACTTGTGCCCTTGGAGTCAATGGTTTGGCTTGTAAGCTCCGCCAACGTTTAGCTGGCCTTTTGAAGAATGAAGTTAAGGTCCTTTGAGCCAGCCAATAAGCCTTTTCAAACTATTTGCCAAGTCCCGATGTAAAGAGATTGTGCTGAAACCCGGGATTGATCGAGGGACCTTCAGATCATCAGTCGTACGCTCTCCCACCTGAGCTATTTCAGCTGCAAAAGTGTCCCCATGAGTGAGATCCAGCCCCATCCCAACACACAGCCCAGTCCACACATCCCAGCATGTTTTTGGAATGTGGGAAGAAACCGGAGTACCCGGAGAAAACCCACGCATGCACGGGGAGAACATGCAAACTCCACACAGAGATGGCTGAGGGTGGGATTGAACTCAGGTCTCCTCGCTGTGAGGTCTGCGCGCTAACCACTTGACCGCCCTGCCGCTGGACAAGTGCCTGAGGTCTATATTTTCTGGCCTACATGAAGGGGCTTCCAGGTACGGGGTGGCCACTGTGGTGTCATGTGGTTGTGCAAACAACAAGCTCATCCTCAACACAGAGAAGACCAAGGAGGAATAATTCTCACTTCTGGCTGCTCAGACTGGCATTATTTCACCAATCCTGTTAAAAGCTCAGCACTTCATATGATTTCCATAGTGTAGTGGTTATCATGTGCCCCTAACCCGTGAAAGGTCCCCAGTTCAAAACTGGGTGGAAGCAAGGTCTCTACTTCCCTTTCGTACCTCTACTATAGCAGAGAACGGTTTCAATCGATCGGTCTAACGCGCCATAGTAAGGCTTTTGCTGAGGAGGCACTGGTAGAAATCCCACAGCTGGCATTTTCCTGGTCAGGTCCATTATCCACGACTGGAATGATTTAGCAGCAAAGGGCTGTCGTGTACAACACAGCTGAGCATTTCGAGAAGAAGATTAGGAGAGGTCTTGTTCTCGTGAGAAGGGTTTGCTTTACCCTACTGGTTGTTGCAATCGTAATCCTGCTCAAGGTTCAACGTGACATTGTGACATACAAAACTGGAACTCCTCGTCGAAAAATCAAACAGCAGTCTTCCGTGTGACAAAATTGTTAAACTGTAATTACTTTAGGCTGTTTACATTGTTTATTCTTAACTAGTTCTGTCCCCTTTGCTGCTGTGCAATGTAAATTTCCCCACTGAGGGACGAATAAAGGTTCATTCAAAAGGTTAAAGGTTTATCGAATCTAATCTAATGAACTACAATTCTGAGAGTTGTTGTGGGGTCGATTGGCCAAAGGGGAATTCAAAACAGAGGCTTGTGGCCCATGACAGTTTTTATGGTAGCTGGAGACTTCAACCAGTGAAATCCATCCATTTTCTGTACCGCTTATCCTCATCAACGGACTGTGTTCCCCACCCGTTACCAGCATTGGGACATTCCAAACCAAGATGAGAACACCCTGGACCAGGTACACAGCAACATACGTGGCACAGACACAGCTTCACCCTACCCCCACATTTGGCCCAGACTGAAGTAGGATTAAGAATCCTACTTCTTGCCAAAACCTACCCTTTGAAGTAGAAGAAGCCTACCCTATGGGAGAAGATAAGATATGCCTTTATTCGTCCCTCAGTGGGGAAAAGTTCCCGCAAGTTCTGTAACAGCAGAGGGAGTACCTCAGTATGTTTACAGACCATAGACTCCTCCTGAATTTTAGATACATAGCCTTATCCATACCAAAACCACACAACAACCTTGACCAAATCCTGACTGACATAATTGACTTGGTACATAATCACCGCCTCAACGGAACTGAGTTAGCCCGACTGTTGACATTGACCACAGGCTCCAAGTATGGTGCTTTTAGTACGGCCATTTAGCTAATTCTGCCAAAGGGGAATTCAGAACACGCTCGTGGCCCATTACCATTTGTATGGTACCTGGCGACTTCAACCAGTGAACTCCATCCATTTTGGACTGTATTCCCCACCCTTTACCAGCATGGGGACATTCCAACCCAAGATGAGAACACACTGGACCAGGTACACAGCAACATAGTACGTGGCACAGACACAGCTTCACCCTACCCCCACTTTTAACCCAGACTGAAAAAGCAGAGAAACCCATTTGCAGCTGAAATTGCTCAGTTGGGAGAGCGTTGGATTGAATATCTAAAGGTCTCTGGTTCAATCCCAGTTTTCAGCACAATCGCTGTTTACATTGTGAGTTGGCAAATAGTTTGTAAAGGGGTGACTTTGTTCTCTTGATTTCATCAACATCGATCACGACAACACAGCCAGACAATTACATATTAAGACCAGACAAGTGCAGTTGGGAGGTGACATACAGAATCCTGATGTATCATGTTACATGTTACAATCAGACACAAACAGGATGTAGGACCCGACCTTGAGTTCGCGCAAATGTTCGCAGCATTAGGTCTGCAAAGTGTTCAGCTGATGCACATTTACTGGAAAGGAAAATGGGCTTTTGTCACGGTAGCCGTGCCGACACAAGCTAAAATGTTTCTCCCGCCAGGACAACACCCACATGAAATTCAAGCTTTGCTCGCAGACGAATAAGAACCAGCTGGAATGAGCAATCTGCACCTCCAAGTCTGAGTTTATGGTTCTTGCCCAGAAAAGCATAGCTCTTTGTTGTGGTTGCAGCAACCTGATTCAGGGTCATGGCAGGTGTGTGTTGCTTTTGTAATTGTATTGTCTGAAAAGACAAGATTGTCTGTCCACTTGAAGTGTGATGCTATAAAAATACACTCTGGGCTGTAGTTTCATGCATGGACGCTGGGGGGCAGTCATGTTCAGCTTGCGGTCTTGGAGCGGGCGTTTTGGGACCAAAGAAGAAGAACGAGAGGGGAAAAGGGAGAAGTTCGGTTGCCGTGCGCCGAGTTAGTTAGTTAAGTCTGCAACAGGCCAGTAAGTTGTTTTTCATGCTGCCTTGGAAATAAAAACCATGCAACGATAGAGCCATCCTGACTGTCGTCATTCTACGACGTTACACTGGTGTCAGAAGTGACTTCGAACGTGAGCCTACTGTCCTGTTGTGTCCGAGTCTTCGGCGGCGTCGAGTATGAGCCACCGAGGGGAGCCGCGTGTGAAGGAGGAGGTGGAGAGCGACAGCGAGGTGGGCGCTGCCAGTTGGGAAGGGAGGGAGCGCCGAGAGATGGTGAGAGCTTGTCGGGAGGCGTGGAGGGAAGCTGTCGGCATGTCGGCCGGAGAGGGGCGATCACCGGCGGCCAAGAACGGCGGCCTTGCAGCGTGCACAGAGAACAAGGAGGTGGACGGCGCACCACGTGCAGTTGCGGCCATGTGTCTGAAAACGCCCAAATATTCTGGGAAAGCTGACTGGGAGGCTTTTCACGCCCAATTTGAGCTGATTGAAAATGCACAGCAGTGGTCCAATAAGGACAAAGCTTTACAGTTGGCAGTGTGTCTCACGGAGGACGCCTTATCTTGCCTTTTGCTCCTTGACCCAGAGAGTCGCCATGATTATGAAGCTCTAGTGGGGGCGCTAAAGAGGCGTTTTGGACAGTGCGCACAACCGGGGCTCCTGAGAAATGAACTGAGCTACAGGTGTCTCACTGCTGGAGAACCGCTGCGAACTCTGGCTTATGCCATTGAGAGTCTGTCAAGGCGGGCATATTCCCACATGTCGCCAGAGGTACAAAGTGAGCTGGCACGCGACCAATTTGTCAGAGCTCTTCAGCCCCCAGAACTAAGAGCTCAAGTTCATCTGTTACACCCCCGCACCCTGCAAGAAGCCCTAGAATCGGCTGTGGAGAGAGAAATGGTGGAGGGCTCCAGCGTGGCAGAGGGGAGGGTCCTGCCGCCCACAGCGAGGTCAGCAGCAGGGAGTCAAGAGGCTGACTATAAACCCCCTTGGGTGGCCGAAATCACAGAACTGATCAGGTCCGTGTCGCTACAGTCGCCACAACGCCCACGCCCTGGAGTGAGGGTATGCTGGGGGTGTGGCCAGCTCTGGTCACTTGATCAGAGAATGCCCTCGCTCGCCCCAGTCGTCGGGAAACGACCACGGGCCCGCATAGTGGGGGATGTGCGGACCCAAGAGGCTAACACCCCACAAGCTGCTGCGTCTACCACCTCCAGGGGGTCCCAAGTGAGCATGGGCGTAGAGGCGATTGGAGCTGTGGGGTGCACGTCGGACAGAGGCTCAAGCTACGTGATGATCCAAGTGGAGGGCGTGTTCTGTCCGGCCCTCATAGACACGGGGGCAACGGTGACGCTGATAAGGTCTGACGTGTGGCCGAAGAACGCCCATCTTGAAATGACAGCGGTAGCTCTGCGCTCAGTCACAGGAGAGTGGTCCCCTCTCCAAGGAAAAGGATGACTGGCACTGTCGGTGGGGGGCATGTCACTCCAGCACCCGGTATGGAAAGCAGCCATACAAGACCCGTGCATCCTGGGTCTGGATTTTTTGAAGGCGGCTGACTGTGTGATGAACATCGGAAGTGGGTGGATCAGCTTTCAGGGGGGTCCTGCCATTCCTATGACCTCCCTGCATTCCCTCGATCCCCGGGCCAAGCATATGGCATGTGCACTGGAGGCCGCAGGCCCACCTCCACCTTCGAGGGAGCCCCGCCGACAACCAGAGACAGCAGGCAGAGACTCTGTGAAGGAGGGAGCTGTGGACAGGACGCTGTGGGAGTTGTGGAAAAGGAACTGCAGTGGCCTGACCCCCAAGCAAGAGGAACGGCTGCTAAGCCTGCTGACGGACTTCAGTGATACCTTCGCCAAGAACGACGATGAAGGGGTCTCACTCATTTGACACAGCATGAGATTGACACGGGGGAGGCCAGGCCAATTAAATGCCGCCCCCGTCGCCTTCCCTTGGCCCGACACGCAGCTTGTGAGGAGGCTGTAGCTAAGCTGCTGCGAGCGGGTATCATTGAACCTTCCGACAGTCCATGGACATCGGCAGTTGTCATGGTGCCAAAGAAGTCGGGGGAATGGCGTCTCTGTGTTGACTACCGGACTGTCAATGGGGTGACCAAAAAGGATGCTTACCCACTGCCGCGCATTGACGAGTCCTTAGACCTGGTCTCGGGCTCATCCTGGTTCTCGTCCTTGGACCTCCGCAGTGGCTATTATCAGGTGCCCCTTTCCCAGGAGGCCAGACCCAAAACAGCGTTTTCCACTGGGAGCGGCCTTTGGCAGTTTAAGGTCCTCCCTTTTGGACTGTGCAATGCACCAGCGACCTTTTCGAAGGTTGATGGACAGAGTGCTAGCCGGGGTCCCTCGCCAGCAGTTCCTCGTGTATTTGGATGACATCCTGGCCCATGGCAGCTCGTTCGAGACAGCGCTAGAGTCCTTGAGGGTGGTATTGGAGAGCATCAGAGCAGCTGGCCTGAAGTTACACCCAGGAAAGTGCCACTTCATGCAGAGAGAAGTGACATTCCTGGGTCACCGCGTGGGAGGTGAAGGAGTCAGCACCCTGGCTGATAAAGTGAAGGCGGTGGTGGAATGGCCAGTGCCCACCAACCCGAAGCAGCTGAAAAGTTTCCTGGGGCTAGCCTCGTACTACAGGAGGTTCGTGCGAGCTTTTGCTGGCACAGCGGCACCCCTCTTCCAGCTGCTCCAGAAGGGCCGAGACTTTGAGTGGTCTGACCCCTGCCAAAAAGCATTCAACAGCCTTCAGCAAGCCCTGAGTGAGTCCCCAGTGCTAGCATCCGCGAATCCGGACTTGCCCTTCATCCTCGACACAGATGCTAGCGGAGAGGGAGTAGGAGCTGAAAACCATCTCTGGCCACAAGGGGCCGGACTCCCAGGCTGCTGGGGACCAGGCGTGGGCTAACGATCTAAATCTTTTTTTCAACAGGTTCGATCAACCATCTGCCCATCCCCCGGCCCAGCACCTTCTGCCGAAACTCCTGCCGAAACTCCCCCCATCGACACCTCGAGTGGACAGCCCTACCCTACCTCCCCCTCCTGCACACAGCCATCCCCCACCACTTCTCACCTAATCAGCTCAACCTCCTCACCAACCTCCCCCCTCACACAGGGCCCCTGCTCCAACCTGACCCTCACAACATCCCAGGTGAGAAACCAGCTCCGGAAAACCAAGGCGAGGAGAAGGCCGCCACGGTATCTCAGAGACTATGTGGGTCACAATGTTGGGGGGAGCACTTGAAATTGTGTTACACTGTTGCTAAATGTTCATTGACTGTTGCTGATTCTCTGTGCCCTCGGGGCGAGGGCCTTTGTGGGGCGGGGGTAGTGTAGCGTTGCGTGTGTGTTGTATTCCGGGCTGTAGTTTCATGCATGGACGCTGGGGGGCAGTCATGTTCAGCTTACGGTCTTGGAGCGGACGTTTTGGGACCAAAGAAGAAGAACGAGAGGGGAAAAGGGAGAAGTTCGGTTGCCGTGCGCCGAGTTAGTTAGTTAAGTCTGCAACAGGCCAGTAAGTTGTTTTTCATGCTGCCTTGGAAATAAAAACCATGCAACGATAGAGCCATCCTGACTGTCGTCATTCTACGACGTTACAGTACGATGTCGGAGATCAAGAACGCTTTTGTTGGGAAAAAAAGCCATAACATATGATTTTTACAATACGGGTATCAAACCTGCTATTTCTTGCATGTAGAGCAAGAACTCTAGCCTTTGAGTTAAATCCCCCCGCTACACAAGAAGGCTGCCACAATTTCTGCAACACTAAAACACTAATTAAGATGTGTCATTTTGAGTCAACAAGACCATGTCCACAAAGGAGATGAGGTGACCGAGAGGTTAAGGTGATGGACTGCTAATCCATTGTGTTCTGCACGCATGGGTTCGAATCCCATCCTCATCGGACTATACTAATGCACCAGTTTTGACACCACCTGTGTTTTTAGGAAACATCATTAGAATGCAATTAATCCAAGTATCCGGTACGATGTGGGAGATTGAGAATGCTTTTTTGGCAGGAAAAAGGCATAATATACCATTTGGAGACAGGCATTGATTCCACTTCATCTCACAGTGCATTTGTGGTCATACAAGAATGGGATTTGTTTTTGTGCACTTCGAATGAAATGTTTTCCGCATGTTGCACAACTTTCCACAGGAAAGAAGTCTTTAAGATGTATCACCAAAAGAGCTGAACCGCCCAATGTGGGGCTCAAACCCACGACCCTGAGATTAAGAGTCTCATGCTCTACCGACTGAACTAACCGGGCCTTTTTCAGACAAGATACCACTTTTAAAAAATTTTTTATTGATGTGGCCTTCTTGATGTTTGATCAATTCCACAGCCAACCGAGTTTCTCAGGGAACAGAAGGAGCTAGAGGTTCAGTCATAGCTGAGAACTTTGGAAGTGTAGTCATCTTAACCCTCCTGTTATGTTCATTTGTCAGGAACAGCCATGATGTTCCCGGGTCAGTTTGCATGTTTATTTATCTGAAAGATGTCCAAAATCAAAAAAATCCCCACAAGAATTGTTAGTTATTCACTACTAACTCCATTACTAACTATTCTATCAATGTTTAGTGCAATGGTGTACCTTACCTCTCACAGGTAATGGTTTAATTAGGATACTTCACTTGTTTTTCATAAAAAATATACATATCCAAACTGTTTTTTTTAATTGATTCACCAATTTGTTACTTCTGAAAGACCAAAAAAAAAACCTGCATGGTCAATGCGTAGCTAGTGTTTGCATCACACACTGCCCAGATATTTATCCCGTATGTAGCTGGTTTGGAAGGCATGTATTGCCTAAATGGGCAGCGACCTCTGAATGCCACCAGCCTTTCATCCACTGTGACAGTAGAGCCTGGGTTATAGAGAAGTGGAAGCTGCTCTACCCACTTGTCCCACACTGTCCTCTGTCACTCTGGAAAAAATGTGAAAAGTCTCCAGAGACATTGTGCCTCAAAATATAGCTCTCTCTGCCTGTCGCTGCATCCCACAGACTTGCTGTCGATTCATCCTTTGACTCGTCCACCACAGCCAGGATGAGGAGCCCCAAATATGCATCTAAATGGGTTTTGTCCAACTCTTTCCACTTCTCCCCAAAAATGTGCCTCATTTCTAGAATAGTCATTTCCAGAATGATTATCTGTATCGAATTAGGCATGACCAGCTCAAAAGCTGACTTGATTTCAGTCACTGCCATCTTCGTGGACCCTGGCACTGTTTTTATTATTTTTTCTGCAGACAGTTTTGCCTGACACATGGTATTTGACGATGAAGACCAGTGTATTTCACCAGTTTTTTACATGTCTTATTTTCTGGTTTGAATGATTTTTTTACATGATTGTGATTTCTTGTATGGTTGAAGAAAAGCCCATTATTTCTGAAACAACTTAAGTGAACTACAATTCTCCCTACAAAGGACACAATTTGGACAATTGTCAATCCGCCCCCACTTTGGACACATTGTCGTGTTTCATTGCTTGGCAACTGCTTTGTGACTCCACCAGTTCTCTTAAAAGCCCATAGTGTAGTGGTTATCATTTTTGCCTCACACGCAAAAGGTCCCCAGGTGAAAACATGGCCTTTCAATTCCTTCTTTTATAAAAAATCAAGGTGACAAATGGGAACAAGGATATGTGCTTGATCTCTGAAGGTGTGTACACAAGCATCTGTCCCCAGTTTGGGCACACAATCCATATTTCCCGGATGACTGATCGGGTGCATCACTGGCCTGCATGAAGGGGCTTATAGGAAGGATCAACATCCTAATCCTCGACACATCGAAGACCAAGGAGGAGAATAATCGTCGGTTCTGTTCGCTTAGACTGGCATGATTTCACCAGTCCTGTTGAAAGCCTGGCCACTCTTGTAGTTTCCGTCATGTGGTGGTTCGCCTAACACTGAAGACACTCCTTCACCGGCGCTGTGGCTTAGTTGGTCAAAGTGCCTGTCTAGTAAACAGGAGATCCTGGGTTGAAATCCCAGCAGTGCCTTGCCTGTGTTTCAGCTGCTCCTTTGCTGTTTTTTTTCTCTCCAACATGTCAAATAAATGTTTTGAATCAGAGGTATTTTTCTGTTCAAGAAATACCCATCATTTCTGATGTCATATGTACTACAATGCTCCCTACAAAGGCAAAACTATTGTGTATTTGGACATTTGGAGGTTTAAGTAAACAGACCACATCATTAAGGCAAAAGAGGTTGGGGTTTAACATTTAAAGGAAGGGGCCCACAACTCACTGCCTGAACAGGGACTTGAACCCGAGACACTCCGATTAAAAGTCTGATGCTCTACGAACTGAGGCACCCAGGACTTGCAAACGGCTCAAAATACAAGGGCAACAGGACAATCCCTTGGTACTTTATGGAAACTATGTGAGGTACCTGACTTTTAACTGGAACTGAAAAGACTTGTGTCGCCCCGCATACAAACCAAGTTAAAAAAAAGTAATAATCAGGTCCGGGGGGGGGCTTGCCCGAGAATTGAATTTGGGACCTCTCGCACCCTAAGCTAGAATCATACCACTAGACCAGGGGTGGGCAAACTACGGCCCGGGGGCCACATGCGGCCCACCAAGCGTTTGAATCCGGCCCGCCAGTTGCTTTCTAAGTATTTCAACTTTTAACATACAAACTGGCAACATGACTTGCAAGTCTTATTTAGTAAAAAAAAAACAACAAAACTGTCAAATTAAATGACGTAGTTAGATGTGGTGTGATGTTTAAAGTGCTCCTGAAAAAAAGGGACATGAAAACATACAGCTGATAGTATATAACACTTACAGATAAAATTAGACAAAAAAAAATTCAAGGAAAATTATAAGTATTAAATAGTGTGTGAGTTAAATATATATATATATATATATATATATATATATATATGTTCTGGCCCCCCCGGACAATTTTGTTTCCTCAATGCGGCCCACAAGTGAAAGTATTTGCCCACCCCTGCACTAGACCAACAAGGCCTTGTTTGAGCAAATCGCTACGGTCCTAATTTCCTGGTGCTGGCCTGGGCAAAGGGCCTTCGAGGCATGAAGACCGAGGATGTCTGCAGGCTGGTGCAACACACCCGAGCACCTCATGAAGAGCAGAATACACATGTCGAAACAATCAGGCAGTTCTTCAACGGACTGTATTCCCCACCAGTTACCAGCATGAGGACATCACGAAGATATCAGGATTGGGGCCCGGATTAGTGTTTGGTACTTGGGAACATTAAATCAGACAAAACAGAGTTATTGGAGGATGCAGGCATTGATCCTGCCACCTCTCACATGCTAATCAAGCGCGCTACCGGTTAAGCTAATTCCCCTGCTGTTGCAGTGTTGGCAGAGAAAGTTCAGTCTCATAACTATTTTGGGTCTTTTGCTGGAGTATGTCAAAGCGACACAGTCTCTGCCTTTCAGAGTGCAGCCGTAACGCAGTCCCTGGTGGTCTAGTGGCTAGGATTCGGTCCTCTCACCGCTGTGGCCTGTGTATGATTCCTGTGGTGGACAGTTGAACTGAGCATTTACGAAGCAGCCCCTTTAAAAATAATTTTGAAAAATGATAAAATACGAGGCAGCCCCTTTAAAAATAATTTAGAAAAATGATAAAAAGACAGAATAAAGAGGAAGAAAGCTAAGTGCTGTAGAAAGCTAAGTGCTGTAGAAGGCTGCCACCAGAGCGGCGCCAGAGTTTTTCGATGAGGATATGCGGTCGAGAAAATGGATGTATTTCACTGGTTGAAGTCTCCAGCTACCATTAAAATGGTCTTGGGCCACGAGCCTGTTCTGAATTCCCCTTTGGCCAATCGACACCACATCGATTCAGCAGCAGTCCTCATTAGTATAGTGGACAGTATCTCCCCCTCACAAATGGGGTCGGCTGTAGAAATTCATTCACCATCCATCAGGGATGGCAACTGAATTAAGAATCAAGAAACCGGCACAGGATGTCAGACAATGCATTGATGCGATCTGGTCATGATGTCTTTGAAGTTCATCAAAGCAGACCTGACTTAAGGTGACTACACTTCCAAAGTTTTCGGCGATGGCTGAACGTCTTGCTCTTTGTGTTCCCTGAGAAACTCGGTCAGCTGTGGAATTGATCAAACATCAGGATGGCCACATAAATCAAAAAGAACAAAATTGATATCTAGAGTATGAGACTCTTAATCTCAAGGTCGTCGGTTTGAGCCCCACATTGGGTGATTCAGCATATTTTTTGATACATCATAAATAATGGGCTTTTCTTCAACAAAACTGTTGCTGTGTACCTGGTCCAGTATGTTCTCATCTTGGGTTGGAATGTCCCCATGCTGGTAACGGGTGGGGAATACAGTCCGTTGATGAGGATAAGCGGTACAGAAAATGGATGGATTTCACTGGTTGAAGTCTCCAGCTACCATAAAAGCGGTCATGGGCCACGAGCCTCTGTTTTGAATTCCCCTTTGGCCAATCGACACCACAACAACTGTCAGAATTGTAGTTCATTAGATTAGATTAGATATACCTTTATTCGACCCTCAGTGGGGAAATTTAAATTGCACAGCAACAAAGGGGACAGAACTAGTTAAACAGTAAAAAAGTAAACAATCTAAGAACAAACAACATGAACAGCCTCAAGTATTAACAGTTTAATAATTTTGTCAAGCAGAAGACCGTTGTTTGATTTCCCGATGGGGAGTTCCTGTTTTGCTCAGCTGTGTTGTACAATCTGACAGTACTTTGCTGCCAAATCATTCCAGTCGTGGATAATGGACCTGACCAGGAAAATGCCAGCTGTGGGATTTCTACCAGTGCTTCCTGAGCGAAAGCCTTAATCTGGCGCTTTAGACCATTAGATCGAAAACATCCCCTGCTATGACTGCCATGTCACACTTCTTATGGATGACAGTGTGAAAGGGAAGTCGAGACCTTGTAGAGACAAGTTCGGGGCACATGATAATCACTGCACTATAGAAATCCTATAGCATGCGAAACTGTGGCTCATTGGTCTAGTTGCATGATTCTTGCTACGGGTGTGAGAGGCCCTGCGTTCAATTCCCGGAGGAGCCCTTTCAGACCTTTTTTTTAAAAATATTTTTTTTAAACACAATTCTCAAAAGAGCAGGATAAGTGAAGTTCTATCAACTCAGACATGGTGTACTTTAGGACCAGACACTTTGGTTAGCAGTCTGGACTTGTGTTGTGATGTTCATGAACGAACCGGTTCTTTTGAACGGCTAATTATAATGAATGATGAGAACTGAGTCGCAGTTGGGAACCGTTCTCTCCCCCCCTGACCCCCTTTACTTACATGGGGAGGAGCGCAGCCCAGCGGCACAATGCTGATTAGATTCGCAAATAGCATCACGCCAGGTTGTGCACAGTGTCTTCGTGTGAGTGCACCAGTAAAAAAACATAAAAATCCAACGACAAACACGTGAATATCCCCTGCCTTGGAGAGCAGCAGCAGCAGTGATGTTAATGAAGAAGAGAGTCAGTCGCAGTCCTTCGTCATCGACAAAATGAGCCAAACAAAGAAACGAAGCAGCATTTGGATGCACTTTTCTCTCCCATAGTAGAGGATGATTTCGATCCATCGACCTCTGGGTTATGGGCCCAGCACGCTTCCTCTGCGCCACTCTGCTGACACCTGTGCAGGTACCCTTCTTTGTGCGGCTTCTTTTGACTGTCCTCTGTTGTCAGCAAACGAGGTCACAGTTTTTTCCTGATGAGGGCACCGTTTTAGGTTGTGTGGATGAGTGGTCTAAAGCACCAGATTAAGGCTCCTTTCGTTCAGGAGACACTGGTTGAAATCCCACAGCTGGCATTTCCCACAGCGTGGTCATGTCATTATCCATGACTGGAATGATTTGGCAAAAAAACACTGTCAGATTGTACAACACAGCTGAGCACTTCGAGAAGAAGATTATTAGAGGTCTTGTTCTAGTGAGAAGGGTTTGTTTTACCCGACTGGTTGTTGCAACCGCAACCCTGCTCAGGGTTCAACGTGACATTGTGACATACAAAACAGGGGAATTGAAGCCCAGTGTTCCACATAACAGGTGGAGATACTGTCCACCCTACTAATGAGGACTGTTGCTGAGTTGGTGTGGTGTCGATTGGCCAAAGGGGAATTCAGAACAGGCTTGTGGCCCATGGCCGTTTTTATGGTAGCTGGAGACTTCAACCAGTGAAATACATCCATTTTCTGTGGATAGGACGTCAACATAGGACGTGGCACAAACACAGCTTCACACGGCCCCCACTTTTAGCCCAGACTGAAAAAGTTTGCAGCTGAAATAGCTCACTTGGTAGAGCTAGCTTAGACTGAAGTTCTAAAGGTCCAATTATTCAAAGCAATTATTCAAATTATCAGGTCCGATGAACCTTTGTTTGTTAATTTCTCCCAGTCACCATGAGGATGTGTGCTGGTTTAGTGCATATGTAGAAGTTAGTTCCCATTGTGTAACGATGTTTGGTGCGTTTGAGGGGATATAGCTCAGTGGTTCAACTCCTGGCCAGCTCGGCAAACTAAAGTCTAAAGTTTAAGTTTTGCCTGCAGACAAATTTGAAGACGCTGAAATGGGTAAACTGCACCTCCGAGTTCATAGGTTTCGCCCGGAAAAGGACAGCTCTGCTCTTCATGAGGTGCGTGGGCGTTTTGCACCAGCCTGCAGACATCCTGTACATTACCATGTCACCCTGCTTATTTATAACAGTAGGAAAGAGAAGTATTCCTTGTGTGCAGAGCTTCGACCATGTTCTGAGGGAAGCAGGGGTGTTCTGTGCCTCCATTGTCGAGACGGCTGTGGCCGTAAGGTGGTCGGTGCCTGTCACCATCGGTGAGGGATGCCGTCAAGCTGAAGGAGTTCTATTGGGCTTTTTTGGCTCATGGGACTTCAGCTGACAGGAACCGACAGGTCAAGCGTTCCGCACCAACCTGGGTTCAAATTCGAGTCGCGGCTGGTGTGTGTTTTGTTTTTTGTTGTTGTCTTGCTTGGAAGGACTTCTCTCTCTTGACCCAATTTTACGCTTGGCGAAACAGTGACAATCCAGAAACTAGCCTTAAACTGCAGGTGCTTTTAATGTAGGGCCAGTGGCACAATCGATAACGCATCTGACCACGGATCAGAAGGTTCCAGGTTAAACTCCTAGCCTGCTCGCCATCTTTTCCAAATGACCTGAGTCTAAAATTTAAGTTTTGCCTGCCGCTGAAATGGGCAAGCTGCACCTCCGAGGTGAGTTCATGGGTTTTGCCCGGAAAAGGACAGCTCTGCTCTTCATGAGGTGGTCGGATATACTAAGTACAGTATAAATTGAAGTAGTTTGTTTTTACTGATGTTTAAAACAATGATTTTTTATGTGGTCTATGGGAACTATGTGAGCGCTTGCTTAGCATGTGAGCGGTAGTGGGGTCGATGCTCGCATTCTCCAAGGACTCTTTTGTTTTTTGTTGAAGAGATGCTGGGATCGAAAATGAGTCCAGGATCTATCTCACAGCATCAGACAAATACCCCAAATGGTAGAGCTGGTGCATTCTCGCGATGAGTCCCTTGTCGTGTAATAGTGAAGAAACTCAGTCCGTGATTAAATGTTCCCAAGTACCAAACACTAATCCAAGTCCCAAACCCTATTTCTACACCAAATACAGCCATTGGTCTCACCCTAAACCCAGTATTGACTGCATTCTCCAGTCGAGCACCTTGTCTTGTTGTGTAGTACTCACAAGGAACTTGAGTCTTTCATTTATTGATGTGTTTTATTTGTATTTCTGTCATCAGTCGCTGCAAGATGACAGCAGTTCAGAGATAGCGCTTCAAGACGACCCTCACCATTCGACCGAGGCCAAAGACAAATCGGCTCTATAGTCATACTGTCCAAAGTCAGTTCCCTGAATGGGAATCAAACCCGTGCCGCGGCAGTGAGAGTGCCGAATCCTAGCCACTAGACCACCAGGTACTGCATTCTGGGTGCACTCAGAAAGGTAGTGACAGTGTCACTTTGACGTACTCCAGCAAAATAACCAAAATAGTTATGAGACTGGACCTTCTCTGCCTACAGTACTACAGCAGGGGAATTAGCTCAAAAGGTCGATACCTGCATTCTCCAAGGAATCCTTTGCTTTATAGTAGAATAGATGTTGGGATCGGAAATGAGTCCAGGATCTGTCCCTCAGCGTCAGACAAATACCCCAAACCTCATCCTGATGATATTCAATTATACATTTCTACCACCTCCATCACCTCCAACATCTACTCCACCCTCACCAACTGCTTAGCTGATATCAAAACTTGGATGGAACAAAATTTTCTCAAACGTAATAGTGACAAAACAGATATTATCATCATCGGTCCCAAAAACATCTCAACACCCACCCATAACTTCTATCTTCAATTTGACAGCGCCAACCTCACTCCATCCCTGCTCATCCGCAACCTTGGTATCCTCCTGGACCCCGCCCTTTCATTTGAACCCCACATCAAACAGTTAACCCGGACTGCATTCTTCCATCTTAAGAACATAGCTCAACTCCGTCACTCCGGCACTTACATTCTCTGCCGCTGAATCCCTAATCCATGCATTCATCACCTCCAGAATCGACTACTGCAACAGCATTCTCTACGGTACACCTTCCAAAACCCTCAACAAACTACAATATATTCAGAACTCCGCTGCCCGCCTCCTCACCTCCACCCGCTCCCGTGAACACATTACCCCTGTCCTCCAAAACTTCCACTGGCTTCCCGTCCCCCAACGCATTCACTTCAAAATTCTTCTCATCACCTACAAAGCCCTCCAGGATCTGACCCCCCCATATCTCACAGACCTGCTCCATCCACGCAATCCCCCGCATCCCCTTCGCTCCTCAGACTTAAACCTCCTGGCACTCCCCTGTAAGACCAAGCTCCAAACCTGGGGAGACAGAGCCTTCTCCATCGCTGCCCCCACCCTCTGGAACCCTTTGCCCCATTCACTGCGTGCTTGCCCCGACCTTCCCACCTTCAAAAAACAACTCAAAACCCACCTCTTTAAATCTGTTTTTAATGTCTAACTTTTTATATCTTACTGCTGTGCCCCGCCCCGCTTTTACTCATCTTTTAACTGTGTATTAACCAATGAATGTTGTATTTTGGTGCGTCTTCTATTCTGTTTACTTGCTTTATTCAACTTCATTCTTCTGTAAAGTGTCTTTGAGTATTTTGAAAAGCGCTATACAAATAAAATTTATTATTATTATTATTATAGTAAGTGTCATATACTAAGTAAGTGTGATATATATAGCACATCATGACTGGTTCAAGACTCTTCATCCTTGTATTTAGCAAACATCAACTGCTTGTATTGTTTTTTGAATTGGCTCATCGTTGTGCATTGTTTGACTTCCTTACTCAATCCATTCCAGCGTTTGATTCCACATACTGAAATGCTATGGCTAGCATAACGTAGTCCTAGCATAGAAGTGTTTCAAATGTACTTCTTCCCTGAGATCATATTTCTCCTCTCTTGTAGAGAAGTATTAGATGACATTTTTAGCTAATTGGTTATTTTTAGTGTTATGCATTATTTAAGCTGTTTGAAGATGAACTATATCAGCAAGTTGAAGTATTTGTGATTTTAGAAACAAGGAGTTAGTATGTTCTCCGTAGGCGGCATTATGAATTGTCCTTACTGACCTTTTTTGCAGTACATTTAGCGAGTGAAGATTGCTTTTATATTTATTAGCCCATATTTCCACACAATAAGTATGATATGGTAGAACCAGAGAGCAATAGAACTCTCCTGTCCGCCTCTCCTGTCCCCATCACCCTCTGTGACTCTACAATTGACATTGTGGAGTCCTTCCGCTTCCTGGGTACCATCATCTCCCAGGACCTCAAGTGGGAGCCGAACATCAGCTCCCTCATCAAGAAGGCTCAGCAGAGGATGTACTTCCTACGGCAGCTGAAGAAATTCAGCCTGCCAAAGACAATGATGGTGCACTTCTACACCTCCATCATTGAGTCCGTTCTCACCTCCTCCATCACCATCTGGTACGCTGCTGCCACTGCTAAGGACAAAGGCAGGCTGCAGCGTGTCATTCGGTCTGCAGAGAAGGTGATTGGCTGCAATCTCCCGTCCCTCCAGGATCTGTACGCCTCCAGGACCCTGAGGCGTGCAGAAAGGATTGTGGCCGATCCCTCTCACCCCGGGCATAGACTCTTTGAGACGCTCCCCTCTGGCAGGAGGCTGCGGTCCATCAGGACCAAAACCTCACGCCACAAGAACAGTTTCTTCCCGTCTGCTGTCAGCCTCATCAACAAGGCCCGGAACCCCACCTGACACTTTTCACACCCCACCACTGCCTCATCCTGCCACTTTGACACTTTCACTATATGCGTTACATTAACGCCCAGTTTGGACTTTTAGGAAAAACAATCAGACTGCACTTCCGGAATAGCAAACAATAAACAGACTGTGTACATATATTTATACTGTTTATTCTGTTTTTTTATTTTGTATTTTTCATTCATTTTTAATAGATGTGTCTGCACCTACTATACCAAAACAAATTCCTAGTATGTGTTTGATCATACCTGGCAATAAACTCTTTTCTGATTCTGATTCTGATTCAATAAAGAGTGTGGAGTGATTTCTGATTGAGAACAAGTTTTGCTTTGTTCAATACTGAAATATTTCTGGCCACCTTATGTTGTATATTTGTAATATGAGGTTTCCAGCTGATACTATTTTCATCTATTGTGATCCCCGGAAATGTATTTTCCTTCACCCTTTCAATGTCCACATTATATTTGTATTGGCTGGTGCGTGTTCTTTCTGCTGTTACCAAACAGCATGATTTTAGTTTTACTTGGTTCAAGGATCGATTATCATCAAACCATCTTTTTAGTGTGACCATTTCTTCTCTGACCTTTCTAATGATTTTGTCTGTACTCCCTCCAGAACAAAAAGCAGTGGTATCATCTGCAAATAATACCAGCTTTAAGTCTTTCGTAACTTTGGAGATATCATTGATGTACAAGTTGAACAGTTTTGGTCCCAGTATTGACCCCAGGGGAACTCCGCACGTAATATATGAACTAAGTAGCTTTTGACCCAGTTCAGAACTAATCCTCTTATTCTGTACCTTTCTAATTTAGTTAATAGGATGTCATGATTGATTGGATCAAAGGCGTTTGTCAGATCCATGAATACTGCGGCTGCACACTTCCTCTGATCTATAGCGTTAGTCATTTCCTCCGTAATTTTAATCAGTGGCATGGAGGTAGAAATATTAGCTCTGTATCCATACTGACGTTCTGATAGTAATTTGTTTGCATTAATAAATGTATCCAGCCTGTTGTTGAATAGCTTCTCAATAATTTTGGAGAATTGTGGTAGTAAGAAGACTGGCCAATAGTTTGTAAATTGGTGTTTAGCACCATTTTTAAAAATTGGAACAACCTTTGCTGTTTTCATTTCTTGGGGAAATCTTCCGGTCTGAAAAGATAAATTGCTGATGTACATCAGCAGTTCTACAATCTTGTTAACTACTGTTTTTATAGTGTCCATTTCGATTCCATTACAATCAGTTGATGTTTTTGCTTTACAATTTTTGACAATGTTGATGATTTCCTTTTTGTTACATCTGTCAGAAACATAGAATTAGGATTCCTTTCTATTGTTTCATTCCTTCCCTCACTTGTCCTTAGTTTCAGATCCCTTCTTCTAGTTTGGGACCAATATTGACAAAGTAGTAGTATACTTTTCAACTGTCTCATCCATATCATCATTATAGGTGTTTCCCACCATGAAATAATTAGGGTAGTCTGTCTTCTTGTTAGTTTTCCTGATAATACTATTTAGAATGCCCCAGGTTGCTCAAATATTGTTTTTGTGCTTGTCTAGTAGTGGGCTATAATATTCCTTCTCACGCGCTCTTAGGATTGTAGTCAACTTATTTTTATAAGTCTTGTATGTTCTTTCTGATTCTTTGGTCTGTTGAGTGATGGATTTCCTGTTTCGTCTGTTCTTCTTCTTGCAAGCATTAGTAAGGCCCTTTATCATCCATGGCTGGTTGTTCTTCTTTTTCTTTGTTTGTTTGTTTCTTTCTTTCTTTCTTTCTTTTCATACAGCTTCATATCAGTATGTAGAAAGTGTTCATATGCCACATCCACGTCTTTGGCACTGTACACACACTCCCATTTTTGTTCTTCTAGATCAGGGGTGGGCAAACTTTTTGACTGGCGGGCCGCATTGATTTAACAAAATTGACGGGGGGCCACACTCAATATTTTACACGTAACAGTCCAGCTGGAATTATTGTATCTGTAAAAGTGTCATGCAATCTGCTATATGGGCACTTTGAGATCATTTATGTGATGTAAAGTGCGTTATAAATTTATAATAATAAATGTATTATTATTTATATTATTATTATTTGTTATTATTATTATTTGTATTATTATTATTATATGCTTGTGTCCCTTTTTTCAGGAGCACTTTGTAAACAACAGACCACATCAAATAACGAAATTATTAAATCTGTAAAAGTGTCATGCAATCTGCTGTATGGGCACTTTGAGATCATTTATTTGAGAAGAGCCTCCCTCTCCCCTCCTATCCTTACCACCTTCTACAGAGGGACCATCGAGAGCCTGCTGACCAACTGCATCTCCGTCTGGTCTGGGAGCTGCAAGGCCTCGGACTGGACGTTACTGCAGAGAGTGGTGAGGACAGCGGAGAAGATCATCGGGACCCAGCTCCCCCCCATTAAGGACATAGCAAACAGCCGGTGTGTATCTAGAGCCCATCGGATCTGCTCTGACCCCTCACACCCCCAGCATGGACTGTTCATTCGCCTGGCATCAGGGAGAAGGCTCTGCAGCATCCGCTGTAGGACGACCAGGTTCAGAGACAGCTACTTCCCCCAGGCCATCAGACTGCTGAATGCCAAATAAGCCCCTCTACCTTTACTTACATTATTATTATTTATTTAAATTATTTATTATTAATTATTTATTTGGGCAATTTACTGTTCACGCTGCACTTTACATTATGTTGTTCATATTTGGTGTCTATTCAATCTATTTATTCTCCACATTATTATTATTATTATTATTTATTATTACTTATCTTCTTTCGTGTCTGTTATTATATGGGAGCCAGGCAACGACATTTCGTTGGCAATTTCACTACTGTGTTTTTGTGCAATGACAATAAAGGGAGTCTATGTCTATTGATGTAAAGTGTGTTATAAATTCATAACAATAAATTGATAATTATTTATATTATTATTTGTTATTATTATTTGTATTATTATTATTATTATATGCCCATGTCCCTTTTTTCAGGAGCACTTTGTAAACAACAGACCGCATAAAGTGTTATGCAATCTGCTATATGTGCACTTTAAGATAATTTATTTGATGTAAAGTGCGTTATAAATTTATAATAATAAGAATAAATTATTATTATTTGATATTATTTGTTATTATTTTATATTATTATTATTATTATTATTATTACTATTGTAAATAGTAAATTTGTAAATTTGTAAATTTATAATAAAAAGAATAAATTTAGTATTATTTTATATTATTTGTTATTATTATTTTATATTATTATTATTATTATTATGTGCTTGTGTCCCTTTTTTCAGGAGCACTTTGTAAACAACAGACCGCATCAAATAACGAAATTATTGTATCTGTAAAAGTGTCATGCAATCTGCTATATGTGCACTTTGAGATCATTTATTTGATGTAAAGTGCGTTATAAATTTATAATAATAATAAATTTATTATTTATTATTATTATTATTATGTGCTTGTGTCCCTTTTTTCAGGAGCACTTTGTAAACAACAGACCGCATCAAATAACGAAATTGATAAAACCGCCAAACCATGAAAATGTCGTCTCACGCCATGATGCCAGCTTGTATGTTGACTTTAAATGAAATACTTTGGAAAGAATGGTATTCAAACACTTGGCGGGCCGGATGTGGCCCCCGGGCCGTAGTTTGCCCACCCCTGTTCTAGATCCTTCTTGAAAGCGTTGCCTCTGTCCTCTGAACGTAGTCTTTTGACAGTCTTTGTAGCCTCCATTGGTCTGTTGTTGTAGTGATGGTTATAAATTGTAAACACTGGAAGATTTTCGCTGATGTCTTTGATTAGCAGGCCACTAGTGGTTTTGTAATCGAAATCATTGGTGAATATATTGTCAATTAGAGTGGCACAATAGTTTGTTATTCTACTTATTCTACTTGGTCTGGTGATTTTGGGAAATGTAAGTGTATTGTATTGTAAGTGTATATGTGTGTATATGTGAGATACATTAATGTAACATAGTATGCCTGTCTAAAATAAATTAAGAAGAAAGAAACATTCAACATTTTAAAAAAATCATCGCTCTGTCATTTCTGTTGTACAGGAGTGGGAACCCAGTGAGTCCAGTGCGCGGGCTTGCACTCGGCGAGCCCACATCGGTTTGGCGCAATGTCAACCATCCTGCTCTCCCAAACAGACTTCGGCAAGTTTGGTGGTGAGAAGTGAAGTAAAGGCATGAGGGTTGATGGATTTAAGATTCCTAAAGGTTATTGCACGTCTTGCTTTTGGGACACAAGAGGAGTTTGGTTTCGCTCTCTCTCTTGGCTCGGCTTCGCGAACGAAGATTTCATGAAGGGAGTTTCCCACGTCGACTGCCGGCACGCAGGTGGCTGGCAAGGCCAATGCGAGATAGACAGGTGCAGCCTCAAGTTGTTTTTGCGGGAATCCTCGAAGGAGGAAGCAGCCTGGTGGATGATGTAGTGTCAGGTGTCGCGATCAGCAGCCAGAGTGGACCACTGGCAATGGACAATGTGGCAGGTACCAAGGGACTTCTTCAGGGAGTCTTTGTAACGCTTCTTTGGTGCCCCTCTGTCACGGTGGCCAGTAGAAAGCAGGCGATGATGTGATGTGATGATGCGACGTCCATTCTGGAGACATGTCCTGCCCAGCGTAGCTGTGACTTCAGCAGCATGGCCTCAATGCTGGTGATCTCCGCCTGTTCAAGGACCTCAACATTTGTGACGTAGTCGCTCCAGTGAATGTGGAGGATAATGTGGAGACACCGCAGGTGGAAAAGCTCCAGGAGTCGCAGGTGGTGACTGCAGGTGGTGAGCCGTACAGTAGGGTGGTGAGTACTACGGCTCTGTACATGCTTACCTTGGTGCTTTCTTCAGATGCTTGTTTTTCCAGACTCTGTTGCACAGTCTGCCGAAAGCACTGTTTGATTTGGCCAGTCTGTTGTCTACTTCCCTGCTCACGAGTCTTTGTGTGGGCTTGCAGTCTTTTGAGGTTGAATAGACTGCAGTCAAGGCGAAAGCTGATGTAGACAGCATCGTCATCATCAAGGCCTTCCATGGCCTGTTTGAGCATCAGGCTGAAAAAGATGCTGAACAGAGTCGGTGCCAGGACGCAACCCTGTTTCATGCCATTGACAATGTGGAAGGGCTCAGAGAGGTCACTGTTTAACCTAACTTGGCCGTGCTGGTCTTCATGCAGCTGAGTGACCATTGTGAAGAACTTCTGGGGGCAGCCGAGGAGCTCCATGATTAGCAAAATACCCTTCCTGCTCACCGTGTCAAACGCCTTGGTTAAGTCGACAAACGTGACATACAGTCCTTTGTTCTGCTCCCGACACTTTTCTTGGAGCTGCCGGAGGACAAAAACCATGTCTGTGGTACCCCGGTTTGCTCTGAAGCCTCACTGGGTTTCTGGGAGGTGGTCTTCTGCGATGATAGGTACTAGCCTGTTCAGGAGCACGCGAGCAAAGATTTTTCCTGCAATGGCGAGCAGAGTGATCCCCTGGTAGTTTGAGCAGTCTGACTTTCCCCCTTGCTCTTGTATAAGGTAATAATGACTGCATCACTGAGGTCTCTCGGCATTTTGCCCTGCTCCCAACAACAGACAAGGAGTTTGTGGAGCTTGCTATGTAGTGCTGGGCCTCCACTTTTCCAAAACTCAGGTGGAATTCTGTCAGGTTCAAACTCCTGTGACACTTGTAAAAACACTTAAATACAGAAATACAGAAGAGACAGACAACAATATTCAAAGTTTCTCGCAGCGAGGAGAGTGAAACCACATACCCAGTGACATGCCGCTCCACTCTGAATATGCAGTTCACACTCCTCTCCTTTTATTCTCTTTCGGGGGTCCCTACTACATGGTCGTGCAACTCTAAGGGGGGGTGGAGAAGGCAGTTGCACGAGCTGTATTTGTTTGTCTATGTGTGTGTGTATGTGAGAGCAATTACTTATAATGTTTTATGAGTTCTTTATCTTGACACATTCTTGCGGGATTAACATGAGCATCTGCAGAGTCGCTGTTGGTGCATCCAGGCACCTCCAGGACCTGGGTGTCACTGGGGGATCTCTGATCAGGGTCACGGGAACATTCCTTCTTCAGCACATTCAAACACTTTCTATTGTCTAAGCAAATGGATATAAGGGGGATAACTAACAAAATAATACCTGTATCTACATTTTATTCTAACATTTCCCTCCTGTTTATCACACTTTTATCTGTTTGCTGTTGTTTCTTGTGTCTCCTCTCGGTTTTTTCCTCGCAGGTCATCTCTGTCAGAAAATGTGCTTACATTTAAACGGAAGTGTTCTCATCATCTGAGTCAAAGTACAAGTCAGAAACACGTCAGGAGCATATCTATAATGGCTGTCCTAGTCATCATCACTGTCATCGCTGCCACCTGCCACCAGTAGGGGGTACATTTCATTTACCTTGTTGTCATTAGTGCCATGGTTAAATCCACAGTCCATGTGATTGTAACCTTCAAGATAGGGATACAACATCCACATAAGGCACACAAAAGAAGGGCAACAGCGAGTGCAATAAGCACGGACATCACGTAAGGGGACCATTGTCTCCAAAATGCTCTCCACCAGTCACCAAACACCTCAGTGTCCACACCAGTGTTCCTTCATCTTGGTGTTTAGCGCCTTTAAACCAGAGATCGCACGCATCAGCATTCCTGTGGAATCTGTATTGTTGGGGATGGACATGCAACATTGGTCGCCAAGCATGGCGCACACTCCTTGCTGATGTGCCAGCAGTCCATCCAAGGCGATGCAATTCTGGAAGGCCATGAGTGACGTGGCATGGAGTTGTTCTCGAATTGCTGTGAGTCCGGCCTCGGTGTAGTTCCCAAGCTTTTGTATGTTATAGTGGAGGTAGTTAATCCTATCCACATTTTTGTCAACTTATCCATGGGATAATACTTTCCAAACCTGCTGCAATCTGATTTACTAGTTTGTATTCGTCTGGTACCCCTTGTGGCACGCCGATGGCATCGATGTAAGTGGGATTGTCTTTCGTCATCTAGTCGGTGTCTGGAACCTTCCTTTTTGTTTGGAAGTAGTTTGGGAGGTGATGTTCATCTGCTTCAAAGATAGCATTTAGTAACATGTCAACATCCATAGGGTAAATGGATACTGGAATCAGTAATGTCACTACTGCACATGTTCCGCTCATGTTATATACGATGTCATAGTGGTATTTGTCTCTACATCAACACCACATGTCTACTCTCTCGTACTGTTTGTGTGTGTGCATGTGTGTGTTCGTGTGTGCGTTACTGTCTACTTCATTGTCATCCTTGGCATCAGATGAGTCAGAGTAGGCATGATCCCATCACACCCCACCTCCTTGCTTCCTTCCACCTTGCTTGTTAAGAAAGTCCTCCATCAAGTCTTTGGTCCAAAGTCTCCTTTGCTGCACATGCCAGGGTCATATTGCTGTTCCAGTCTCTCCTCTGGATGTCCTCCTTGCAGGTGGCCATTTGTTGCCACTTCTAGATTCTGGTGCTTGGCTTGTCCTTGCATCAAAGGTGTGATCCTGTCCAGTTCTGAGTCGGCCACATTCCACTTTAGTGGCTGGTGATGTCATTGTCGTCACCATAAACACCATGTCAGCAAACATCTTCTGAACTCTTCAGTCTGGAAGTAATCGTTTGCCGTCAGAGCACAGTTCATGTGATGGATCTTCTTCAGGTCTTGGTGAAGATAAAACTGGACACTGTGGCATGGCTGATGAGATGAGAGGACTCATGAATGCTGTTGTATCAGGATGTTGTTGTTGGCAAGGCAAGGGTGGAGGTGTGCGATCAAGATCATGGACCACTCCGAGACACTGAGGCACTGTATGGGAAAGAAGAAGACACTGCAACTTGTCAGGAACACCAATCCAGTTACAATAGTGATCTTAGAACTAGGATGCATTGTTCGGTTTTCTGGACCAGGTATGTGCTATAATCTTCACTGCTCAGCACGATGCCTCAGAGTCTAGGACTCTGAAGTCCCCTGCATCACAGACTGGTCTTTACCTTCCTCGTCAGACTCCCGAACAATGACTACTTTACAATGGGTTTGATGTACCCAAGTACTTCTTTCTGCAATTCTTAATGCTGTTGGTGTCGTTAACAGTACTTGATAAGGCCCTTCCCACTTGGGAGAGTGCCAGTGTTTTCTTGTTCCACTTTTACTCAACACTCAGTCTCCCGGTGTCAGTGTCATGTCTTCTATCAAAGTGGAATCGTTATCAGTTTCCTACACATTTCTGAACTGTGTCAACCTATAAGGTGTAACAAACAACGTTTCATATGGACTCAAACCATTTGTGCTGTTATGTTTATGTGTAATTTAACAAGGTCTAAACATTGTGTCCTTGGACGCTTTGTTTCTTCCATGCATTTTATGTTCTACCAGTCCTCCACTTTGGGGATGGTACGCGCTATGGTTCTTTAAGTCCATGTGGAACGTTGTTCCTGTTTTCTTTCCTTTTTTTCTTTTCTTTTACAATTTGATTTACAAATTGACTGCTGTAGTCTAATTTTGTTTCATTGAAAATATATTCCATGCAGATTAGATGAATACCATGTTAAACTGTAATCAGTACCTGTCAACCACTAGTGAAGTTAGTAGAAGGTCAGGACACAGCATCCTGTGCTGCGTCTCGTGTTATCTTTTCAGAGATCATTGTGGGAGAACCAAAAAGCCAGGATGGCATTTATGGTCATTTACTCATTGGAAAACTAAACTCAGGAGGTAATAAAGATAATGGGGTGAAGGAGCAAGTATCTGGTCCAGGAACAGGATCCTGGTCTATCTCATACACATACCCCAATTCCATCCCATCTGAAGCCAATCTACAACAGCTCTGGGATGCAAGAATCAGGGCTGACTTTCCTTCACTTTTATTTAGCTCAATAATGTCCATGTGTATTACTTGAAATTAATATTGTGGTTTTGGAAATTGGCCACGCCTCGGTCACAAGTTATCCTGGACGTTGTGTTTTGCACACGTTAAAAATTTTTGAATACGATTTTTTAAATACGAATTAAAGTGGGTGTTAATAGTGTGACACATCCCTCCTGTTGAGACATGTGTAACACCATGGCTCAAAATATCAGCCCACTTTTACACTTTTTTGGCAAGATTGATTTATTATCTGTTGACATATAAACATTTTGTCCAGGGTTGCTTTATTCCTAAGCCAGTGGTCAATTTCCTGTTTTGGACTTTGTTGTTGCATTTCTGACTAAACTCAAATTCCACTTGTAATTTTTTCAGTCTTAAGATGGTTCAGTTCCTTTAGTGCTGCTTGTTTTGCCATTTTATCAGCGAACACATTTCCTAAGGGTATCAGTATTAGTATTATTTGTATGTGCCGTGCATTTACATACATCAATTTGTTTTGGTAATTGCACTGCTTATAGTAATGCTGTTAATAATCATGCATGAGTTACTGGTTTTCCTGTTTATGTTATCATACCTCTGTTTTGACAGTATTGTGCAAAGGTATGTACTGTTGAATATACATATTGGCTATCAGTATAAATCGTCACCTTTTGACCTTTCATTAGTTTGCATGTAAGTGCTACTAATTCTGCTGCTTGTGCCGAATAAGAGGATGGTAACGGCTCTGCTTTCAACACCATATCTTGTGTAACAACTGCATAGCCTGTTATTGTTTGTCCAAAATTATTTTTCTTTGAGGAACCATCTACAAAAATCTCCTCTTTTTGTTAGTGCCTGATCTAATAAGTCTGGTCTACACTTTGCAGTTTGTGTTGTTAGTTCATCACAATCATTGTGTTTCGCTTTCCTAAGGGAGTGGTAGAAGGGTAGCTGGGTTGAGCGTAGTGCATCGCTCAAGTGTTAAGTGTGGTTGGGACAAAAGTGTCGCCATACAAGACAGATGTCTAGCAGGAGACAAAAATGTCATGTTAGTCTGTAATAGCAGGGTGGAAACCGCATGAGGTACTTTCAGTACTAGTGAATGGAACAATACAATGGTTGCACTTGTTTCCACGGCCATAGATGCTATTACAGCCCGCACACAATGTAAGATGGCGCATGGTACTGCATTTAGCTTACAAGAGTAGTGCACTATTGGTCGTTTCTTTGCACCATACTCTTGTAGTAAGACTGAGTACATGACCTCAGTCTCACTTCACACCTTTACAATCTACTGTTTGTTTGAATGTTTTGCTGTAATCATGCAGTGCTAGAATCGTACCTCTTACCAGTACTCTTTTAATTTCACAGAATGCTTTTTCTGCCTCCTCATTCCACTGTAAGAGTGACGTCATTTGTATACATTAAGTTTGTTAATGCTGACACTATTTGTGCATAGTTCGGAATCCAACATCTACATCTAATTAGTGAGTCCTAAAAGGACATCATTTGTTTTACCCACTTTTATGGCCTTCTTTTGCTAATTGATGCAATAAGGCTATTGTGTCTTCCTCACATGATTTCTTATCTGGTGACGCTAGTAGGATGTCTTCTACATATAGTAATATCTGGCTTTCATTTGGGGGTTAAACATAGACACAATGGTTATCATTGCTTGTGAATAAATTATCGGGCTTTAACAACATCCTTGTGGTAGGCGTGTGTATGTATATTTTTCCTGCAAACGTAAATGCGAACCAAAACCTTCTTTCTCTATTTGAATGGAGAAGAGTGCATTACTGATGTCTATATGGTGAACTATGTGACATCTGTTGGTAAAGAATTTAACAATGTGTGTGGGTCAGGCACACAAGGTGCTCTTGCCACCACAGCTTGATTTACAACTTGTCCTGTATCATTCTCCATCCCACAGAGAGTGGCACTTTTTCCCACTGGAAAAATAAGGATGTTCCATTTTGAGTTGTTACATTCTGCTAAGGCTTTAGCTTTTAACAAATCTTCTATCACTGGTTTTATTCCTTTATATGCGTCTGGTTTTATTGGGTACTGCCTAACACATGGTCTGTAATCATTTTTAGCTTTAATTTGTACAGGTTGGGCGCTTTTAATTAGTCCTACGTGTGATGGACCTAAAGACCACAACGTTATTGGTAGGGAGTTGACCACTATTGTCAAATTTTCCTCCTGCTATCCTGAGCCATGTATTGCCTGCAGATCTGAAATGTAGAAACTCATATCTGCAAGTTGTTCTACATGCTCCTGAGTCACAACGGAATCTGATTGTCTTATCATTCACTTTCAATGTGACTTCTGCGATGTTTAAAGACAAATACCTCTTGAAAATTCTAATTGTACTACTAGTTTATCATTTGGTTATAGTTGTATTAGTTAAGACAAGCCTAGTCATGCTGACTATGGCTTTTGGTTCCTTTTGAACTGGCCTTTGTCACAATCACGGGAGAAGTGACCTTCTTCACCGCAATTCCAACATCCAGTAGTGTTGGGATAGCTTCGTACATTCTGTCTACCTGTTCCTCTACCTCTTCCTCTTCCTCTACCTTTTCCTCTGAATCGTCTTTGACTTTGAAAGAGGATTTCTCCGTTATCTGTAACAAAGGTGTCTGTTTTTTGCATCTTATTTTTGTTACTTAACACCTTTTCTGCATGCTGCGCGTATGTGATATAGTATGCCATAGTTGCTGTGGGCATTCCGATTAAATGTTTATCAACCCACCCTTTTATGCCAGGATTTGAATTAGCATGTATTGCGTCTACATTAGGGTTTGGTACCTCTATAATTGGAAACGCATCGGTTTCCGGTGAAACCCTAGGTGGTGATTTAGGAGAAAATACTTCTCCCATCTGTTTTGACCACTCAACAGAAAGAGGTTTAGCTCTTGTTTGTGGTGGGTATGGCGCTGATGGTCTGACATCGCGGTTGTCATAATGTGGGGGTTCAGGGAACTGTGGATGCAATTGTCCACCTACTACACCATCATTTTGACTACTATTGCTCACTCCTTTAGTTGGCATAACCCTACTTTCGTTACCTTCCTTTTGTGTAAAAAATGTGTCTAAGTCTTTCTCCTCACTTACTCCTTCATCTTTCTGATAATCATGAAGTAAAACTTCCCTTACTATCTTATATAACTCTTCCTTTTTACAACCTTCACTTTCTGCTCTATCTCTCGCCTTCCTTTCCTCCATCTTCGCCTCACCTTTTTGCCTTCTCTCTGCCAACTCCTTCCAATATGATAGGTCATCATACCCATCATTTTGCATTTTATTGGTTTGATTCTTGTTCCTTTTTGCTATATCCTGTTGCAATTTTATTAATTTAGGGATCGATAATTGTCCGTCAAAACCATACTTGTTAATCCATATTTCTAGATGTTTTATTTTGGTTGGTTGGTGTTGAAACACGTAACACCAATCCTTTAGTACTTCCTTTTTTACTTGTGGTTTTCCACTTTTATTTCCCATCTTGGGAATAATTTGGTCCCTGTTGTGATGAGCTTCCTAGGGAAAACTAACAACAGGGTTGTTTGTCAGTGAGAGAGTAATGAACTTTTCTTTGAGGTAATTCTCAAGCTTCTACCCTGGTGAGGGCGGAGAATTCTTGCCTCTGCTTCCTCAAAGACTTACTCTTTTTCTCACCCTTTAATATGAAGACCTGTCTAGTGACAAAATCTCCCATTCACACACTCATTCGTACTTTGAAAACGTTTTCACATTCAAACCCCGAAAAGGCCTTTCACTGCAGAGGCACTCCTTTTCTAGCCTAACATGACCGCCAACTCCGTCTTTGTACCAAAAACTGCCAACTCTGTCTTATTGTGAAAGACCGCCAACTCCGTAACACTGTGGGTCCATCTTATTACACAAGACTGCCAGCTCGTCTTCCTACAGAAGACTGTCGAGTCCGTCTCTTTGCTTGCCAGCGACTAGTATACACAAGGCTTTTAGCACCGGGTGACAACCTTATTGACTCGCGGGCCGCACTCAGCTCTCGGGGTCAAAAACCCTTCGGGCTGCATGTGGACCCCAGGTCTCAGTTTGCCCACCCCTGCCTTAACACAAAGGGACGACACCCTTTCACTCACACTCTGATCAAAAGTGCTTACTGTTTGTTGTCTTCTCTTCCGTCGGTATCCCGTCAACCTTCAGCTTCCAGTTGTTGAGCTGAGAAGACAGCCCATCAAAGGGTTTTGTCTGCCGTGGCCACAGTCTTTCTGTCTTGTCCGCTCCACAACTGGACTCCTCAGGTGTCTTGGGATCCGGCTCGAAGGACCAAGTAAATGTCAGGTTCAAACTCCTGTGACACTTGTAAAAACACTTAAATACAGAAATACAGAAGAGACAGACAACAATATTATAAGTTTCTCGCAGCGAGGAGAGTGAAACCACATACCCAGTGACATGCCGCTCCACTCTGAATATGCAGTTCACACTCCTCTCCTTTTATTCTCTTTCCCGATGTGTGGGGCCATACGCTGCCTTGAGTGCTTCGTAGAAGCCTCTGAAGTCACCAGCATCTGCGCACTGCTGAGTTCTTACTGCAAGGTCCACCAATCGTTTTGCATCATTCGAAGCTTGAGCTGGAGGATGTTGCAGATGTGACGAAAGGCAGCTTTCTTCACAGGACAGGACGGTTGAGTCAGATGGGCCTGGCGGGCTTTGCTAGCAATGTCTGGATCTCTTCGTTGTTTTCGTCAAACCAGTCTTTATTTCTTTTAGTGGTAAACCCAAGGACTTCTTCAGATGTCTGCAGGATGGTAGTTTACAGTTGGTCCAAGAGTGTTTCGGGAGAAGAATCGTCTGGGCAGCTGTTGTTTCTAAGCTTGGTCTGTAAGCCTGCCTGGAAGTCGGCTTTCACTTCAGCTGACTGTAGCTTGCCAAGCTTGAACCTTTTATTGTGGGGCCCACCCTTCCTTGGCTTAGGTTTGAAATGCATCCTGAGTTTGCAGCGCACTAGGCGATGATCAGTATGACATTCTGTGCTGGGCATCACTCTGGTGTGCAGGACGTCTTTGAGGTCTCGTTGACGCACTAAAACATAATCTATGAGGTGAGAGTGTTTAGACCGAGGAAGCATCCAGGTTTTCTTCAGACTGTCCTTTTGCTGGTAGATGGTGTTGGTGATGACAAGTTGTTGCTCTGTGCAGAAGTCCAGCAGAAAGCGCCCATTGTCGTTGCAGTTTCCAACACTGTGTCTGCCAAGTACTCCTTTCCAGGCAACTGTATCTTGGCCCACTCTAGCATTGAAGCCGCTGAGAATCAATAGCTTGTCGTCTGCAGGGGTGCTTTGGAGAAGGCTATGGAGTTCTGAGTAAAACTTGTCTTTTCTGCAGGCTCAGCTTGAAGAGTTGGAGCATACACACTAAAAAGCGTTGCATACTGCTTATTCTCCAGAGGGAGGCGCATGGACATGATGTGGTCGGAATGACCAGACGGCAGGTTTTCCAGCTTGAATGCGATGGAGGTTTTGAGCATGAAGCCAACACCGGTGAGAGACCTTTCTGCTGCAGGTCTGCAGGCTGAGGGTGTATTCAGCGCCATGCTCCTGTAGGCTGCCTTCTTCTGGGAAGCGGACTTCACTGAGGGCAGCAATGTCGACATCGAGCCTGGACAGTTCATGCGCAATCAGAGCAGAGCGACGTTCAGGTTGGTTGCTGTCAGTTTGGTCAAGCATGGTTTTGATGTTCCAGCATGCCAGTTTCATTGTTTTTGCACCCTTACAGGTGGATGCGTACCTTCCTTTCTTTGTTGTTGTTCGACCGCATGAGAAGATGCCCGTTGACTGCGGCTAGCCAACTGGGTGATGAGAGACAAGCTTTGGTTAGGCCACCTTTTCTAGGCCCCTCTCCATGCGGAGCAAGCAGTGCTGTCCCTAGATAAGGCTGCTTGGTTGTTCAGGATGCTGCCGAGTGATGCTGTCGTCTCCGGGTCAACATCAGGTGACCAATGTCCTGAACCGCCTGCATGCAGGATTGGAATTGCGGCTTCCAGTGGCATCTTCCAACTGCCATTTTCACCCTTTTCCTGTCACTACAGGGCTTGGTGAAGTTGGTGGCGTCGTGAATGTGGGCATGTCCTTCGAGCCTGCGCAATGAAGTTTTATGGTGGAGTACAGTGTGCGCAGTCCTGGCCCCACCCTTTACAACCGGGGTTCATCTGTCATGACCTAGCTAGCTGGGACGGTGACAGCGAGGTCCTCGAGTCATAGGTTTTACATCAGACTGACCTTGTCCTAGATGAATGGCCTGTCAAGGCTATCAGGTTTCATCTACCCTGGTTTGGCTTTGCTGGATGGCCGCAGTTGGCTCACCTGAGCCAGGGCCCTTGTAGATGGATCTTGCTTTTCGTTCCATCAGGGTGTCTAGCCACCCTCCACACCAATCACCAGAAGGGGATAGTGGGGGAGATAAAATCCTGTTCATTTTTCATGACCAGGATATGTTACACACAAAGATTTTTTTCATGTTCTTCTAACATGTTATATTTTTGTTATATACTTTTAGTTTTCTAATGTTAACTGAACAGAGCTCTATCCCATTAAATGACAAGAATGTAATCATTTTAATTGGATTCAATTTTGACATTTGACACTAAAATTATTATTTTATGTTGCTTTAAAAGTTACCTGTTGTCCCCCCACCACTAAACAATACTTTTACATAGACTGCAATCAAACCCACGTACTGTATCTCTTGCGGCACTTAAAGAGAATAACAATAAAGAATAAAGTGAAGAAAGCTAAACATCTTGAACCACTTTTAATCCAAAAATGGATTACAGAATTCAAAATGGTCAGCACCATTCAACATTCATACATTCAAACAAAACCAAGTTGGTTTATTCCATATTTGGCTTCTTCAACTGCCTGTGAGCAGCCTTCATCACAGTGGTCACGTAATCTTCCTGTGACGTCTGTGACTGTCATGTCAGCTGATTTATAGTGATGTGGTCACCGCCTAAGTCTGCATAAACCAGCTGACACGTCACAGGAACATCATGTGACCACTCTGATGAAGACTGGTAGCAGGCAGTCAAAACTGTCAGGTCAAGAAAAAAATAATTTTGTCTGTTAAAGGGGACCTATTATGCTTTTACCAGTTTTCTGACCTATAAATGTAGTTAGAATGTTGTATTCTGGTGTTAAACAATGCCACAGGTACTCGTAGGTCTGTTGGGATCAGTTTTAGCTTTCTTAGGTAGGAGCCCATCCTTATTGTGCCAGGGCTTTGGTCTTGGGTGTACTGGATGAGTATCTTGCTCCCAGGAACAGTTGGAGATCTGGTACTCCTTTTCCTCCTTTTTCCTTTGGCCTTTTGAGGATGTCTCTCCTCACTCTTTCCCACTTGGAGCCCCAAAGGAAATAAATGATGGCCCAATCCAGTTCTAAAAGCACATGTCTTTGGGGGGTAAAAACAGTGCTGATCAGTAAAAGCAAAAGTAAAATCACAGCTTTATGATTAAAACCTTTCCCTTGTGATGGCCCTGTTTGGGTTCCATGTGACCCGTCATTAACATGCTTCTTCCCTGAGGTTGCCATAGGACCCGAGCCTGATTGCTGATGTGCAGCACCTGGGAGGAGGCTCCCAGGATAAAAGGGCTCCACCTCCAACAGCTCTCTCCTGCCCCTTCTTCAGACTTCAGGCTGCATCATGCTGTTGGTGTTGTTTGGCAGTTTAGTTTAGTTTAGTTTAGTTTAGTTTTTGCTAGTGTTGGTGTGATGAAGCCCCATGAGGCTTCGAACCATTTCAGTCAACTGGTTCGAGAATGGATTAATTTCTTGAAGCTTCATGTGCACACGACACCACCTGCTGGCCTTGGATACAATTGCAGGCAGCTCTATCTCCCTGTGTGATGCATTCAATTCATATGTTTTGGCTCTTATGATTATGTACTCCACAATTTTCATTGACAAATGAGTCATCTAAAACATGTAGGAAAAAATATACAGTATATATAAAATGCTGAATGTTTTCATGTCAATAAATGCTTCCAGCATCATGTGATATGGCTTGCTTCATCATGGTTTTATGTTACCTGGCATGGCCTCATGCAGGCAGAGGACAGTTAAAGTGCTAAAGATGTATGCTTGTGTAACTTGGACAAGACATTGGAGATTTTATTGATTTTATTCAAAAAATAATAGTTTTTCAACAATTTGTGGTTTGAGGCGATTCCTCTTTTTTGATACAACCTCTCCGGCCTTTGAGAAAATTCTTTCGCATGGCACGGTGTCATATAAGGGTGATAACTAATACTATATTCATTCTATCTCCATTTTATTCTAACATACAGAGGATGCAGGCGTGCATAAATAGGTTAAAGCCAGCATGTATAAATTGGGGTACAGGGTTTTTTGTCTTTCCCAGTAGTCCAAGGATCCTGCTCAGATTTGGCTCCGATATGTAGCGCTGGACCTCTACTGTGGCATCTGCTGTCATGTTTTGAGTCTTCTGTGCCTCCTTTACACTCGTGTCAAAACGAAGCCACAGTTTGCTTCCTAGAAGAAACCACATATCATGTGAATAAGTGTTCTGACAGGAATGATTGATTTCAACATTCAAAATAATAGATTACCTCCGGTGTCATCATGAGATGCTTGGGGAGTTTCCTGTCTGTCCTGTTTGGACAGCCGCTTGATCGCTTCTGATGCCTTATTTGGGCTGAAGAAGCCTATCACTTTAAATTGCGGGTCCTTGAGTGTAGCTAGGGACATGATGCTCATTGATTGTAAAGTGTGGAGCTTCTCCCGGAGGAACCTTATGAGTTGCTCTCCCATTTCACGTGCAACTACTGAGGCCGGCTTTGTCACTTCCTCCTGAGGAGTTTGCTCAAGCATTTTCAAGAGGGGGACAACTTTAGAGGCACACACATGTTTCTCTGCTGACAGCTCAACCGTGGCATCATAAAACGGAGACAGCAGGGAAAGGCACCCTCCAACAATGGTGAATTCATCAGACGTCAGGAGTCGTATGTCGTGTTGGAGCCCTGCGGATGCTGCTCCAACTGGCTCCCTTAATTCGACCAATTGTTGCAGCATTAAGTATGTGCTGTTCCATCGTGTCTCAACCTCCTGCAGTAGTTTCTTGTTTGGCATTCCAAGATGAAGCTGCACTTGTGTAAGCTTCTCCTTAGGGATACAGATAAGTAAGACTGTTCAATTACTGCAATGTCATTTTGCCTCCCTTCTGTTTTGTGAGCATTAGAAACTCTGTGCCAACCTGAAACAGAAATATGAAAGGAGAGACAAAAGAACCAGTGACAACAAAAAGTGAAGTGCATACTTAAGTATAACTGTGAAACATACAGGTTTACAGTCCATAATGTGTTTAACACGAAAGATCCAAATACTCACCTGTGAGACATTAAACAAGGTAGGCCACCTGTGCTTCATGTCACTGATGCTCATTGCCTATCATGAGCCTATCCCAGCCTTCTTCGGGCGTGAGGCGGGGGCCACCCTGGACTGGTGGCCAGCCAATCCCAGGGCACATATAGACAAACAACCATTCACACTCACATTCATAGCTATGGACAATTTGGAGTGGCCAATTAACTTAGCATGTTTTTGGAATGTGGGAGGAAACCGTAGTACCCGGAGAAAACCCACGCATGCACGGGGAGAACATGCAAACTCCACACAGAGATGGCCGAGGGTGGAATTGAACTCAAATCTTTTAGCTGTGAGGTCTGCACGCTAATCACTCGCCTGCCAAAAATGCACATTGACATTAATTATATCTCCAAATATAATTACAGGAAAACATGCAGTAATTCATATTTAGAATTCATATTTTGTATATGAAACCATGAATAAATAATTTTAATGAATACTGTTGCCCATCTCTGTGTGGAGTTTGCATGTTCTCCCCGTGCATGCGTGGGTTTTCTCTGGGTACTCCGGTTTCCTCCCACATTCCAAAAACATGCAAAGTTAATTCTAAGTAGACTCCAGCACCCCCGCGACCTTCGTGAGGGTGAGCGGTAGAAAACGAATGCTGAATACTCTTGTATTATATTTGTAATGAGCTCCGGAAGTAGCTCGGCTGTTCCCACAAGAGTTTCCCATCATGTTACAAAAACACAAAGTAAAACTAAGCAAAACACGGCGTACACACAGAGAGAAAGAGAGCGCGGTGAAAGCTTAACTTTTCCGGTTCGATGGTCCGTTACCTGTTAAAATATGTTCGCTCAACGAACCATGTTAGCTGAGCAATTTGGTGGCTAGCAAACATAGCTAAAGTTAGCTTACGCACAACAGTATGGCAGTGACATTAAAAAAAACACCCAGCGTATTTGAAGGAAGACGGGGTCGCTATTAGTTTAAAAATCGCAAGTGCTCTACTTACCAATGTATTGTCGTCCATATAACTTGCCGTGCTCGTCTTTATACCTTCGCTGGTCTTGTGTTGCTGGAGACTGCACAATAGACCTCTCATAACTCCACCTCTTTGGCCGCGAATGGGGCACGTCATGACGGTCTACGTCACCAAGCTTAAGCGCTGGACTTTTAAGCATTTATTTATGTAAGTGATTAAATAATTTTCAGATGTTTTATTAAGGTAGTATACTCTATTATTGTTATATTTAATAAGGCTCTGTGTCATTTTCTGAGTGTAGTATTTTCTACATCATTCTGATTGAAATCGGTCACATCCATTTGACAATCATTTGTTTACGTTTTATTCTGAAGCAGTGCATTGCGGTGTGTGGAATGCATTGGAACATCTTGCTCTTTATGGAAAAGTGGTTGGCTCTTAAAAGAGCCGTTGTGGTGAATCTACTGCAGATGCGCAGCGATCTGCGGAAGTTGAGGTAGAGCATCTAATTTCCCCGTTCGTTGATATGACAACCGTCGTCAAGCAAGTCGTGGACCGAGATGTTCGAGTGCGGGATGCGCTTCATGCCGCATCGTCGGAGGAAGCCGCCAAGGACTCGGTTAATCCTTTTCCTCGCCTTATCCAGTCCACGTCCTGTGGGTGCCGTCTGGTAACGCCAGTTCCAACGGGGCAAGATATCCGAAAACATCACCACTGTGCCGGGTAGCAAGTGGATGATGTATTCGAGATCCGCCATCATCTTGAGGAGAAGCTTGTAACGATCGCGCCCTCCTATAGAGGTAACGAGGCTACAACGCAAACAAGAAGGTCGCGGGGGGAGCGGATATCAGCTGTAAGAAAAAAAGGAAACACTGCCGAAAATGCTTGTTTGCCACACCACGGCAGTTTAATTACTCCAAAAGCAAACCCCGCATGTCATCCCCTCCCAATCAACCTAACTAACTAACCAACTAACTAACTAAACGTCCCACCCGCCAACAAAGACAACCATGAACCCCCAAATTAATCCCAAAAGTTTACCCCCCACCCCGCAAGTGTCCCAAAGTTCCCGTAGAGTCAGTGGTTGTCCTCAAAACAGAGGTGAAAGCCGCAGTTCCACTCACGGACGCGCATCCACTTGTCAGTCCAATCCCTGGGTCCGGAACCTTGCCCAAAGTCCACCAGCTCAAGCCGAGAGGGAAAAGGAAATCCCAGCAGGTACCGCTTGACAGAGTTGGTCCTTGTGGCTAAAACGCCGTCGCTCAGCATCCCCTCGGCGTGTGACGTCACAAATCTTTCTCTTTCCCAACCACCCCGGCGCGCTGGATGAGCCTCCTTAAATATGCGCCCTCTACAGGCGCATCTTCTCACTGCAGTCGCTCCTTGCAGATGAGGCGGACGCATGGTTACAATGATGACGCATGTGTATATAACTCCTGTACCTGTTCCCCTGTACACAGATCATGACAGTAGTTTTTCTTACAGCTGAGTATAACGTAGTGACGCACTTATGGACCCCACGACCTCTGCTGATGGACTTCTGTGGCCATTACAAGCTGGCAGCAATTATACACCAAGGTGTATAAGCAGCAACTGTGGAGGTGTCGCTCCCGTTTGCAACTTCTGGCGTCCAAAACAGGCACCAGATGTTCCCACCTCCTGCCGCCTTGTCCATGCCAGGTGACTTGGCAAGGGAGCCTGAAATTGGGGTCCCGCCGATATCGCCTGACGTGTCTTTCCAGCCGGGTCACAATGGAGCTGCCGAAGAGCCACAACGTTGTCCTCTGAGTCCCGTTCATCGTTATGGCGATAGTCGCACTTCAGCTTATTTATACAGTGAGCACGCAATGCCATTGGTTAGTTTTCCCTCTGTTCGTCCACGTGAACATGGTTTGGTTTAAGTCGCCCAATTTGAAATTATATTCATTTTGTCAATAGCTGATCGATTGTTAGTTGAGTGAGGCACGATTGGTCAATTTTCAAAATATTGACCCGCCCAACTTTCAAATTACATTCAATCAGACAATTGCTGATAGGTTGTTTGAGTGACTTACGATTGGTCAATTATCCAAAGGCGGGAGTCTGAAAGGTTGGTTTTGTGAGCTACGATTGGTCAGTTCTCCAACGGTGTGGTCCCGTGGTTCTATAAATGTTAGAATAAAATGTAGATACAAGTATTAATTTGTTAGTTATCACCCTTATATCCATTTGCTTAGACCAGGGGTCAGCAACCCGCGGCTCCAGAGCCGCATGTGGCTCTTCAGCCTCTTTGTTGTGGCTCCCTTTGCATTCATTCATTCATTAATTTTCTACCGCATATCCTCACAAGGGGTGCTGGAGCCTATCCCAGCCGTCTTCGGGCGAGAGGCGGGGTACACCCTGGACTGGTCACCAGCCAATCACAGGGCAGATATAGACAAACAACCATTCACACTCACATTCACACCTATGGACAATTTGGAGTTGCCAATTAAGCTAGCATGTTTTTGGAATGTGGGAGGAAACCGGAATACCCGGAGAAAACCCACGCATGCACGGGGAGAACATGCAAACTCCACACAGAGATGGCCGAGGGTGGGATTGAACTCAGGTCTCCTAGCTGTGAGGTCTGCGCACTAAACACTCGCCTGCCGTGCAGCCGCTCCCTTTGCAATGCTTGAAATTTTTTAAACACCCGAGTGGGGAAAATGCATGTCTTTGTAATCCAACTTTGTGTGAGACCATGAATGCATCCTGACTGAGTTCTGACTGGTGATTGGATGAGCAGACAGGATGCTATTCAGTTCTCTCTCACACAGGTAAACATGAAGGAAAATAAGTAATACTTTCCCAGAGCTATTTGACAATTCTAAAAAATACATTTGAGATAACTTAAAAAAACTGCTGCATGGGAACTTGTTTGCGATGTAAACAAATCAAGTAAGTTTACACGTACATTTATGTAAGTTTATCGTCAATACTAGCAAGAGTACTACAACTTGTCTTCTTATCTGAACTACTTTGATACCCCCAAATTCCCTCCAATGTTGTTTTAAACATACTATGTTTTGCGGCTCCAGGCTATTTTTCTTTAGTGGGCAAGGGGGTAAAATGGCTCTTTTCATAGTAAAGGTTGCCGACCCCTGGCTTAGACAATAGAAAGTGTTTGAATGTGCTGAAGAAGGAATGTTCCCGTGACCCTGATCAGAGACCCCCCAGTGACCCCCAGGTCCTGGAGGTGCCTGGATGCACCAACAGTGACTCTGCAGATGCTCATGTTAATCCTGCAAGAATGTGTCAAGATAAGAACTCATAAAACATTAAAAGTAGTTGCTCTCACATACACACACACACATAGACAAACAAATACAGCTCGTGCAACTGTCTTCTCCCCCTCCCCTTAGAGTTGCACGACCATGTAGTAGGGACCCCCGAAAGATAATAAAAGGAGAGGAGTGTGAACTGCATATTCAGAGTGGAGCGGCATGTCACTGGGTATGTGGTTTCACTCTCCTCGCTGCGAGAAACTTTGAATATTGTTGTCTGTCTCTTCTGTATTTCTGTATTTAAGTGTTTTTACAAGTGTCACAGGAGTTTGAACCTGACATTTACTTGGTCCTTCGAGCCGGATCCCAAGATACCTGAGGAGTCCAGTTGTGGAGCGGACAAGACAGAAAGACCGTGGCCACGGCAGACAAAACCCTTTGATGGACTGTCTTCTCAGCTCAACAACTGGAAGCTGAAGGTTGACGGTATACCGACGGAAGAGAAGACAACAAACAGTAAGACACTTTTGATCAGAGTGTGAGTCCCTTTGAGTTAAAGCAGGGGTGGGCAAACTGAGACCTGGGGTCCGCATGCAGCCCGCTAAGTGTTCTTGACCCCTAGAACTGAGTGCGGCCCGCGGGTCGATAAGGTTTGTCACTCGGTGCTAAAAGCCTTGTGTATACTAGTCGCTGGCAAGCAAAAGATACGGACTCGACAGTCTTCTGTAGGAAGACGAGCTGGCAGTCTTTTGTGATGAGGCGGACTTGGCAGTCTTCTACAGTAAGACGGACTTGCAGTCTTTTGCAGTAAGACGGAGTTGTCTTGTGTAATAAGACAGAGTTGGCAGTTTTTTTACAAAGACAGAGTTGACGGTCATGTCGGTGAAAGGCCTTTTCGGGGTTTGAATGTGAAAACGTACGAATGAGTGTGTGAATGGGAGATTTTGTCACCAGACAGGTCTTCATATTAAAGGGTGAGAAAAGGAGTAAGTCTTTGAGGAAGCAGAGGCAAGAATTCTCCGCCCTCACCGGGGTAGAAGCTTGAGAATTACCTCAAAGAAAGGTTCATTACTCTCTCACTAACAAACAACCCTGTTGTTAGTTTTCCCTAGGAAGCTCATCACAACAGGGACCAAATTATTCCCAAGGTGGGAAATAAATGTGGAAATCCACAAGTCAAAAAGGAAGACCTAAAGTGCAAGGATTGGTGTTACATTTTTCAGCTCCAACCAACCAAAATAAAACATCTAGAAATATGGATTAACAAGTATGGTTTTGACGGACAATTATCGATCCCTAAATTAATTAAATTGCAACAGGACATTGTGAAAAAGAACAAAAATAAAACCAAAAAAATGCAAAAGGAAGGGTATGATGACCTATCATATTGGAAGGAGTTGGCAGAAAAAAGACAGAAAGGCCAGGCTAAAATGGAGAAGAAAGACACAGACACGTTTTATACACACAAGGAAGATAACGAAAGTAGGGTTATGCCAACTAAAGGAGTGAGCAATAGTAGTCAAAATGATGGTGTAGTAAGTGGACAATCACGATTGTATCCACAGTTCCCTGAACCCCCACATTATGACAACCATGATGTCAGACCATCAGCGCCATACCCACCACAAACAAGAGCTAAACCTTTTTCTGTTGAGTGGTCAAAACAGATGGGAGAAGTATTTTCTCCTAAATCACCACCTAGGGTTTCACCGGAAACTGATGCGTTTGCAATTATAGAGGTACCAAACCCTAATGTAGACGCAATACATGCTAATTCAAATCCTGGCATAAAAGGGTGGGTTGAAAATCATTTCATCGGAATGCCCACAGCAACTATAACAGACTATATCACGTACGCGCAGCATGCAGAAAAGGTGTTAAATAACAAAAATAAGATGCAAAAAACAGACACCTTTGTTACAGATAACGGAGAAATCCTCTTTCAAAGTCAAGGACGATTCAGAGGAAAAGGTAGAGGAAGAGGAAGAGGTAGAGGAACAGGTAGACAGAATGTACGAAGCTATCCCAACACTACTGGAATTTGGAATTGCGGTGAAGAAGGTCACTTCTCCCGTGATTGTGACAAAGGTCAGTTCAAAAGGAACCAAAAGCCATATTCAGCATGACTAGGCTTGTCTTAACAAATACAACTAGAACCAAATGATGAATAAGTAGTACAATTAGAATTTACAAGAGATATTTGCCTTTGAACACCCCCGACCGGAGGTCACATTGGAAGTGAATGGTAATCCAATCAGATTTCGTTGTGACTCGGGAGTATGTAGAACAACTTGCAGATATGAGTTTCTACATTTCAGATCTGCAGGCAATACATGGCTCAGGACAGCAGGAGGAAAATTTGACAATAGTGGTCAACTCCCTACCAATAACGTTGTGGTCTTTAGGTCCATCAGACGTAGGACTAATTAAAAGTGCCCGACCTGTACAAATTAAACCTAAAAATGATTACAGACCATGTGTTAGGCAATACCCAATAAAACTAGACGCATATAAAGGAATAAAACCAGTGATAGAAGATTTGTTAAAAGCTAAAGCCTTAGTAGAATGTAACAACTTGGAACATCCTTATTTTCCCAGTGGGAAAAAGTGCCACTCTCTGTGGGATGGAGAATGATACAGGACAAGTTGTAAATCAAGCTGTGGTGGCAAGAGCACCTTGTGTGCCTGACCCACACACATGGTTAAATTCTTTACCAACAGATGTCACATAGTTCACCATAGTAGACATCAGTAATGCATTCTTCTCCATTCCAATAGAGAAAGAAGGTTTAGGTTTGCATTTAGGTTTGCAGGAAAAATATACATACACACGCTTACCACAAGGATATTGTGAAAGCCCGACGATTTATTCACAAGCAATGATGGCCAGTATGTCCACATTTGAACCCCCAAATGGAAGCCAGATATTATTATATGTAGATGACATCCTACTAGCGTCACCAGATAGGAAGTCATGTGAGGAAGACACAATAGCCTTATTGCTCCATTTAGCGAAAGAAGGCCATAAAGTAAGTAAAGACAAGCTACAATTTTGTAGGCAATCAGTGAAGTATTTAGGCCATCAGTTGACAGGACAAGGACGAACTATTCTAGCGGATAGGAAACAAGCAATTTTAAATGCACCTAAACCACAAACAAAAAAGCAAATGATGTCCTTCTTAGGACTCACTAATTAGATGTAGATGTTGGATTCCGAACTATGCACAAATAGTGTCACCATTAACAAACTTAATGTATACAAATGACGTCACTCTTACAGTGGAATGAGGAGGCAGAAAAAGCATTCTGTGAAAAAGAGTACTGGTAAGAAGTATGATTCTAGCACTGCATGATTACAGCAAAACATTTAAACAAACAGTAGATTGTAAAGGTGTGAAGTGAGACTGAGGTCATGTACTCAGTCTTACTACAAGAGTATGGTGCAAAGAAACGACCAATAGCGTACTACTCTTCTAAGCTAGATGCAGTAGCATGCGGCATCTTACATTGTGTGCGGGCTGTAATAGCAGCAACTATAGCCGTGGAAAAAAGTGCAACCATTGTATCATTCCATCCACTAGTACTGAGAGTACCTAATGCGGTTTCCACCCTGCTATTACAGACTAGCATGACATTTTTGTCTCCTGCTAGACGTCTGTCTTTTGTCCCAACCACACGTAACACTTGAGCGATTCACCACGCTCAACCCAGCTACCCTTCTACCACTCCCTGAGGAAGGCGATACACAATGATTGTGATGTGCTAAAAACACAAACTGCAAAGTGTAGACCAGACTTATTAGATCAGTCACTAACAAAAAGAGGAGATTTTTGTAGATGTTTCCTCAAAGAAAAATGATTTGTGGAAAGAATAATAACCGTCTATGCAGTCATAGCGCTTACAGAAGCATGTAAATTAATGAAAGGTCAAAAGGTGACAAATTATACCGATAGCCAATATGTATATTCAACAGTACATACCTTTGCACAATATTGGCAAAACAGAGGTATGATAACATCAACGGGAAAGCCAGTAACTCATGCAAAATTGTTGATAGCATTACTAGAAGCAGTGCAATTACCAGAACGAATTGCTGTATGTAAATGCATGGCGCATACAAATAATACTGATCCGATATCCTTAGGAAATGCGTTCGCTGACAAAATGGCAAAACAAGCGGCACTAAAGGAACTGAACCATCTTAAGACTGAAAAAGTACAAGTGGACTTTGAAATATTGGCAGATGTGCAGCAACAAAGTCCAAAACAGGAAATTGACCACTGGTTTAGGAATAAAGCAACCCTGGACAAAAATGTTTATATGTCGACAGATAAGAAACCAATCTTGCCAAAAAAGTGTAAAAGTGGGCTGATATTTTGAGCCATGGTGTTACACATGTCTCAACAGGAGGGATGTGTCACACTATTAACACCCACTTTAATTCGTAATTAAAAAATCGTATTCAAAAAATTTTTGTAGAGCGTTTTGAACATGTGCAAAACACAACGTCCAGGACAACTTGTGACCGAGGCGTGGCCAATTTCCAAAACCACAATATTAATTTCAAGTAATACACATGGACTTTATTGAGCTAAATAAAAGTGAAGGAAAGTCAGCCCTGATTCTTGCATCCCAGAGCTGTTGTAGATTGGCTTCAGATGGGATGGAGTAGGGATTATGTGTATGAGATGGACCAGGATCCTGTTCCTGGACCAGACACTTGCTCCTTCACCCCATTATCTTTGTTACCTCCTGAGTTTAGTTTTCCAATGAGTGAATGGCCATAAATGCCTGAGCCCATCCTGGCCTTTTGGTTCTCCCACAATGATCTCTGAAAAGATAACACGAGACGCAGCACAGGATGCTATGTCCTGACCTTATACTAACTTTACTAGAGGTTGACAAGTACTGATCACAGTTTAACATGGTATTCATCTAATCTGCATGGAATATATTTTCAATGAAACAGAATTAGACTACAGCAGTCACATTGTAAATCAAACAGTCGAAAGAAAAGAAAAAAAAGGAAAGAAAACAGGAACAATGTTCCACATGGACTTAAAGAACCATAGCACGTGCCATCCCCAAAGTGGAGGACTGGTAGACGAGAGAATGCATGGAAGAAACAAAGCGTCCAAGGACACAATGTTTAGATCTTGTTAAATTACACATAAACATAACAGCACAAATGTTTTGAGTCCATATGAAACGTTGTTTGTTACACCTTATAGGTTGACACAGTTCGAAAATGTGTAGGAAACTGATGACGATTCCACTTTGATAGAAGACATGAGTCTGACACCAGGAGACTGAGTGTTGAGTAAAAGTGTAAAAAAAAGAAAACACTGGCACTCTCCCAAGTGGGAAGGGCCTTATCAAGTACTGTTAACGACACCAACAGCATTAAGAATTGTAGAAAGAAACACTTGGATACATCAAACACATTGTTCGGGAGTCTGACGAGGAAGGTAAAAGACTATTCTGTGATGCAGGGGACTTCAGAGTCCTAGACTCTGAGGCATCGTGCTGAGCAGTGAAGATTATAGCACATACCCTTGTCCAGAAAACCGAACAATGCAACCTAGTTCTAAGATCACTATTGTAACAGGATTGGTGTTCCTGACAAGTTGCAGTGTCTTCTTCTTTCCCATACAGTGCCTCAGTGTCTCGGAGTGGACCATGATCCTGCCAACAACCTGACAACAACATCCTGATTCAACAACAGCATGCATGAGTCCTCTCATCTCACCAGCCATGCCATAGTGTCCAGTTTTATCTTCACCATGACCTGAAGAAGATCCATCACATGAACTGTGCTCTGACAGCAAACGATCACCTCCAGACATGCATTGTGACTCACTTTCCAAGACTACCGAAGAGTTCAGAAGATGTTTGCTGACATGGTGTTTATGGTGACGACAATCACATCACCAGCCACTAAAGTGGAATGTGGCCAACTCAGAACTGGACAGGATCACACCTTTGATGCAAGGACAAGCCAAGCACCAGAATCTAGAAGTGGCAACAAATGGCCACCTGCAAGGAGGACATCCAGAGAAGAGACTGGAACAGCAATATGACCCTGGCATGTGCAGCAAAGGAGACTTTGGACCAAAGACTTGATGGAGGACTTTCTTAACAAGCAAGGTGGAAAGAAGCAAGGAGGTGGGGTGTGATGGGATCATGCCTACTCTGACTCATCTGATGCTATGATGACAATGAGGTTGACAGTAACGCATGCACACGCACACACACACGAACACGCACACACACAAACAGTACGAGAGAGTAGACGTGTGGTCTTGATGTAGAGACAAATACAACTATGACATTGTATATAACATGAGCGGAACATGTGCAGTAGTGACATTACTGATTCCAATATATTTACCCTATGAATGTTGACATGTTACTAAATGCTATCTTTGAAGCAGATGAACATCACCTCCCAAACTACTTCCAAAATGAAAAGGGAGGTTCCAGACACCGACTGGATGATGAAAGACAATCCCACTTACATCGATGCCATCGGCGTGCCACAAGGGGTACGACCAGAAAAAAACTAGTAAATCAGATTGCAGCGGGTTTGGAGGAAAAGTATTATCCCATGGATAAGTTAACGAAAATGTGGATAGGATTAACTACCTCCACTATGACATACAGAAGCTTGGGAACTACACTGAGGCCGGACTCACAGCAATTGGAGAACAACTCCATGCCACGTCACTCATGGCCTTCCAGAATCGCATCGCCTTGGATGGACTGCTGGCACATCAGCAAGGAGTGTGCGCCATGTTTGGCGACCAATGTTGCATGTCCATCCCCAACAATACAGATTCCACAGGAATGATGATGCGTGTGATCTCTGGTTTAGAGGCACTAAACACCAAGATGAAGAACACTGGTGTTGACACTGAGGTGTTTGGTGACTGGTGGAGAGCATTTTGGGGACAATGGTCCCCTTACGTGATGTCCGTGCTTATTGCACTCGCTGTTGCCCTTCTTTTGTGCGCCTTATGTGGACGTTGTTGTATCTCTATCTTGAAGGTTAGAATCACATGGACTGTGAATTTAGCCATGGCACCAATGACAACAAGGTAAATGAAATGTACCCCCTACTGGTGGCAGGTGGCAGCGATGACAGTGATGATGACTAGGACAGCCATTATAGATATGCCCCTGACGTGTTTCTGACTTGTACTTTGACTCTGATGACGAGAACACTTCCGTTTAAATGTAAGCACATTTTCTGACAAAGATGACCTGCGAGGAAACAACCGAGAGGAGACCCGAAGAGCGACTGCAAACAGATAAAAGCGTGATAAACAGGAGGGAAATGTTAGAATAAAATGTAGATACAAGTATTAATTTGTTAGTTATCACCCTTATATCCATTTGCTTAGACAATAGAAAGTGTTTGAATGTGCTGAAGAAGGAATGTTCCCGTGACCCTGATCAGAGACCCCCCAGTGACCCCCAGGTCCTGGAGGTGCCTGGATGCACCAACAGTGACTCTGCAGATGCTCATGTTAATCCTGCAAGAATGTGTCAAGATAAGAACTCATAAAACATTAAAAGTAGTTGCTCTCACATACACACACACACATAGACAAACAAATACAGCTCGTGCAACTGTCTTCTCCCCCTCCCCTTAGAGTTGCACGACCATGTAGTAGGGACCCCCGAAAGATAATAAAAGGAGAGGAGTGTGAACTGCATATTCAGAGTGGAGCAGCATGTCACTGGGTATGTGGTTTCACTCTCCTCGCTGCGAGAAACTTTGAATATTGTTGTCTGTCTCTTCTGTATTTCTGTATTTCTGTATTTAAGTGTTTTTACAAGTGTCACAGGAGTTTGAACCTGACAATAAACACTGCTTCGTGTGCCCCCACCTCCTCCTTTCTGCTCGGCCGAACAGAACGCTTTTCGAGAGAGAACGCTTTTTGCATTGCCTAAAACAAGACAAAGGACCCACATTCGCCGGAAACTGCAGTTTGCCATTGTGTTGGACTTCATCTGCTGACATAGAAGTGTTTTTTTTTTTAATAGACTTAGTAAATTTAAATATATTCATTTGTAAGGACAAAACGTGCTTGATGATAAAAAGCCTGTAGCCCCTCTGCCGAGCGCGATCCGCGGGAATACACGTCCGGTTGGAGCTTAACTCCATTTTGTTTTTTCTTCGGCTTTTTCTCCATATATGTATAATTTTATGTATTTGTATGTTGTCGTTGGTGTCTCCGCACATTGGCTGCGTGTTTGGGATACACTAACGGTCGGAACTTAACTCCATATAGCTCAAGTTCTATTCGGTGCTACTGCACGTAGGCCGCTTGTTTAGGATACACGAACGGTCGGAGCTTAACGCTGTATAGCGAAAATTATATTCGTTGTTGCCGCACCTTAGACGAGCCGTTAGCGGGCAGTTTGGCAGCGGCGTCAAAAATGGCGTCACTGATGACACCGGCCCCAAAATGGCGGTCGCCCCTGCGCCATCTTGTTGCAGCAGTCGGGGAGGAAATAAATTCTCACGGATGTCAAAAGTATGGGAGTACTTTACACCTAAAGGTAACGATTCTGTGACCTGTGCTAAATGGAGATAGCGTATCATTTTTTGATGCATTCATTTTTCTTGTTTGCAATGATTAACTCCATCATTCATCCAAAGCGCCACACGTAAGTGTGCATCTGCCCACTCAAACGCACACCTGAGTAGATGCACACAATATGAGGGGGTGGGGGAAGATAGTGCTCTTGCAGTAAAACACACAGTTGGTGTTTATTTATTTATGTTGTGTGTTGTGGAAAAAAACTCTAAGTAGGATAGAGAATGTCTGAAATAAATACACAACTCAGTTTTTATTACCTTTGCAAAACAAAGGGGTCAGACAACACACAGTATGCATGGCGGTCTGTAGGGACAGCAGGATGTGCTCGGATGTAAATGTTGAAGCTCTACAAAAGGCCGTATAGGAATTCACACAATGTGTAACCTATGTTATACTTGTGAAATATACATTTTTCCATCACACTTCTCCTTTTGATTATTAATTAATCATGAATTACAGTACATTTACGGATAAACAAACAGTAAATCAGTAATCGGTAAATTAATTATCATGAAAGTTAGGAATGTGGAAAACCGTGTTCTAATGTGTTCAATTGTTGCGATAGATGGTGGATGTGTTGATCGACAGTCAGTTCAATTCATTTTATATTTGGTGTCTGCCATGAGATTGGTTGGCAGTCAGTGCATCCTCTTGCCCAAAGTCAACTGGGATAGGCTCCAGCCTACCCGCAATCCCAGTGAGAATAAGCGACACGGGAAAAAGATGAATGGATGTCCAGGTGTCTTAAAGTCTTTGTTTTCAACTTTTGTGGTAGATGCTTTCCGTATGACATCAACGATGTGGTAAACATGATGTGTATGATTTGAGATGTTAGATTGCCGAATCATGTCGAAGTCCTTGTGCCTCCGTTGATGGCTTGCTGTTGTTCTATCGTGTTGTATTCAATCAGACAGTCAGTCAGCCAGCCAAACCTCTTGATTGAAGCACTTGTTCTTAGGCTGCCGGAGCTTGCGGTGCGAACTCGTGAGCTCCATCCAAACACGCAGTTGAGAAGGTTGAGTGCGTCATGGACATTTCTTTCGTTCTGGTTGTAGTTGGAGTCCTCTAATGTTTAGGTAGTGTCTTTCTGCCTTGACCGATCTGTGTGCAGGTTTCTCATTTGACCACGCTGACAGTGGAGTCTTCCCTCTGCTGGAACTCCAACACGTCCCCTCCATGGCCCCCACCAGGGCCAACAGATGTCAGGTCGCTCGACACCCACCAAGAACATAGAACCAAGAAATTAAGGAGCAACACAACATTTTACATCTACGTGATACATGTCTCTACACATGACTAATCTTGCTAATCTCGAGAGCAGTAGGCAACCATCATGCTTAGTGTCTGACTGAATACCAACACTTTGTTCATATTTTGGCCATTGACGTTGATTGTAAATGAGCCTTACATCTTTCTAATCGTCAGGAGAAAGCCCGCGTAAGCATGAGGAGAACATGCAACTCCATACAGAAAGGTTCTCAACCCTCTTGCTGTGAGAGAGCAGTGCTAACCACTCTGCCATCATGCCACCAATATCTGTTTTAACTTTAATTTTAACATCCACCCTCTGCATTTAAGTTTTTGCCAAACAACACAAGGTTTCACTGAATTTAAACCAACACACCATCTGGTCTGAATTTGCATTAAGATGGACATTGTCACACTGTAGTAGTGCTCCTTGCTCACAGCTGGAAATTTGGGTTTCAATTAACCATTTGCTGGAAATTTGGGTTTCAATTAACCATTTGCTGGAAATTTGGGTTTCAATGAACCATTTGCTCTCATTAGCATGACCATTGGCACTATGGAAGGCAAAGTATGAAATACTGTAATATAGTCAAGAAAAACAAGATACAGTAACTTACCAAAATTTTCAGTGTGTTGTACAATCCATGGAGTGTCATTACTACTGCTGATCACTGATCATTATCAACCTCTAATGTTGGAACTCATACCTACCTTTGTTTCACTCACTTGGAGAAACCAATTCTAGCAAAAAAAAATATATCATGTCCAATTGTTAACAATGATTACTCAACAAAATGACAATCTCCCCCCTTTTGACACATGTATTTCCCATGTGTCAACTTTTAAAAGCATTGGCAGTTCCCTGTAAAATCAAATGGTGACAAATCTTTTTTATACATCTGTAAACAGTAAGACGTGAAGCTGGACAACATCAAACAAAGTTCAACAACTCAAACTCTGGATCCTGAAGAAGTGTCCTGTGGAACAAACTGAAGTTAAAATGATGACACACCCTGCACGGTGTGTGAATGACTTCAAGTGTTACAGTGTTAATGTAAGTACATGTTAGTATGGTTAAACAGTTTTCAACAAAAAGATGTCATGTTTCGGCCACATATGACATTTGTCTTCTCCTCCTCCAGAAGAATGTGCTTTCCTAATGTGGAACAATGAAGGTTAGGCTGGAATAGTTCACAGTAATTTGTCTCTCCACAACCCAAAAACAACCCTGAAAGAACAATCACATTTAAATTTCAGTCAATTTAAATTTTTGTCACAGTCCACTGTCCCCCATGAAGAACCCTGCTGTCGGTGTGTCACACTCATAGTCGTCATGTCAGGATGTCATTTGCAACACTTAAAAGGTCCAAGTTCCTTTGAAAGTCGGATTGTCCTAATTTACAAGGCCTTTTTCATAATAGCTAATTTTTAGATGAAGGTTCTGCATACCCTAAATGATCTATCTACATTTTAGCAGATTTAATTTATGCCTATTGATGCTAAAAGAGCAGAACAGCCCAATATGTTCTTTGCATGTGTCTATTAGTAAACTAATCATTGGGTTTGTTCTGTATTGCAATACGTTTTCTTTTCCTTTTCCCAAAGTGATGGTCAGGGATGGCTTCAGCCTCACAATCACACTCACACAGACAAACAAGACAACACAACAATGAAAAACCAGCTGGACAGTCCTTTCTGAGTGTAATTTTGCCGAAAACACTTTTCAAAAAATCCAATTTAGGACTGTAATAAATTAACAAATTGTTTGTGCATTCCCAATCGAATGTAAAATAGCATGCTTGTACAAAAAAGGCCCACATTATTCCATTTGTAACTGTGTCTCTTTTAGGTGGAGACCCATGAGGAATGGAATCATTGACGTAAAAAAAAAAAACGGTGAGTAACCCAAATGTGCATCAAGGCAGCGTTCATGCCCAGAACAAAATATTTGTGAGATAAACATTCCCCTGACAGATATCCCTATGTCAATATATTTTATCAAATTTCTCTTCACCATAGAAAGGTATGATGTGTATTGAAGACCTTGAAGAGCATCAATTTGTATTAATTGTGTGTGTGTGTGTGTGTGTGTGTGAGAGAGAGAGAAAGTACATTCTTTTTATGTTTTTGTCCCGTCCAGCCATTGGGGCAGATAGTATTGTTGATCTAAATGCCCTTACATGCTAGACAGATTTGCTCTGTGTCAGGAAAGGTGTTGGCTACAACTTCCCTGTACCATGAAATTTTATTTGCCGATATTTGATGTTTTTGTTATGCCATTTGGAGCGACTGGACCGGAGCAAGAAGAAGAACAGAAAAGAAGAGGAAAGAAGAGAAAGGTGGGGTCGAGGGGGGGGGGCAGTAGAGGGAGAGACAAAAACAGCAGCAACAAGAATTCCCAAAACAACAACAGTGACAAACAGAACAGTTAAATGTCAATGATGACTAAGGGTCACACTGGAGATGATATCAGTGAAATGAAACAGTCCAACTTACCAGTAGCAATAGTAACGATGAAGACATGACCCATGATAGTAAACACAATTGCAACCATACGGTTACAGTAATTAAAAACTCACTGCTTGACATCATTATTACTGTAATAATAGCATACAAATACATCTAAATCTAAACATCAGGGATAAGATTGTATAGAGAAGCACCCATGTGCTGTGAGTGTCCATATGGAGGTGTGTTGTGTATGTGAATGCGAGTGTGTGAATGTGTAATTGTCACTGAGAATGACAAAAGGAGAGAGACTTCCTTCTACCACCCAGCAAACCCCGCCCCGCGCAGCCAGGTCAAGCCCCCACCGCCAGAGATCCTCCGGCTCCGTGGGTGTGGGCAAAGCCAGGGCCGACTCCCCAAGACCCGCCCCCGAAGCAACTCCCCGAAGAGACCAGCAAGAGGCCATACCCCACTAGGGCAGAAGGGCATCGAAGGCCACACACCCGTGGGCACAGGGGCGCCCCCGCCGGCCGGAAGGGAGCCCGTCCACGGCCGGAGGCACCGCCTCCCGCCCCCCACACACCCCCAGGAAGCAGAACCAGGCCCGCCCCAGGTAACCCCAGGCCTGACCACCGACATAGGACCGCCCCGGCCAGGACAGAAGAGGCCCGGGCACACTGCCCCATGGAGGACCGGGCGGTAGAGATGGAACGCCCTACGCCAGACCCCCGCAGAGCCCCCCCCCCGCATATCTATATGGCCATATACCCACATACACACCCACACACACATATATATATATATATATATATATATATAATTATAATAAAACTAATCATTATTTATCTAAGTATTTAAAACAATAAATACATAAAATAAACTCAAACACATGCACACCCCATCCACTCAATACACACACATGCAAGCACATTCTGTGGACGTCCTCGGGTGGGGCGTCCGGGGCATCACAGGGCGGGGGACCCAGGGGTCCCAGACCCACAACCAGGCCCCGAGCCCAGGGAGGTACGGACCGCCAAGGCATAGCACCCCCAGACTCCCCTCGACCACGGCATCAGGGCTACTGCAGTGTGGCAGACAAAGGAGCGGGTGAGGGGAGGAGGCCCGCATATGAGCAAGCGGAGGGGGCGAGCAGGCGAGTGGTGAGGCGCTCCACTGGGCCGGCCGACACCCGCCGGGCAGCTCACCCCCGTGAGGGAGAGCCATAGCTCCAAGTCACGGGGAGGCCAAGCACCAGAGCCGAGGAGTTAAGACCGGCGCAAGGCCACCGACGGACCCCACCATCCACCGGGAGGGCCAGCCCCCCCCCTGCCCCCAGAACCAGCAGCGCTCCACCCACGTACCGGAGAACCATCCCCGACGAGCCCTAAGGCAAGACTGGGGATGGGCAAAGACAGGGACAGCGATGCGGCAGAGCATAGGACCAGTGGCAGCAGACACCCAAACGCCCCGAAGAGCACCGGCCCCCCCAGCAGGCCCCACCCCGAGGAGCATGCTCCCCATCCCCACACGCCACCCAGGCCCCCGTCCCCATGAGCAGGATGAGGCCCCCTCCCAACACACAGCCCGGTCCCCGCAGCAGCCACCACAGCGCAACAACCCCAAGCCACCACCGTAGACTTCCGGCCTCCAGCAGCGCGGACCCCACCGCCTGGAGGCCGGTGAACGCCCCCCCCAAGGGCACGTTGGCGCCCGCGACCCAGGACAGACCCAGGGAGGTAGCGCCAACCATGACACCAGGGCAAGCCCCGGCGTCAGCTGGTTCCAGCGGGACCCCCAGGAAGGCCAGGCAGACCAGACCAAAATATCCTGCAGCCCAGGGCACCCCGAGCGAGCCGCCAAGCCCCAGCAGCCAGCGGGCCAATCGCGGGGGTAGGCAGTAGGCTCTCCGGTCCAGCCCGCTACACCTGTGTGTGTGAAGATGGTATTGTGTAGATTGTGCAATTAAAAATAGGCCTGCCCCGTATGGCTGACCTATGTGTATGGTGTACGTGTATGTGTGTGTGTGTGTGTGTGGAGGGAAGCTGAGCAATGGTGGGTCCCATGCCTGCCCAGATCCCCCCAGAACTGAGTGTCTAAGGTGCGGTTAAAATTGAAGGGTGACCAAGCCAGAGGAATGCCGAGGACAAAAGGGCATCCGCAAGGAAACCCTTCGCCCCCGGCAAAGCCAGTTGCAGGCCACCCCCCAAAGTCCTACATGTATGTGAGGTGGTGCAGTGCAGCAGGGAGGATCGGGGCCCCACACACGCCCACCGGCCAACCGAGCCGGGCAAGCCAGCCGCCTGGAGCAAGCCCCGGGCCACAGGACCAACCACGAGCCCCACCCAGCCCATCGTGGCGGCCAGTCCGGTCCGCCAGCTCCCCCCCGGAGGGCTCCACCAGAGATTGTGCCAGCTACGCCACCCCCGGACCACCAGGAGCCGCGGACACACCACACGCCCCGAGGCAGCTCCTACAACCACCAGAACAGCAGGGACCGCGCCCCGGCAACACATCCGTCACCATGGCAGCCCAGGGAGTGACACCACAGAGACCACAGGAGAACCGGGACCCGCATGGGGAAGAGCCCAACCCCGCCCCCCGGGCACGTGAGCCAAGAGTGCCAGGGCGGGACAGAGACACACACACCAGGCAGCAGAGCCCACCAGGTAGACGACACCCCAACAGCTGCAAAAAGTGAATGCCCCCCCAGTCCCACCCTCCACCACAGCGCCGACCCGTCTCCACCACATCTCCCATCCACCCACGGACCTGTCGAGTAGGACACCCCGGAGGGGGGAAGACCGCCACCAGACCGGAGACAGAAGGGGCCAACCAGACACCGGCAAATAGCAGGGGCCGCCCGTGAGCCACCGGCTAGCCCCACCCCCCAACCCTTGGTCGAGGCCCCCCCACGACCCAGAGCCTACCACCCCGCCCCCCAAGCAAGCCCCCCGCTAATCCCGGCCCGCGCAGAGCACCACCCCCACCGCTATCCGCCCCGCTACCCACGCACCCACAGCCAGCCCCCCCACCCGCCCGCCCCACATCCACCACAACCCAGCCATCCCCCTACCGAAGGGGGGGAAGCAGGTAATGCCCCACCCCAGCACCGCACCTCCCCACCCAGAGCCCAAGCTGCACAAACGAGACCCCCCCTCCCGTATGAGCTTACCAGGCGCCCCACCCGGGGCCACACACCTACCATACACAAAAATTAAAATTGAGAATAAGAATAATAAAAATAATAATAATAAATAAAAATAAGTATAATAAGTAATTGATAATAATAATAGTAATCATAATAATAGTAATAATAATAGTAATCATAATAATAACAATAATGAAAATAATAATACTAGTAATAATAATAGTAATAATAATAATAGTAATACTAATAATAATAATATTTATTGATAATAGTTATAGAAAGTTATTAGAAAGTACATTCTTAACCTTCTCCACCAGTTGAGCACTCATGTCACCAGTTTGCATCTTCCTTTGAAATGCATACAGCATTGGCATCTTGCTTCACCAAAGTGTGAACATCAGGGTCAGTGTCAGTTTTTTACAACTTCACCTCTGAATTAGAAAATAGGCCATTTGGTCCTTTGCACCATATGCCAACAAATTTAAATTTTGAAGTTGAATTTTCTCTCGAAGTTAACATAATTGCCATTCAACTTTGGAGAGGTTAGGAATTTGTCACTCTTAGTGAGTGTGTTTCATCAGAGTCGAAAGGTGGCCATTTGTTGGCACCCATTGAGCCTGGTGCATGGCTTGCCCTTGCATCAAAGGTGTGATCCATCCAGTTCTAAGTCGGCCACATTCCGCTTCAGTGGCTGGTGATGTGATTGTCGTCACCGTGAACACCATGTCAGCAAACGTCTTCAGAACTCTTCAGTCGTCAGGGAAAGTGGGACAACTTCACTAAACACAAACAGGGCTGTTATGGCCTCCCCACATGCCTTCCTTACACCATTGTCCCACTCATGGTCTCCACCGTCAGTCAGAGGATACTTGCTAAGCATCCGTTTGGATACGAATGACAATGTATGTCTGGAAGGGATCGTTTGCAGTTAGAACACAGCTCATGTGTTGGATCTTCTTCAGGTCTTGGTGATGATGAAACTGGACATAATGGCATGGATGATATTGGACTCATCATGCATGTTGTTGTATCAGGATGTTGTTGTCAGGTTGTTGGCAGAGCAAGGGTGGAGGTGTGCGATCAAGATCATGGTCCACTCTGAGACACTGAGGCACTGTAGGAGAAAGAGAAGAAAGACCTATTCTGAGAAGTCTTGTCTGTTCTTTTCATGTCAGTGTGTGTTGCAGATCTTGCCTATGTAACGATCATCATTGCAAGTCTTGCAAGTGCTCTCTGCTCTCAATGGTTTTTAGCCTTTTTCTTTTTTTTTCACTATTTTTTTTCCAAAGAGTCCATGCCCTAAACAAAATTCTTGAATGCTCTTTGATTGTCTCTCAAATAATTATTTTTCTTTTAAACAATGCAATGTGATGTTTTCCCTTATCACCATTTTTCCCAACAAAAATCTCACTTATTTTTGTTTTGTTCTATTTTGTTTACCTCACTTTCTCTTGTTCATATAAAACTCACTCTTCTTTTTCTTCCCCATATTAGTGTTTTTTATGCATGTTTTCCATTTTTTTTCTTTACCTATAGTTGCTTGTTTACCAGATTTCCCATATTTACAAATGTCACTACCTGTGCACAGTTACCCATAGACGAGGCCGTCGCCCCGAATCCAAATTGTTTCCTACTACAATTGGAAAAGCTTAAGGTGGTACTCAATCCTGAAGGTCAATATAAATTAACGTCAGCTTCTACCTACCCATTGGCGGTACTCAACCCTGAAATTCAATGTCAGGTATGTCTATGAGCATGGCTGAATTCTGAAAGCTGGTTTCAGCCTCAACATACCCATCGACAAATTTTGCGCATTAATTTCAGCTTCTACCTGCCTAACAGCGGTACTCAACCCTGAAATTGAATGGCAGGTATGTCTATGAGCACAGCTGAATTCTGAAAACTGGTTTCAGCTTCAACATACCCATCGACAAATTTTGCTCATTAATTTCAGCTTCTACCTGCTGATAAATGCCACTGCAGCGGTGTTGAGCCTTTTCCCAAACAGCCAGCCCAGCAGTGACACGTGACCAAATGTACATATGGGAAATATTATGAGTATATTGTTACCTAATGCTAGAACCAGCATTCATTTCAGCATTCTCACCGTGTACAAGACGTTTTTCCACTCTGGTAAGAGATTCCAGTGGTGATGGTCTGGAGTCCTGGATGGTCAGCCCTCAAAATCTCTGAATGTCAATGACAGAGAGGCTGGAGGAAAAAATTAATTCCAGGATGATCAGTCGCTGTCCGCCACAGGTCCAGATCCAATCAGCCAAGGAATCCCACTTCTGACACCAAATTGTTGTGGAAAAAATTCAAGCACAGACGAACATTCTATTTCAGGTATTAAAACCATCCTCCACCTATTCAATTTGTACGTTACCTGCAATAGTCATCATTCCACCTGTCTCATTCACATTTCTCTCCATTCTCTGTTCACATCATACAGCTAACATTTATCTTGTCTGACTCTCCCTCCTATTTATTACTCATCCTTTCCTCCAGTCTTTCTCAAAGGAGCTGTACGTATGTACGAAATTCACATCAAGTAAACAAAATATCGCACAATATGTCTGTCGTCAGAGACTAAGAAATCATGTTAATTTGAAATAAAGATCTGACATCAAGCCTTCTGTAGGTGCACAGCGCACAGACACAATGTCAGGGCGGTGAAAGTGAAACAATAACCAGCACAGCACCTGAGTGACATGACCTCTGCTTTTAGTTACTGTGACTGAGAGTAAGAAGCAAAATACTCGTCCATCCTACCTGCCTAAGATGCACAAGCCTGAATAGATATCACTGTGACAACAGATACTGCCGCTTCATTCCTGCTGCTAGTTGCAATACAGATTTTTTTAAATTCACTCCAGCAACAGCCACAATAGCCACAATCTTACATACAGCCCCTTGAACAGTTTTTGGTTTTTCTTCCTTAGTTTTCTGTGCCTCAATCTCTCACATCCTTTGCACCCGCACCACAATATCCAGTTATATTCATGCGCCTGGCAAAATTTTAGGTCTGAGTTTTTTTTGCTGCCATCACTACTTACAATCTTCTCCTCTCATGTAAATTCTATAGAAATGTTAGAGACTTAAGTTTTTCTAGTAAATCAAAGCACTGCTTCAATGTGTAGTGTTGCTTTTTATTACTTTAAACACTTTCTGTCCGGCAGATGGAATCCAACGTGAGCAGACAAGGGACGTTGTCATCCGATGCCTTATTGACTATCTTGCTGAACATGACAGTGCCCTATTCCAGGACTTTGAGGTTGGTATACTACTGTACTTTTCATGCTTTTCAAGGTTTTAAAATTTTAGCAAATGTAATCTCAAGTGCACAGCTGCAGTACAGTTATTTTTCTTTACTGCACACAAAGATGGAGCTGCTTTTTGTGTGCCATAAAGCAACTGTGGACAACAGAAGACAGTACGTGCTACTTCTCTTGTGAGGTGCAAGTTGAACGTGAACTCTAACAGCTGTCTTTACAATGTCTGCAGGATGCCGGGGATGGATCAACCAGCATTCAAGAGCAGATGGCAGATGAAGTGATGGTGATTTACCTGTTGTAAAAAGATGGGTCAGTCGATGTCAGCATCGTGATTGAGGGCAGCACCGTCCACAGCACTCTTGGGGATCTTAGCCAAGCCTGCTACTATCTGATGGGACTGACGTATGCACGAGACCTGCGGTTCCCCAAGACCCCGTCATCCAGTTTTATGGTGTTCCAGAAAGTACTGCTAGATCTGGATTTATGGAAACCTTTCAAAGACTTCAAAAACTGAAGAATTACCTCCTGTATGTTTTTGGAGGCAGCGGCACAGTGGTCAAGTGGTTAGTGCACAGACCTAACAGCTAGGAGACCAGGGTTCAATTCCACCCTCAGCCATCTCTGTGTTGAGTTTGCATGTTCTTTCCGTGCATCCATTCCAAAAAACATGCTAGGTTAATTGGCAACTCCAAATTGTCCACAGGTGTCCACAGGCTGGCCACCATTCCAGGGTGTACCCCGCCTCTCGCCCATAGGCAGCTAGGCTCCAGCACCCGTGAGGACAAAGTGGAAGAAAATGAATGAATGTTGTTGGTGGCCACTATTCAAAAGCATGCTTTCTGAGTGATTTTTTTTGTTGGTGAGGTTTACCTGTCCTAAGTAAAGAAGTTTCATGTGTTAATGTTAATAAAAGTGTCTTAATGTCATCAGAATGTCATTCTTTCTGCATTTCAGCCATGTGCTGCATCAATTTCTGCCAGATGCTCATATGCTCATTTTGATGTTGATGTACCCTGAGGTTATATAATTCAAATGGACATTTCTCAGACTATGTCCAATAATGATGGCGAGATGACACCCCATGAGGCTTTGAACCATTTCAATCAACTGGTTCGACAAATGATTCATTTCTTGAAGCTTCATGTGCACACGAAACCACCTGCTGGCCTAGGATACAATTACAGCCGGTTGTATCTTCATGTGTGATGCATTGAATGCTGATCTGTTTTGGCTCTTGGAAATGATTATGTACTATAAAACATTGTAGAACAAATTGATTAACCTAAAAAACGTTAGATTAAATATACAGTATATATAAAATACTGAATGTTTTATTGTCCATCAATGACATGTATCGTGATATGGCTATCTTCATCATGGTTTTATGTCACCTAGCTGCCATGGTTTCAGGGAAAGTGCTTGTGTAACTAAAAGATGTATGCTTGTGTAACCTGGACAGAGTATGAAAGATATAATTATTTTTTATTCAATATTCTTTTCTTAACAATTTTTGGTTTGAGGCAATTCCTCTTTTTTGATACATCTCGACTATGAATCGTCAAACACTATCCAGACGCTCAACAGACAAAACCCCACATTTTAATGTTTAAGCCTGAGGGGTTTATATCGCTGAGTGATAGGAAAACATTGCGGCAAATTCTAAACGTTTTCCGGAATCCGTCACGTGGTACAGCCGGTCATCGATTCAGGCCCCTCCCCCCAATGAATCAAGCCTTGGTCCACGCTTCGCGGAAGTGCCCACTCAACTCGACACACGCTTTGAGGCCCCGGCACCTCTTGTAAAGTCACTACTGTTCAAAGATAAAATAGATATTTTATCTTTGTCAAAGGAGACAAATACATGTTTAGCGTATTTTTTCATGGTTTTTGTTTGTTTCATATATTGACTTGAAGTACTGAAAAAGATTAAAGAAATATACATTATACATCATCAAGTTCATATTTTTTCTATATTTGATAGTCCATTATTACATTCTGTTAAAGACAGAGTAAATGTAGCACATTTGTTTTGTTCTATAATAAATAATCATCTCATTTTCATTTACAACTTGCTGAGATTGTGATGTTAGAACATCATTACACATGGTTACTGTGCGATATATATATATATATATATATATATGTTTTTTTTCTACGGAACTGTCGCTCTTTCAAGGTGGAGTTGATGTGCAGTTCATAAGTTAAAAAAAATCACATTAATTATAAAAACAACAGAAATGGTGTAATATATCATTTATTAAAATAACGTCAACGAATTTACACACTCAAACAAAACAATTTACAAAAATACACAAACATATGAACATTAACAAATTAAATTTAATTGATGGGTTTTTTTTTATGTTTGGGGGAAAACGCTGGTCTCCTCCGGGTCACATTGCGTGCCACATTCTTTTTTCTGTATATTGGAAACAACAACTTTAGTGATACACACAGAACCGCATTAATAGATCAGAAATGACATACATTACATTTATGCATGAACTTTCTCACCATCTCCAATAAAAAGACAGGTTGCCTCGGCCACCTCAGCTCGTTGCAGAGCTTGTTCGAGACGAAACTTCAATTTGGAAATTTCTGCTCTTTGTCGCCTGCACTCCACCTCTTCCTTCTTCTTCTCCTCCATCGCATTCGCCACATAGGCCATAATATTATGGCTCACTTCTGTACTCTGCCGATGTACTTCAGCCCTGGGCACATTGTGGTCTCTGCATATATACTGCACAAATACAATAAAAAGTACATTATGTGCAATACTGTGTAAAGATATACGCTATCGTTAACGACAGTGTTAAATAGCTAATTGCAAGCCTTACTTAAAAACATTAACACATGAGCATGATACTTAACTGTGTAACAGTAGACTGTTTGCAATTGGTGAATGTAACAACATTTTTATAACATCTTTGTAGGATTCATACATTGTAGAACTTACACGTAGGCAAATATGGTAAATGATCACTTCGTTCAAGTGACATCGTATTTGGATCTTATAATAACATGATCTTGCTCTACAATATAAATGACATTGTTACTTATTTGTATAATGTTACCAGTCAATACAATACAAACATTTATGATTGCTATTACCATAGAAACAATACAAATGACTTACACTCAAAAGCTGGCATTGACTCCTGATGTTGTCCACCTCTGGGTCGTCGATGCTGGTAAACTTGGCAGGAGGCGAGAGATGTGCCATTCTATACCGAAAAAGAAATACATCACATGTAATATACCCACATTTGCTCAAACATTAGTTGCACCCGTGTAAAATGCACTTCAATTTGAGACATAATATAATTAGAAAGGAAAAGAATCAAGTACTTACTTCGCATCAGTAATATCGATGTAACTGTCTGGACAATGACCAAATGGCCATTTTTAAACTGTCCGATGTCATTGATGCAACCGACATCCTGCACAGGTGTCTCATTCGGAGATTCCAACAGTTGGTCAAAGGGTCATGAATGCACTGTTTGAAAGTTCAAAGCAAAGCCAGAATTAAAAAAAAAAGTTTGGCGCCGTGCCATGCCCACATCTGGAGCAGCGAATAATGTCTGGTGTCCAACAATGTCACGCCCATGACACGGTCTTAGAGTATTATAAATAAGAAGCCATTTGGTCATTTTTTATTTCCACCTCTGTCGCCTCACGGTTAACACAGCTGAAAGGTAAGTGCTTTCTTATTATTTGCCCTTATTTTGACCCTTGAATGCAATTCATGTTTAAGTCAATGTGAACATCATCACATTTTATTATCTCTTTTTGTGTCTAGAATGGCCAACTCTTTTTCTCCGGCGAAATCGCCCACAGCCACCAACCCGGAGGTGCAAGCTTTGCGAACAAAATGCCAATTGTTGTGTAAGTATCTGGATGATTTTATTCGTTCATATCATTATTATTCTGATGCTAGAAAATATTTTATTCTTTCTATAGTTTTTTTTTTTTTTTTTTTAGTTTAGTTTATTCAGTCATGACAACACCAAATATTGTACACAATATTGACATCAATAACATAATCACAAAATCAAAATTCATGTGTTGAATAATAATGACTGAAAAGGCATAGGCAGAAGCAAACTGCTTATAAAAGCCTATCCTATAATTTCAGCTTTTTAGGCTACCAACCTCCAGAAAAGCAAAGAAACAACAACAGAAAATTAATCACACTTATAAACTTCAAAAATAGCTTTACAAACCATTTTCTTAAAAACCAAAAAGGAATGACATGTTTTTAAATTTATGTTGGCATCATTCCAGAATTTAACTCCAGTGATGGAGACGCATCTCCTTTTCATACCTTTTTTAGCTTTTTGTACAGTAAATTTACAAACACCTCTGAGATTATAGGGACTCTCCTGAAATGAAAAGAACTTCTGTATTGAGTCAGGGAGCGTTTTTGATTTTGCTCTGAACATAATTTGCATTATTCTATAATAAAACAAATCGTAAAATTTCATGACATGAGAATTTAGAAAAAGTGGCTCCGTGTGAGCATAATAGTCAGCCTTATTAATGATACGTATTGCTCGTTTTTGCAGTTTTATTATTGAATTTATGGTGCTTTTAAAAGTGGATCCCCACAATTCCACACAGTAAGATGTGTAGGGAACAATCAATGAATTGTAGATCAAATGCAAAGCCTTGGAATTCAATACATATCTGGATTTATAAAGGATTGCAAGTGATTTTGACATTTTCCCTTTGATATATTCAATGTGTTGTTTCCATGTTAACTTTTGATCAATGACAACCCCAAGGAATTTAGTCTCAGAAACTCTTTCAATGTCAACATTACAGATTTTCAGTTTAACATTACAATCGCTTTCATTTAGATTCCCAAAAACCATAAATTTTGTTTTCTTAATATTTAAAGATAATTTATTGACATCAAACCAAGTCTTGAGATTTTCCAGCTCCATTTCTACACAACGCAAAAGTTCCTTTAAATTCTTACCAGAGCAAAACAAATTGGTATCATCTGCAAATATTACATATCTAAAAAAACCAGTTACATTGCAGATGTCATTGATATAGAGAATGAACAATATTGGACCAATCACTGATCCTTGTGGTACACCACATGTGATCTTTCTAAGTGCTGAACTAGTGTTATTGATTTGTACACACTGGTGTCTATTACCTAAATAACTTTCCAACCAAGAATGAGCAACCCCTCGTATTCCATACATCTCTAATTTCTTCAATAACTGTCTGTGATCTATGGTATCAAAAGCCTTCTGCAGATCAATATACAGACCAATAGAACACTCACCATTTTCATTTGCATTTGATAATTCTTCTACCATTTGCATTACTGCAAATGCAGTAGTTCTACCTTCTCTGAATCCGTATTGATTTTCGCTTAATAATTTATTTTTATGAATGAAGAGATTTAATTGTTTCACAAACAATTTCTCTAAAATTTTTGAAAATTGTGGCAAAAGTGATATTGGTCTGTAATTTTCCATACAGTGTTTGTCACCATTTTTATAAATTGGGATCACTTTTGCTAACTTCATGTTGTCAGGAAAGGTCCCTTTTTGAAAAGACAGATTACAAACATAGGTCAAAGGTCTGACAATATAATCAATAACATCTTTAATAATTACTGTATCAATGGAATGGATGTCGAGTGATCTCTTATTTTTTAATTTTCTTACAATTTCAATAATGTCAGTTTCATGTACCCCACTTAGAAACATAGAACTAACACTAGTGTTGATCAAATTTTTAAACATATTTTTGTTGTCATCAGATACAGTAATCTGTTTTGCCAAAGAAGCTCCAACATCTACAAAGTAGTCATTGAACTCGTCAACAATATTTTTTAAATCATTCACTCTATCATTAACTTTATTTATAAAAAAATCAGGAAGTTCTGAATTATTATTTTTATTCTGAATGATAGAATTGATTACCTTCCAAGTTTTTTGTATATTATTTTTACTGTCCTCCAACATTTTACTGTAGTATTCCTTTTTTTGAGTTCTCATAATAGTAGTTAGTTTGTTCTTATAACGCTTATATTTTTCCTCACTATCACTAGTTCTCTGCTGTAAAAACTTTTTGTACAGTTGATTTTTCTTATTGCATGCCTTTTGCAGACCTTTTGTAATCCATGGTTTACCTTCATATTGATCTTTCACCCTACACATTTTTATAGGACAATGCTTATTATATAATTTCAAGAATACAGACAAAAATGCATCATATGCTAAATCTGGATCATCGACATAAACCTCATCCCAATTACAATTCCTAAGATCCTTCTTTAAGGCTTCAGTTCTTTCTGGTGTTTTTAATCTCCTTAATTTGCAGGGAAGTTTATTTTTATCAGTCGGACATTTAGCAATTAAATTATGCACAACTACAAAAACAGGAAGGTGGTCACTGACATCACTTATGAGCAAACCACTTGTTACTTGTTGATGAGTATTTGTAAAGATATTGTCTATAAGTGTTGCACTCTCTTTAGTTATTCGACTCGGTTTATCAATTAGGGGCCAAATACCTAAACTGAACATTGTGTTGCAAAATTCTGTTGTCATTTTATGTTCATTCCATTTCATTAAATCAATATTGAAATCACCACAAACAAAAACTTGTTTCTTATCACATACCTTACCTAAAATGTCAACCATGGAATTAACAAAGGAATCAATACAAGAGCCAGGTGTCCTATATATGCAACTCACAATAATACTTTTCAGATTCGTGGAATGAATTTCAATTGTCAGACTCTCCATGATATCATCCACAACCGTACTGTCAACCACTCTACACTGAAAGTCTTTCTGTACAAAGAGAGCCACTCCACCACCCCTTTTAGTTTTGCGGTTTACACTAAAATGATTGTATCCCTCTAATATGAAATTGGAGCCCTTTTCATTTGTCAGCCAGGTTTCACTGATGGCAATGACTTGAAAACTATGTTTTAATGATTGCAAATTTTCTTTGATTTGATCAAAATTTGCATAGAGGCTTCGACTATTTAAGTGTATAATTGAAAATCCATCCAGACCGAGTTCATTAAACAGATTTTCCGTGTAATATTTGGACCCAGGGTTCCAATCTTTATAAAAATTTGCATCTGGATCAATGTCATTCTCAAAGCTAAATGATTTATGTTCATCTGGCTTCAAAAAACTTAAGTGTGACTCCTCATATATTCTATTGAGACAGGGCTCAGCTAAATAGTTTTCATTCTCATAGAAATCATCATACTCCTGTTCTAAAGGAAAATATATTTTTTTATCTGTCATATCCCAAGTGAAAAAAGCAAATATCCACAAAAAACAGCAAAACAAAATCACAAATTTTGTACAATGTACAAAATATAATACAACTGCTCTCTATAGAGCACATGATATAACTCAAAGTAAAAAGCAACAAATTCTGTTTTCATACTTCGCACTAACTCTTTATCTTGCTTCTTTGTTCTAATAAACCAAACAAACATTTTCCAATCCTCTAAGTGTGCCATTTGCTAACCAAGCTGCACCTATTGTCACTTGTATTGTTCCAGATCTCTCAGATTCCTCACTGCAATCACCTTTGCCTGCTCTGGTGGTCCGTTTAACTTGATAAATGTTTTCCCATTTCTTGTCCATGTTGCTTGAATTTTATTTTGTTTTCTGAGTATGCGGCTATGTCTAGCTATTTCAGCATTTTTCTTTGTCAAATGCTCATTTATGTACACCCCTGTGCCCTTTAGTTTTTTTGCCTGCCGTAGTAGTTTAATCTTATACTTTCTGTTGGTAAGCTGAACAACAATGGTTGGTTTGGCATTTTTATCCTTACGTGGAAGGCTGTGGCAGGCTGAGATGTTCTCACTGTCCAGATCAATGTTCTTACTGCTCAAAAATTTAACAACTTGTGTCTCTAGTGTGAGCAGTTCTCCAGGTGGTGCATCCTCACCTTGCTGGTCGCTGGCTGCAGCCCTGGCATAGCTGCGATGGCTTGTATCCAGCCCAGTGATAATTAGATCATTTCCCCTGGAGTACTGCTCCAAGTCATCAATCCTTTCTTCAAGCAGATGGATCTTCTGGTCTTTAAGTTTGATTGTGGCCTTCAGCTCACGGACTTCTTCCACTAGGCCCATCAGACTGGCTTGCTGCTTAACCACTTTGCTGATCTCCTCAGACATGAAATTGAGCGTTTTTTTAATCTCTTCCAGCTCTTCTGCCAACTTTTTAGTTGTTGTCGCCATGTTTTCAACCTCTTTTACAAAAGGTATGCTCCAGGAAGCTTGAAGTTCTGTTGCTGGTCACTGTGTGCTCTCAGGCCTCTTTCAAAATTCACGGTCAAAAAACACCAGAACTCGTCAAATATCCTCAAAAAGTGAACCAAAAGAATACTTTATCACCAACAATGCTTTCATAGCACATGGATGGCACCAGTATTTTGGTGATTTTAAACAGATTTGCAAAGAGACTCTGACACAGGAAAATTAGTGGCAGCCATCTTGGAATTCAGTCCAGTCAGAAGGAGGCTGGACAAACTGTCTCTCATCTGGCCTGGGAATGCCTCGGGTAGTTCTACATTTCAACAGAATAATATTTGATATTGTGCATTTCGATGTCCGTGTACACTTCATTTTGTCATATAAAACATTGTGTTGCATGTTGCCATGGGTTACCATCAATTACTGAGAATAATGTGTTGTCATCTGTCTGTTTTGACAGTACTCGTGCCAGGACCCCTGTGTGTCCCGGGATGACTTGTATTCCCAAAGCTACGTGCTGGCCGAGACCTTCATGGGTTTCGCTCCCAGACGTGTCAGAGGCAAACGGCTGATTGCGGAACAGTTGAAAAAAAGCTAACCACCATCAGCCAACTTAAGGAAGCCTTGGCAGAGGCGAAACAACGGGTTGACGCAGCGGAGGGTGAACAACGATTGAACCTAAATGGTGAGATATTTCATATTTCATTGATGACAAGTTATATATTGTGTTGATGTTGCAATATTGTCATGTTTATGCGTAACATTATGTATGATTCTGATTATATATTGTAGTTGTTAATGCAGTGGATGTTATATTGTTTCACCGCTAGATGTCACTCATGTGTTATTTCTTCTAAACAGACACCCGTAACTGTGCGACACAAACCGACGACGAAAATCCAACCGGAAGACAGGATAAACGTCCAGAAAAACCACATCCGAAAAAAAGAAAAAAACACAAATAAACATCCCCCCTTCCACAAACATGTTAGGTTAATTGGCGACTCCAAATTGTCCATAGGTATGAATGTGAGTGTGAACGGTTGTTTGTCTATATTATTAATAAATTGTTGTTGTTATGTTGCGTGCTTTGGATTGTTGAATGTTTGTATGTTTTATGTAATTAAACATTTTTTGTTTTGTTCGTACACGACTTTGTTTAAATCTTTTTAGCTTTCATCCATCATCTGGTATTCCACAACATGTTGGTTAATTTGACAAAGCCAGTCTTTATTCATTTTGACACACGTGATAAGGTTTAAGTAGACTTTACAAAACAAAACACACCAACAAATACATTGCTCAGACATGTCACTTTGCATATGAACTTCACCCATGAAGTACTCATGGGTGTTAAAAAACACTGAGAGAACCTGAATATGCCCATTTGCTGGAAAGGGATGATGTGGCACGCCATTAAACTTTGAGGTTTGGATTCTGGCGAAGCCTTGCACGCCAAGCGTAACTTTAGACGTGAATAAGTTGGCTCCACGTGGTCAGATCTTCATCATACTTGGTACATGTGATCATGGCCCCACCCCAAAGGTCCCCGTAGGTCACTTCCTAATTTTGTCGCAGCGCCACCTATTGGCGACAGGCTGAAGCGTTGTGATCTATATGAGGCCTTTTCTGGCCGGAGATTCATCAGATTGACATCAAGGTCAAAAGGTCACTGCCTGACAGACTGGTGAAGCCTGTTGATGGACCATGATGCAAGAAAAGTGCACATGGTGGGCGTGGCCTGGCGGCGAATGCTCAGACCTCGCCATTGACCCTCAAAGGGTCATAATTCGCCCGCAGAAGGTCGCTTGTGGTTGAAAACTTATACGGGGGGTCAGAATCCAGGCCTGAGCGTCCTGGTGGGGCTTCCATATGAAACCAAGCCAAATTGACTCACTAGCGCCACCTAGAAGTTTTAAAATAATTATCCCTCGCCTCCCATTGTATGGATCGTCATGATTTTCGGAGGAGACATCACTCATGATAGGACGCACCTAACGCTTCGGAACCCATTTTCAAAAACCAGCGCCACCAACTGGTGAAAATGTATATGTGCCGTAACTTCCTTATGCATGGTCGGATCGTCTCAAAATTGGTTCCGTCACCCTCCACTCTGTGACTCTGTGTGTAAATAGACTGTATAGCGCCACCAACTGGTGGAAATGTATATCTACCGTAACTTCCTCCCACATGGTCCGATCTGCCCCGAATTTTTTTCTGGTGGTTTGGGGTACTCTCTGGTCTATGACTGTGTGTGTACATAGACTATATAGCGCCACCAACTGGTGAAAGTGTATATCTGCCGTAACTTCCTGATGCATGGTTGGATCGTCTTGAATTTTTTTTTTTGGTAGGTTGGGTCAACCTCTGGTCTGTTATGCTGTGTATACATAGACTGTATAGCGCCACCAACTGGTGGAAATGTATATCTGCCGTAACTTCCTTATGCATGGTCGGATCGTGCAAGCCCCAATCACAGCTCCCTGTTCCAAAAAGCAATTTAATATTTACTATCCCCTGTTGGGGGACGTATCAGATATTAAACTGATAAGAACAGATACTACACTTGATCTTAACCAAAAGGCCGAGGAGCGATACCACTTGGCACTCATGGGGAAGGAGGGCACTTCTGGCATGACAGCTAAAGGACCGGTTGCACGCACTGATTCACGATGACCTTGCACGTCAACACGTGTCAGGGTTAAACATATTGGCCTCTCATGTTACATGGTGTGACTAGGGACGTGGAGTCAGTACTCCAGTCTCCCCATTGCATGTCTGCAGCAACTGCACATAGCCACTTGCTACCGCTGCCTTTGCTCAGAATGAAGTCACAAGAGTGCTACACAGACTGACTCCTTGAGATAACCAGAGTACTGTCTGAATTTGGACACAGGTCCAGTGGGTGGGCTTGTTGTGGGCGACCTGATGAGACCACCACTTAGCATGTGGCATATGCAAGAGACTCGTTGGAGAGAAAAAACATCAAAGGAGTCGCTGAAACACAGGCAAAGCACTGCTGGGATTTGAACCAAGGATCTCATGTTTACGAGACAGGCACTTTGACCAACTAAGCAACAGCGTCGGAGAAGGCGTGGCTTCAGTGTTAGGCAAACCACTGCATAACGGAAACCACACGAGTGGCCAGACTTTCAGCAGGACTGGTGAAATCATGCCAGTCTAAGCGGACAGAACTGACGATCATTCTCCTCCTTGGTCTTAGCTGTGTCGAGGATGAGGATATTGTTGCAGGCACTGAAACCACAGCGGCCACATCCTTCCTATAAGCCCCTTCATGCAGGCCAGTGATGCACCTGATCAGTCATCCGGGAAATATGGATTGTGTGTCCAAACTGGGGACAGATGCTCGTGTACACACCTTCAGAGATCAAGCACATATCCTTGTTCCCATTTGTCACCTTGATTTTTATGTAAAAGAAGGAATTGAAAGGCCATGTTTCCACCTGGGGACCGTCTGCGTGTGAGGCAAATGTGATAACCACTACACTATGGGCTTTTAAGAGGACTGGTGGAGTCACAAAGCAGTTGCCAAACAATGAAACACGACAGTGTGTCCAAAGTGAGGGCAGATTGACAGTTGTCCAAATTGAAAAAGATGCCCTCACAAACGTCACACAACCTGAGACCTGATTATCTCCAAAATTCTGTCAAAAGTGGCATTCTCAGCCACAGCGTGTTCCAGCCGACAACCTCAATGAGACGCCGTCGAACGCTCGGCCGTACTGACTCGCCCCAGAACAACAAGCCCTTTGATAGCTCAGTTGGAAGAGTGGAGGACCGTAGTGGTTCACGCTGGCATCCTTAGGTCGCTGGTTCAAGTTCGTCTCGAACGACAAGCTGTTTGCTTATGTAATGTCTGCCAGGAAAGAATGGCAATATCGTCTTGTCTGAAGGACCTTTGCTTCCCTGTCGATGGAGTTGGACTTGATTCTTTGTTACACAGTCTAAAATTGGCAAACTGAGAAATTCTGATTGTGTGACCAATGCAGTCTATCTATTTTAATACATTTCATCTCAACTCATGTTAAAAAGGACAGAGCCATTTCCGTTAGAGCACAAGACCCCTGGATTGTACCCAAAAATACTTCGCTCATCAAAGAGTAAAGCTGGTGTCCTGGTTTGCAATGCCTCGATTGTTACGCCAGAATGTGTGTCAGGTTCAAACTCCTGTGACACTTGTAAAAACACTTAAATACAGAAGAGACAGACAACAATATTCAAAGTTTCTTGCAGCGAGGAGAGTGAAACCACATACCCAGTGACATGCCGCTCCACTGAGTATGCCATTCATGCTCCTCTCTTTTTATTTCCTTTGGAGGTCCCTAACACATGGTCGTGCAACTCTAAGGGGAGGGGGAAGCAAGCAGTTGCACGAGCTGTACTTGTTGTCTATGTGTCTGTGTGTATGTGAGAGCAATTACTTTTTGTGCATGTGTTCTTATCTTGGCACATTTTGCATGATGAAACTTCTTCAAGGTTGCTGCTGGCATTCCCAGGCACCTGCAAGATTAGTGGTGTTGGGAGTAGCTGGTCAGCGTCTTGGAATGCTGCTTCGAAACACTCAAGACTATTGTCTATTGTCCAAGCAAACGGATATAAGGGTGATAACTTAACACTATAATAATTGAATTTACTTCTTATTCTAACAATGTGCAAGTCGCATCCAAAACAAAGGGCATGCTGGAAGCATAGCATGCGTTAGTTGGCTTCAACTGAACAGAAGTTCCTGGGGCGTGAGTCTTTGTGGCGCAGTCGGTCAGCAAGCTCGGCTGTTAACCGGGAGGCTGGTGGTTCGAGCCCAGCCGGGGTCGTTCTCTGGATGAATCAATGTCACTGTTCATTTATGTTTGCGCTCCACTCTTGCACAGCACTTGTGTGGTTCCTGAAGGAAACTCACAGCATCCCTGTACTTCGAGGCAAGCTTCTGGTGGGAGAGATCAAGACAGAATATGCCCAAAATTTATTCCTGACACCACAAACCTAATACAGACGTCCGGGCTTATCACACTTCCTGTCATCCTACCATTTAAGCGGGTCTTAAAACGGCACAGCTGCGGCATCGGCCGGCCAATAAGAAGTTGCCACCGCCCTGGACAGCGGCAGATGTTTTCCTAACGCAGAAGGGCCCCCAAATCCTCCTGTAGGTGGATGCCGCTGGTGACCTCCTGACCTGTAAACAAATTGCAAGAGATATCTCCCCCTATCCCGTAACTCATGGGGGTATGTGTCTGCTTTGCACAGACACTCTTTGTTCCATATCTGTGTGTAACTAAACCAGTAAACGTGTTATAATAAAGTAATCAGTCTAATGTGTTGTGGCACGGGACAACCTACCACCCGGAGCTGTATTATTGGGTATGAATGTGCAGCACTCACCTCCGATCATAGTGCACACACCACCCTTTTCTGCTTATAGCATGTCAACTGCCATGCAAGTCTGGAAGGCCATCAGAGAAGTAGCTAACTGCTACACTAACTGCTCTGAACGCTTCTTCAGTTTGATTAGAGAGATGCTGAACATTATAATGCAGACATTTAATCACTTCCGTATTATGGTTAATGGAAATCCAAGGGATGACGGAAGCAAAACTGGATTTAACCTGATCTATAATTTTATACTCCTCTGGGACGCCACGAGGTATACCTATGGCGTCAATGTATGTCAGGTTGGGGCCGTCTAACCAGGGTGAGGTTGACACACCTCGCCTGGTCCTCAGGGCGTCCGGTGGCATGAGGTGAGACCCTACGGAAGTAGCACTATGCACTAAGCACTCCACATCTACTGACAATACTGTCATTGGAAGAAGGACAGAAATTGGGGCACAAACACCAGTCATGTTCATGGCCAGTAACCTATCACTCACGCCGGGTCCACCGCACCACCACCAGAGGTCAGCCCTGAGGATCGGCCAGAAGAAGGCATTTATCTGTAAGGTAGAATTACACCAAGAGCTATTAATGCTGGGTTGTACAAATCGGGAACCTGTGGAAACGGTAATGCACATAAATTTACCTTTCGCCACTGTGCTGCTGAATATGGGCTTAACTTTGACCTCTGTAACCGCGGGGTGCGATATGGCGAATGGCCTACAATTAGCCGAGGCTGCTTCTGGAGCAGTGGAGGTATTCATCAGGGACACTCGGCGGAAATCACAGCGGGAACTATTTGCAATAAGGGGCGTGCTCCCAGGCACGCTTAACAGTCTGTTTTCCTTGTTTTAGCTTGTTCCACCATCAAAAGCCAATTGTTAAACTGTCCCGAAATACCTGTCAAGAGGACAAACAAGGTGTCCACCAGGTCCCCACTTATCGCCCTCAGACCCCAGCATACCGATTGAGTCTGCTTCGGGGTACATAAAATAAAAAAACATAAAATATTGCAATGGTCTCCCGTGGCCGATTAGCTCAGTTGGTCAGAGCGTGGTGCTAATAACGCCAAGGTCATGGGTTTAACCCCCGTACTGGCCACTCTTCTTTATGTGCTCCAGGAACAACAAAAGCCCACGGCGGCAACTTAACGGCCCCCATAACCAACATCACACCACCCACCCACCTGTGAAACACCCTCGACGAGACTGGGGAAAGGTAAAGAAAACAGCATGTCAAAGCAGAGCGGCAACAAACCTCTTGGTCACCAAGACTGCAAGGAGCAGAGCAATGGGGGCAGTGGACCCCATTATCCTCTTCAGACCACGAGTGCAGAGAATGCGTACCGTGAAGGAACAACAAAAGCACCCCAAGGAAAACAGCATGACGGCGACAAAAGCCCAGGCCCAAACCCCCCCAGGCCCCATAACAAACAGCGCACAACCCAGTCAACTGCGAAGTCAACCCCCACCAAGGCCGCCAACCGACCGGGGAAAGGTAAAGAAAACAGCATGGCAAAGCAGAGCAGCGGCAAACCTCTCACCCACCGTGACTGCATGATCAATGGGGGCAGGTGACCTCATTGTCCGAGAACCAAAATTTCGACCACGAGCACAGAGAATGCGGTCTGTTAAGGATGAGTTAGTTGATTTGAGCTGAAAACATTTGATGCAATGGTGTCCTGTGGTCGGTTAGCTCAGTTGGTCAGAGCGTGGTGCTAATAACGCCAAGGTCACGGGTTCAACCCCCATACTGGCCACTCTTCTTTATGTGCTCCAGGAACAACAAAAGCCCACAGCGACAACCACCTGTCAAACACCCTCGACAAGACCGCAGAACGACGACGGAGAGGTAAAGAAAACAGCATGTAAAAGCAGAGCTGCAACAAACCTCTTGGTCACCAAGACTGCAAGGAGCAGATCAAAGGGGGCAGTGGACCCCATTATCCTCTACCCTCTTACATCACGAGTGCAGAGAATGCGGACCGTGAAGGAACAAAAAGCCCTCCACCAGTTAGTGTATGATTACTTATTTACTTGTTGATTTGAGTACAAATACAAATCAGTGGTAACCGTGGATCAGGATGAGTTCCCCAAATGATGCAAATGTCTGTGACAGCTGATGTCAAGGATCAGCTGGTAAAAAAGGTAATGTAAAAAACAGCATGGCAAAGCAGAGCGGCGGCAAACCTCTCGCCCACCATGACTGCATGAAGTAGATCAATGGGAGTGGGCGGCTCCATTGTCAAGACTGCAAGGAGCAGATCAATGGGGGAAGTAGACCCCATTATTCTCCACCCAAAATGTAGACCACGGGTGCAGAGAATGCGGATCGTGAAGGAACAAAAAAGCCCCTATCAACAAACCCCGGCCCTCACTTGCCAGTGCGGCGTTGTCTGGGAAATATGGACCACAGCTATTTGTCCAAACAGGGGCTTGTTGGTCTAGTGGTATGATTCTCGCCTAGGGTGTGAGAGGTCCCGAGTTTAATTCTCGGACAAGCCCTCCCTGCCCTTGAACTTCTTTTCTACACAATTCCCAGAACAATACCATCAGTGAAGTTATATCAACTCTAATGTAATCTGACAGGATGTACTTCAGGATCCGGCGCTGTCTGTACCCTTGAAGGTTCCATGGTCTAATGGTTAGATCCCTGGACTTTGAATCCAGTGAACTAAGTTCAAGTCTTGGTGGAACCGACTTACGCTGCAGCAATCAACTGTGTTGTCCTTTACCAGTTTGTGTATATTTACTTGTTTATTTGAGTTCAAATACAAATCAGAGGTAAACGTGGACCAGGATGAGTTCCCCAAATGACATGACTGTCTGTGACAGCTGATGTCAAGGATCAGCTGGCAACATGTGCATGTGAGGAAGACACTTGGTTTGTGAGCGGGGCTACACAAGTCATTCCAGTTTCATTTAAAAGCCAGGCACCTCACTCATTTCCATAAAGTACCAAGGGATTGTCCTGTTGCCCTTGTATTTTGAAGGCAAAAAAGAGGCGTTTGCAAGTAGACCTCAGACCCTATCACTGGTCACCTGAAAAGGGACTTGAATCCCGGACACTCGGATCAAAAATCTAACCTTCAGGTGACTGGCTCAACCTTTGTCTTGTCTGACCATGAAGTCTTTCATCCAGAAGATATTTGGCTTGTCCATGTGGGCAGTTAAGACCTCAGTCGATCTTGGAGGTGTCGATTCCGGGACCTGCCTCTTTCTTTCCACTTCCTCTTCCTCATCCAGTCGCCCCCATCCACCGCGGCTGAAGCACTGGCAATACAGCCTGGACAACAGTGTCAGCGTGAGCCCAGAGAGGGTTACCTGAATCCCTCTTTGACAGACCCCTCTTGAAATTGACTTTTAATGACTGAAGTGTGTGTGAGGGTTGCCTTGCTTTTATGCTTTTAAGGACGTTCTTTTTTGTTGGCAGGTGCAGAGGGCCCAGAGCGGCAGCGGTTTCCCTGTGTCCCTTTTTTTCCACTTTTGGTTTGCTGAGTCACGGTGCAGTGTGGTTTGGATCCCTCCCTTTATGTTACCGCTGTCGTGGTAAGCCCCAGCCCATGCCTCTTTTCTTTTTGATAACTCCTCCCATCAACACTCTCTTTGTATTATTCATGGTTTGTGGCTCATTTTAAGAGAATCATTTAATAAAATAACTACTTTTATAATTGTAAATCACGATCTTGTTCTGTGGGATTTTTGGGATTAATGTAGAGTTTGTGATTGATCCAACCTGTTACATCCAGGGGTGAAAGTCCCCAGGTAAAGTTGTCAGCAAACTACCTACCCCACTCGCTTTGCCACACATGCAATGACACCACAGCGGCCACCTCCTTCCTCTGAGCCCCTCCATGCAGGCCAGTGATGCACCCAATCAGTCATCTGGGAAATATGTATTGTGTGTCCAAACTGGGACAGATGCTCGTGTATACACCTTCAGAGATCAAGCACATGTCCTTGTTCCCATGTTTTTGGAAAAGTAGGAATTGAACGGCCGTGTTTCCACCCAGTTTTGAACCGGGGATCTTTTACATGTGAATGGGGATCAATGGGGAATGGGCTGTTAAGAGGACTGGCGAGGTCACAAAGCAGTTGCCAAACAATGAATCACGACGATGTGTCCAAAGTGGGGGCAGATTGAAAATTGTCCAAATTGACAAAGATTTCTCCTTTGGAGGGAAAATTGTAGTTCATTGAACATGTTCCAGAAATAATGGGCTTTTCTTCAACAAAACAAGAAATCACAATTGGAAATGAGGCTTGAAGGGTTTAAAAGCTAGCTGTGAAAAAAGCACCTGAGCCAACTGAGTCAGCTGTGTTGTACAATCTGACAGTCCTTCGCTGCTAAATCATTCCAGTCGTGGATAATGGACCGTCCCAGGAAAATGCCGGCTGTGGGATTTTTACCAGTGCCTCCCTAGCAAAAGCCTTAATCTGGCGCATTGGACCGATTGATTGAAACCATCCTCTGCTGTGACTGCCATGTCACCCTGCTAATTTATGACAGTATGAAAGTAGAGACCTTGTTTCCACCTAGTTTTGAACTGAGGACCTTTCACAAGTTTGGGGCATGATTCTCGCTTTGGGTTGGAGAGGTCCTAGGTTCAATTCCCGCACGAGCCCTTTCAGACCTTGTTTTTATCTTTTTTTTTTAACACAATTCTCAAAACAGCAGGATCAGTGAAGTTCTATCAACTCAGACAGTGTGTACTTCAGGACCCGACACTTTGAATAGCACTCTGGACTAGTGTTTTGACATTCATGAACTAACCGGTTCATTCATTAACTGGGAACTGAGAACTAAGTCACAGTCACAGCTGGGAGTCGTACCCCCCCAGTTACATGGGGAGGAGCGCAGTAAAAAAAACAAAAAAATCCAATGACACAGAAACACGTGAATTTCCCCTGCCTTGGAGAGCGACACCAGCAGTGGTGTTAATGAGGAGGAGAGTCAGTCACAGTCCTTCACAAAATGAGCCAAACAAAGAAACAAAGCAGCATTTGGATGCACTTTTCTCTCTCAGCAGACAGTAAGGCGAAATGCAATATTTGTCATTTAAAAAAATCTTTTAAGTCAGGCTCTACAAATTTGTAGTACAAATTTGTATTTGTACAAACCCCTGAAAACTCAACATCCAACAGTAAAAGTGGCAGAGGTGAGAAGAGAGCCAGATGACTCACATAATGGTGACAACGAAGTGCCTGTAATTGGTTGTGCCGGCAGTGAGGGGTTTCCTTGCAGATGCCCCTTTGTCCTCAGTATTCCTCTGGCTTGGCCACCCTTCAATTTTAACCACACCTTAGACACTCAGTTCTGGGGGGGGGTCTGGGAAGGCATGGGACCCACCATTGCTCAGCTTCCCTCCATTTTTATTTACTCCAGATGAAACACACACACACATACACCACACACAGGTCAGCCCTTTGGTGCAGGCCTATTTTTAATTGCACAATCTACACAATACCATTGTTACACACACAGGCGTGGTGCCTTCTGCCTACCCCCGTGATTGGCCCGCTGGCTGTTGGGGCATGGCAGCTTGCTCAGGGTGCCCTGGGCTGCAGGATGTTTTGTCTGGTCTGCCTAGCCTTCCTGGAGGTCCCGCTGGAACCAGCTGACACTAGGGGTTGCCCTTGGGGTGCGGTTGCCGCTACCTCCCTTGGTCTGTCATGGGTCGCCAGCACCTCCTTGCTCTTATAAGTGATTGTGGGCCTCACTGGGCAATACTACCTGCTCTCCTCCAGGCTGTGCTGTAAGAGCTGCAATAAGAGGTGGTATTCCGACAACCCGCTCTGGCTGGAAAAGCTTCCCAAGAGGTTTACCAATTCTGTTACAGAAGGCCATCTGTAAGTCAGTACTGGATGAGTTGAGACGGACTGGAAAATCACCCACAGACATGGCAAATCAGATCAACGAGATGTTGCATCTCAAGTATGAGCGTGCCAACCTGGCCTATCTCCTGTGCTGTCAGAATATGATGGATGGTGAGGCAGGAACTTATGGCGGCCAAAAGACCATCACTCAGTTCCTTCGGCAGGAGAGAAAACTGGAGCCTTTTGGGGGCTACAGTGATACTGATGGCTGGAACGGGGTCTCTGTGTCTGCCCACTACCTCACCGACTGCTTGCTGCTCCGGAACCAGAAGGACACCATTCAGCGGATGCTGCAGGGTACCTTTGGACAGGCTCTCCGCTCAGACCACACCCGGAAAGTGGCCAAGAAAGTCACCTTTCATCTGGTGTCATGTCGTCATACGCTGTGATTAATGAGAACTGGATGATCCTGTCCTGGGTCATGGTGCAGTCTGAGACGGACAAAACCCTGCGGCCGAGTCTCTCAAACCGTTACAGCAGGACTGGCAATTAGAAAGCCCAGTTTCAGTGGGTTGACAGGTGAGACTTCATCAATTTAACCAGAAATGTTTAATCAAAAATTATTAAGTGTCATTATTTCATATGTTATTTGTGTTTCTCAGAGATTGCTGTGCACCGTTCAGGGTTGCAGAGTCTTCTGCAGAGGAACATCTCAACTGGGATGCATGGCAAACAACTGACACAATTGTTACTGAGGTCACATCTGGGAACCTGTTGAATACATGTGCATCAAGAACCTCCTACAACAACAGTATAGTCATCAAGCTGGACTTGTTCCACTGTATGCGACGGCTTCTTCGTGAGTGTGCCTCAGAACATCACCCGCTATACAGCACCTTTGCACAGTTCCTATCGGCTGCCTTCTCTGTGGTGGACCAGGAAGACCTGCAGAGACTCCAGGATGCATACGTCTTCTGTGGCATCCAGCCTGCAAATCCCACCAAGCAGCATATTCGTGAGCACTGCAGGATAAAGATTCCTCCGCCCGGGACGCTTATTCAGAGAGTAGAAGGGGTGTTGAAGCACTTTCTGTTAGAATAAAATGTAGATACAAGTATTATTTTGTTAGTTATCACACTTATATCCATTTGCTTAGACAATAGAAAGTGTTTGAATGTGCTGAAGAAGGAATGTTCCCGTGACCTTGATCAGAGATCCCCAGCAACCCCCAGGTCCTGGAGGTGCCTGGATGCACCAACAGCGACTCTGCAGATGCTCATGTTAATCCTGCAAGAATGTGTCAAGATAAGAACTCATAAAACATTAAAAGTAGTTGCTCTCACATACACACACACACATAGACAAACAAATACAGCTCGTGCAACTGTCTTCTCCACCCCCCCTTAGAGTTGCACGACCATGTAGTAGGGACCCCCGAAAGAGAATAAAAAGAGAGGAGTGTGAACTGCATATTCAGAGTGGAGCGGCATGTCACTGGGTATGTGGTTTCACTCTCCTCGCTGTGAGTAACTTTGGATATTGTTGTCTGTCACTTCTGTATTTCTGTATTAAAGTGTTTTTACAAGTGTCACAGGAGTTTGAACCTGACACTTTCACCTGACCACAGATCCGAATGGCATCCCTCTATATAAGCCCTCCATGCTAAAGAGATAGCGGATCCAACGTTTCCACATTCTGCGCGGTTGCCTCAGTGATCCTGAGGTGGAAGGGGGCATACTGTACCGCCATGGAGGAACGATGCAGTTAAACCATGTGCCAGGTGAGCGTGCAGCAGTCCCTGTCTGGATCCCCATCAGAGGCACGTCGCAGCAGGAGGGCTACCACTTCCACCAGGCCAAATGGGTGACCGGCACGCAGGTGTCCCCAGAGCTGTTCCAGGACCAGGCCATGACAGGAGTGTGTCGCTGGAACTATCAGCGTCTGCTGGACCTGAAACTGCCAGGCGTTTGTCTCCCGCCTGTTTTCGACCCTGCACTGATGTGCTCCCTGAATGCTGTTTCCAGACGGTCTTTGGCGAAGAAAAGTTTGTCCAGGTTTGGCCTGGAGTACAGGGAGCCAGAGTGTTGTTCGGTCCCTTTAGACTGGGACAAACATAAACCAAGAAGTAGAAGAAGAGGAAGAGGGAGAAATCTCCTCCACCCCCTGTCCGAAAGTGGCGGTTCTGCAGGATGCAGCTAAAGCAGGGTCCGAACAGCCCCCACATCCACACTGGCTTTCCAGGGCAAGCAGGGAAGTACATCTACTGCCCTGCCAAAGTCTTCTATATCTATAGAGAGCACGGGATGGAAAGAGAGATGAGCTTGAGGGAGTTCCAGGCCTCTCCTTTTTATGAAAAGGAGAAACAACGGCACCAAAATAAATGAACATTTTTTTTTTCATTATTCATAGCTTGTGATTAGTATTCATTTTTTTTATCTCTAAGAGTGTTTTTGAGTGTGGCATGGCTACCTGATAAATATTCTTTGTTACATTGCATTGATTTTGTGTTTTATTTCAAGCACTGCTATCAATATAAGCCTGATATGAATAGTTTGTGTAATCATATAGGGATTAATTGGAAAAAAATGATATTGTGGAGAAGAAAATGGTGACTTGACTGATGCTTAGACGGGATTCGAACACCTGACTTCATTTCTCCGAAGTCTCTCTGCTTCTCTGACGTCTGTCTCGCATCCTGATTGGCTGGCAGCAAACGTCAACAACGCGGCCGCCGCGAGCTAAGCAGGTCTTTTCTCGGGGAACACAAGGAGCGAGAGGTTCAGTCATCACAGGGAACTTTGGAAGTGTAGTTATCTTAAGTCAGGTTTGCTTTGGTGAACTTCAGAGGCATCATGACCAGTCTGCATCAAAACATTATCATTATCTGAAATCCTGTGGCAGGTTTCTGGCATTGATTCTTAATTCAGTTGCCATCCCTGATAGATGGTAATGGTAATGGTAATCATTCCCGCGTGGCAGGCGAGTCTCTTTGCTTGTCTGACGTCTGTGTCGCATCCTGATTGGCTGGCAGCAAATGTCAACAGCACGCGCGCGGCCCCCGCTTGGCTAGTGAGAATTCTACCACTGAACCACCAATGCCACGTGGGGACACACTGTAAGAAAAACAAAATTCAACTGTCAAGTGGATGAGCCTCTGCAAAGTGGTGCTGAATGACAAAACATCACAACGTCATACTCTTTGGATTCAAGCACCTTCTGGCGTAATGGGATCCACAACAATCATGTCAGTTGTGGATGCAACGTCAATTCGTTCTTGAAGGGCAAGTGACAAAAAGTAGTACATGGTTCAGAAATCAGCTGCCAAAGTTTCACTGACCAAGCACTGATAGGATTTGAACCCAAGATCTCCTGTTAACTAGACAGGAACTTTGACCAGCTTAGCCACAGTGCCCGCAATGCATCTGGCACCAACACAAAAACAATTCGCCAATGGGGAAAAATGTCTGTTACGGTTCAGGAGTCATTCTGAATACTGCCCTTTCGCAGGAAAAGAGCCTTTGTACTTTTTCAACATGAGCTCTAAAGAAAGGTATAAGCTGAGATATACTTCATTGGCCGGGAATCGGACCCGGGCCTCCCGCTTGGCAAGCGAGAATTCTACCAATGAACCACCAATGCCACGTTGGGAAACACTGTCGGAGAACAAATTAAATTGTCGAGTGATTGTGCCTCTGCAAAGTGGCGATGAATGACAAAACATCACAACACACACACGGGATGCCAGGGGAGGCCGAGTACTAACAGAGCTGAGCGAGAGGGCATAAGAAAAAAATTAGTGACCTTGTGGTGGTTACCCGACAGCACCAAGGATATGGTGCACGTCTGATGCGTAATGCATGCCAGGTGATGTTCATCTAGCGAGCAGACATTCTTGTGGGGGACAAGCTCAACAGTAGGAATGTTAAGAGAACTGACCAGTCCGCAAATCTCCTCCACCCCCTGTCCGAAAGTGGCGGTTCTGCAGGATGCAGCTAAAGCAGGGTCCGAACAGCCCCCACACCCACACTGGCTTTCCAGGGCAAGCAGGGAAGTACATCTACTGCCCTGCCAAAGTCTTCTATATCTATAGAGAGCATGGGATGGAAAGAGAGATGAGCTTGAGGGAGTTCCGGGCCTCTCCTTTTTATGAAAAGGAGAAACAACGGCACCAAAATAAATGAACATTTTTTTTCATTGTTCATAGCTTGTGATTAGTATTCATTTTTTTTATCTTTGAGAGTGTTTTTGAGTGTGGCATGGCTACCTGATAAATATTCTTTGTTACATTGCATTGATTTTGTGTTTTATTTCAAGCACTGCTATCAACATAAGCCTGATATGAATAGTTTGTGTAATCATATAGGGATTAATTGGAAAAAAATGATATTGTGGAGAAGAAAATGGTGACTTGACTGATGCTTAGACGGGATTCGAACACCTGACTTCATTTCTCCGAAGTCTCTCTGCTTCTCTGACGTCTGTCTCGCATCCTGATTGGCTGGCAGCAAACATCAACAACGCGGCCGCCGCGAGCTAAGCAGGTCTTTTCTCGGGGAACACAAGGAGCGAGAGGTTCAGTCATCACAGGGAACTTTGGAAGTGTAGTCATCTTAAGTCAGGTTTGCTTTGGTGAACTTCAGAGGCATCATGACCAGTCTGCATCAAAACATTATCTGAAATCCTGTGGCAGGTTTCTGGCATTGATTCTTAATTCAGTTGCCATCCCTGATAGATGGTAATGGTAATGGTAATCATGCCCGCGTGGCAGGCGAGTATCTTTGCTTGTCTGACGTCTGTGTCGCATCCTGATTGGCTGGCAGCAAATGTCAACAACACGCGCGCGGCCCCCGCTTGGCAAGTGAGAATTCTACCACTGAACCACCAATGCCACGTGGGGACACACTGTAAGAAAAACAAAATTCAACTGTCAAGTGGATGAGCCTCTGCAAAGTGGCGCTGAATGACAAAACATCACAACGTCATACTCTTTGGATTCAAGCACCTTCTGGCGTAATGGGATCCACAACAATCATGTCAGCTGTGGATGCAACGTCAATTCGTTCTTGAAGGGCAAGTGACAAAAAGTACTGCTAGGATTTGAACCCAAGATCTCCTGTTTACTAGACAGGAACTTTGACCAGCTTAGCCACAGTGCCCGCAATGCATCTGGCACCAACACAAAAACAATTCGCCAATGGGGAAAAATGTCTGTTACGGTTCAGGAGTCATTCTGAATACTGCCCTTTCGCAGGAAAAGAGCCTTTGTACTTTTTCAACATGAGCTATAAAGAAAGGTATAAGCTGAGATATACTTCATTGGCCGGGAATCGGACCCGGGCCTCCGCTTGGCAAGCGAGAATTCTACCAATGAACCACCAATGCCACGTTGGGAAACACTGTCGGAGAACAAATTAAATTGTCGAGTGATTGTGCCTCTGCAAAGTGGCGCTGAATGACAAAACATCACAACACACGCACGGGATGCCAGGGGAGGCCGAGTACTAACAGAGCTGAGCGAGAGGGCATAAGAAAAAAATTAGTGACCATGTGGTGGTTACCCGACAGCACCAAGGATATGGTGCACGTCTGATGCGTAATGCATGCCAGGTGATGTTCATCTAGCGAGCAGACATTCTTGTGGGGGACAAGCTCAACAGTAGGAATGTTAAGAGAACTGACCAGTCCGCTATCAATGAAGTTCTCGTCCGCCCCAGAGTCAATTAATGCTGTGGTAGGAGAAGCTTCCCCCGCCCAGGATATCGTACCTTCCACCTGAAATTGGAAAAGACCAATGGGGGCAGGTGACCCCATTGTCCGAGAACCAAAATTTTGCTGATGTCAAGGATTAGCTGGCAACATATGCATGGGAGGAAGACACATGGTTTGTGTGAGGGGCTACACAAGTCTTTCCACTTCTAGTTAAAAGCCAGGCACCTCACATCGTTTCCATAAAGTACCAAGGGATTGTCCAGTTGCCCTTGTATTTTGTGGGCAAAAAGGAGGCGTTTGCAAGTGGACCTCAGACCCTATCACTGGTCACCTGAACAGGGACTTGAATCCCGGACACTCAGATCAAAAGTCTAATGTTCAGGTGACTGGCTCAAACTTTGTCTTGTCTGACCACTCTTTTGTCCAGAAGATATTTGGCTAATGTGGTCTGTTTTCTTAAACCTGCAAATGTCCAAATACACAAGGGTATTGTCTTTGTAGGGAGCATTGTAGTACATGTGACATGTATACTACATATGACATCAGAAATGATGGGTATTTATTCAACAGAACAAGAACAACATTTCTTTTAAATAACAGCATAGGAGCTGCTGAAACACAGAGAAGGCACTGCTGGGATTTGAACCAAGGATCTCCTGTTTACTAGACATGTCTGTCAAAAAATCACAACACTATACAGAGTCTTCTCTTACGGGCCCCTGCTTACCAGTTGATGGGGTTTGACTTGATTCCTTTTAACATAAAAGCATTCCGTCATCTCTTAATCTATAATCCTGGCTGGCGCTTTTGCAAAAGCTAATATTTTCAAGCAGAGCTTCTGTGTTTCACCAGACCTGTGCAGAAACAAACTGAAATCTGTGACTTGATCAACCTAACTTCTGATCAAATGTGTTGGACCATGGAAGCTGTAATGTGCTTTTGAAAAGTCATTGACACACAGTTTGCCAATTGGGAACCGCACAAGTGCTGTGCAAGAGTGGAGCGCAAACACGAATGAACAGTGACTCTGATGCATTCAGAGAACGTCCCTGGGTGGGCTCGAACTACCAGCCTCCCGGTTAACAGCCGAGCGCGCTGACCGATTGCGCCACAGAGACTCACACCCTGCCAACTTCTGTTCAGTTGAAGCCATACTAACACATGCTATGCTTCCAGCATGCCCTTTGTTTTGGATGTGACTCGCACCTTCTGGTGTAACAATCGAGGCATTGCAAACCAGGACACCAGCTTTACTCTTTGATGAACGCAAAAGAAGAAGGGAAGATAAGGGATAGGGAGGAGAGGGGAAAGATGCGACCGCCTTTGCTGAGAGCCAGAGAAGAAGCTCTCCTCTCTGCAAGATCAAGTACAGTGTGCCAGAAGATTTTACCTTGTGAGTTGTCCTCATTCAACAAAGGCCGGGATAGCTCAGTTGGTAGAGCATCAGACTTTTAATCTGAGGGTCCAGGGTTCAAGTCCCTGTTCAGGTGGTGAAGGTAGGCCCCTTCCCCGAAATGTTAAACTTACTTCCTTTATCATCCTTCTGTGGTCAAGTAGGAGATGACCGTGCACACAAGGAATAACTTGTTCAAGTACACCTTTTTGAGCAAGCAACATTGCGATCTTCCAGGAGAGGGTGGACATGGTAAACGCCATTCTTAATAATTAAATTGAAGACACAGTACGAGACAGGCACTTTGACCAGCTTAGCCACAACGCCAGCTGTGCATCTGGCACCAACACAAAAACAGTTCGCCAATGGGGAAAAATGTTCATTCAAGGGAGGGAGTCCAAAGTCCAACACGTGTGAATTGAGAGTCCCTGGGTGGGCTCGAACCACCAACCTCTCAGTTAACAGCCAAACGCGCTGACCAATTGCGCGACAGAGACTACAACAGCACACAAGGAATAACTTGTTTAAGTAAACCTTTTCGACCTAGCACCTTTGCGATCTTCCAGGACTGTGGGTAAACACCATTCTCAATAATTAAATTGAAGATATGGCATATCGGCTCCTGAATCAACTTTGCTGCCGCCCTCAGTAACCTCCCAACCAAATTATAAATACCACATGGCTCATCGCTTTTAATGGAATGCAACAGTTTTCCTACCTCATCTGCACTTACCCTCTTAAATTGAAAACTACGCAGTTTATCCTACATTGTCTTGTTCTTTATAATATAATCTGACAGTCTACCATCAACATCTATCATCTGATCTCTAATCATCTTTATTGATGAAAAATTGAGAAATAATGCCAATTTGGACAATTGTCAATCTGCCCCCACTTTGGACACATCGTCGTGTTTCATTGTTTGGCAACTGCTTTGTGACTTCGCCTGTCCCCTTAAAAGCCCCTTCCTTCAGGTTTCCATAGTGTCGTGGTTGTCACGTTTGCCGAACACGCAAAAGGTCCCTAGTTGATTTCACAGCCGACCAAGTTAGGAATTGTGGTCATACAAGAAGGGGGTTTGTTTTTTTGTATTTCGAATAAAATGTTTTCTGCATTTTGAACAATTTTCCACAGGAAAGACATCTTTCAGATGTATCAACAAAAGAGTTGACCGCCCAATGCTGGGCTCGAACCCAGGTGCCTGAGAGTAAGAGTCTCATGCCCTATCGACTGAGCCAAACGGGCCTTTTTCAGGTGTAGATATAATTATTTGTTTTTCTTTTTTTATCGATGTGGCCACCTTGATGTTTGATCAATTCCACAGACAACCTTGTTTCTCAGGGAACAGAAGGAGCGAGACTTTCAGTCATCAGTAGTTCTACAAAAACTCCGACTCAGGCCACATCTTTGTACCCGATATTTCCAATTAATGATCACTCTGCAACTGCCCCTGAACAGACACCCATGTCCACCCTCTCTTGGGGAACATTTGACTCGACTCAATTAAATGACACACTCAAACCAAAAGACCATAGTTGGAATCCTCCCAACCCCGTTGGCACATCATGTCCCCACCCCGAGGTTATCAAACTGGCTCCCAAGGAAATGTTGGAACTTGGGAAAGCATTAAGAATGGCAAGAAGTAGGATTAAGAATCCTACTTGCCAAAAGCCTACCCTATGGTAGAATATAAGATATGCCTTTATTCGTCCCTCAGTGGGGAAATTTTACCAGTGCCTCCCTAGCAAAAGCCTTAATCTGGCGCATTGGACCGATTGATTGAAACCATCCTCTGCTGTGACTGCCATGTCACCCTGCTAATTTATGACAGTATGAAAGTAGAGACCTTGTTTCCACCTAGTTTTGAACTGAGGACCTTTCACAAGTTTGGGGCATGATTCTCGCTTTGGGTTGGAGAGGTCCTAGGTTCAATTCCCGCACGAGCCCTTTCAGACCTTGTTTTTATCTTTTTTTTTTAACACAATTCTCAAAACAGCAGGATCAGTGAAGTTCTATCAACTCAGACAGTGTGTACTTCAGGACCCGACACTTTGAATAGCACTCTGGACTAGTGTTTTGACATTCATGAACTAACCGGTTCATTCATTAACTGGGAACTGAGAACTAAGTCACAGTCACAGCTGGGAGTCGTACCCCCCCAGTTACATGGGGAGGAGCGCAGTAAAAAAAACAAAAAAATCCAATGACACAGAAACACGTGAATTTCCCCTGCCTTGGAGAGCGACACCAGCAGTGGTGTTAATGAGGAGGAGAGTCAGTCACAGTCCTTCACAAAATGAGCCAAACAAAGAAACAAAGCAGCATTTGGATGCACTTTTCTCTCTCAGCAGACAGTAAGGCGAAATGCAATATTTGTCATTTAAAAAAATCTTTTAAGTCAGGCTCTACAAATTTGTAGTACAAATTTGTATTTGTACAAACCCCTGAAAACTCAACATCCAACAGTAAAAGTGGCAGAGGTGAGAAGAGAGCCAGATGACTCACATAATGGTGACAACGAAGTGCCTGTAATTGGTTGTGCCGGCAGTGAGGGGTTTCCTTGCAGATGCCCCTTTGTCCTCAGTATTCCTCTGGCTTGGCCACCCTTCAATTTTAACCACACCTTAGACACTCAGTTCTGGGGGGGGGTCTGGGAAGGCATGGGACCCACCATTGCTCAGCTTCCCTCCATTTTTATTTACTCCAGATGAAACACACACACACATACACCACACACAGGTCAGCCCTTTGGTGCAGGCCTATTTTTAATTGCACAATCTACACAATACCATTGTTACACACACAGGCGTGGTGCCTTCTGCCTACCCCCGTGATTGGCCCGCTGGCTGTTGGGGCATGGCAGCTTGCTCAGGGTGCCCTGGGCTGCAGGATGTTTTGTCTGGTCTGCCTAGCCTTCCTGGAGGTCCCGCTGGAACCAGCTGACACTAGGGGTTGCCCTTGGGGTGCGGTTGCCGCTACCTCCCTTGGTCTGTCATGGGTCGCCAGCACCTCCTTGCTCTTATAAGTGATTGTGGGCCTCACTGGGCAATACTACCTGCTCTCCTCCAGGCTGTGCTGTAAGAGCTGCAATAAGAGGTGGTATTCCGACAACCCGCTCTGGCTGGAAAAGCTTCCCAAGAGGTTTACCAATTCTGTTACAGAAGGCCATCTGTAAGTCAGTACTGGATGAGTTGAGACGGACTGGAAAATCACCCACAGACATGGCAAATCAGATCAACGAGATGTTGCATCTCAAGTATGAGCGTGCCAACCTGGCCTATCTCCTGTGCTGTCAGAATATGATGGATGGTGAGGCAGGAACTTATGGCGGCCAAAAGACCATCACTCAGTTCCTTCGGCAGGAGAGAAAACTGGAGCCTTTTGGGGGCTACAGTGATACTGATGGCTGGAACGGGGTCTCTGTGTCTGCCCACTACCTCACCGACTGCTTGCTGCTCCGGAACCAGAAGGACACCATTCAGCGGATGCTGCAGGGTACCTTTGGACAGGCTCTCCGCTCAGACCACACCCGGAAAGTGGCCAAGAAAGTCACCTTTCATCTGGTGTCATGTCGTCATACGCTGTGATTAATGAGAACTGGATGATCCTGTCCTGGGTCATGGTGCAGTCTGAGACGGACAAAACCCTGCGGCCGAGTCTCTCAAACCGTTACAGCAGGACTGGCAATTAGAAAGCCCAGTTTCAGTGGGTTGACAGGTGAGACTTCATCAATTTAACCAGAAATGTTTAATCAAAAATTATTAAGTGTCATTATTTCATATGTTATTTGTGTTTCTCAGAGATTGCTGTGCACCGTTCAGGGTTGCAGAGTCTTCTGCAGAGGAACATCTCAACTGGGATGCATGGCAAACAACTGACACAATTGTTACTGAGGTCACATCTGGGAACCTGTTGAATACATGTGCATCAAGAACCTCCTACAACAACAGTATAGTCATCAAGCTGGACTTGTTCCACTGTATGCGACGGCTTCTTCGTGAGTGTGCCTCAGAACATCACCCGCTATACAGCACCTTTGCACAGTTCCTATCGGCTGCCTTCTCTGTGGTGGACCAGGAAGACCTGCAGAGACTCCAGGATGCATACGTCTTCTGTGGCATCCAGCCTGCAAATCCCACCAAGCAGCATATTCGTGAGCACTGCAGGATAAAGATTCCTCCGCCCGGGACGCTTATTCAGAGAGTAGAAGGGGTGTTGAAGCACTTTCTGTTAGAATAAAATGTAGATACAAGTATTATTTTGTTAGTTATCACACTTATATCCATTTGCTTAGACAATAGAAAGTGTTTGAATGTGCTGAAGAAGGAATGTTCCCGTGACCTTGATCAGAGATCCCCAGCAACCCCCAGGTCCTGGAGGTGCCTGGATGCACCAACAGCGACTCTGCAGATGCTCATGTTAATCCTGCAAGAATGTGTCAAGATAAGAACTCATAAAACATTAAAAGTAGTTGCTCTCACATACACACACACACATAGACAAACAAATACAGCTCGTGCAACTGTCTTCTCCACCCCCCCTTAGAGTTGCACGACCATGTAGTAGGGACCCCCGAAAGAGAATAAAAAGAGAGGAGTGTGAACTGCATATTCAGAGTGGAGCGGCATGTCACTGGGTATGTGGTTTCACTCTCCTCGCTGTGAGTAACTTTGGATATTGTTGTCTGTCACTTCTGTATTTCTGTATTAAAGTGTTTTTACAAGTGTCACAGGAGTTTGAACCTGACACTTTCACCTGACCACAGATCCGAATGGCATCCCTCTATATAAGCCCTCCATGCTAAAGAGATAGCGGATCCAACGTTTCCACATTCTGCGCGGTTGCCTCAGTGATCCTGAGGTGGAAGGGGGCATACTGTACCGCCATGGAGGAACGATGCAGTTAAACCATGTGCCAGGTGAGCGTGCAGCAGTCCCTGTCTGGATCCCCATCAGAGGCACGTCGCAGCAGGAGGGCTACCACTTCCACCAGGCCAAATGGGTGACCGGCACGCAGGTGTCCCCAGAGCTGTTCCAGGACCAGGCCATGACAGGAGTGTGTCGCTGGAACTATCAGCGTCTGCTGGACCTGAAACTGCCAGGCGTTTGTCTCCCGCCTGTTTTCGACCCTGCACTGATGTGCTCCCTGAATGCTGTTTCCAGACGGTCTTTGGCGAAGAAAAGTTTGTCCAGGTTTGGCCTGGAGTACAGGGAGCCAGAGTGTTGTTCGGTCCCTTTAGACTGGGACAAACATAAACCAAGAAGTAGAAGAAGAGGAAGAGGGAGAAATCTCCTCCACCCCCTGTCCGAAAGTGGCGGTTCTGCAGGATGCAGCTAAAGCAGGGTCCGAACAGCCCCCACATCCACACTGGCTTTCCAGGGCAAGCAGGGAAGTACATCTACTGCCCTGCCAAAGTCTTCTATATCTATAGAGAGCACGGGATGGAAAGAGAGATGAGCTTGAGGGAGTTCCAGGCCTCTCCTTTTTATGAAAAGGAGAAACAACGGCACCAAAATAAATGAACATTTTTTTTTTCATTATTCATAGCTTGTGATTAGTATTCATTTTTTTTATCTCTAAGAGTGTTTTTGAGTGTGGCATGGCTACCTGATAAATATTCTTTGTTACATTGCATTGATTTTGTGTTTTATTTCAAGCACTGCTATCAATATAAGCCTGATATGAATAGTTTGTGTAATCATATAGGGATTAATTGGAAAAAAATGATATTGTGGAGAAGAAAATGGTGACTTGACTGATGCTTAGACGGGATTCGAACACCTGACTTCATTTCTCCGAAGTCTCTCTGCTTCTCTGACGTCTGTCTCGCATCCTGATTGGCTGGCAGCAAACGTCAACAACGCGGCCGCCGCGAGCTAAGCAGGTCTTTTCTCGGGGAACACAAGGAGCGAGAGGTTCAGTCATCACAGGGAACTTTGGAAGTGTAGTTATCTTAAGTCAGGTTTGCTTTGGTGAACTTCAGAGGCATCATGACCAGTCTGCATCAAAACATTATCATTATCTGAAATCCTGTGGCAGGTTTCTGGCATTGATTCTTAATTCAGTTGCCATCCCTGATAGATGGTAATGGTAATGGTAATCATTCCCGCGTGGCAGGCGAGTCTCTTTGCTTGTCTGACGTCTGTGTCGCATCCTGATTGGCTGGCAGCAAATGTCAACAGCACGCGCGCGGCCCCCGCTTGGCTAGTGAGAATTCTACCACTGAACCACCAATGCCACGTGGGGACACACTGTAAGAAAAACAAAATTCAACTGTCAAGTGGATGAGCCTCTGCAAAGTGGTGCTGAATGACAAAACATCACAACGTCATACTCTTTGGATTCAAGCACCTTCTGGCGTAATGGGATCCACAACAATCATGTCAGTTGTGGATGCAACGTCAATTCGTTCTTGAAGGGCAAGTGACAAAAAGTAGTACATGGTTCAGAAATCAGCTGCCAAAGTTTCACTGACCAAGCACTGATAGGATTTGAACCCAAGATCTCCTGTTAACTAGACAGGAACTTTGACCAGCTTAGCCACAGTGCCCGCAATGCATCTGGCACCAACACAAAAACAATTCGCCAATGGGGAAAAATGTCTGTTACGGTTCAGGAGTCATTCTGAATACTGCCCTTTCGCAGGAAAAGAGCCTTTGTACTTTTTCAACATGAGCTCTAAAGAAAGGTATAAGCTGAGATATACTTCATTGGCCGGGAATCGGACCCGGGCCTCCCGCTTGGCAAGCGAGAATTCTACCAATGAACCACCAATGCCACGTTGGGAAACACTGTCGGAGAACAAATTAAATTGTCGAGTGATTGTGCCTCTGCAAAGTGGCGATGAATGACAAAACATCACAACACACACACGGGATGCCAGGGGAGGCCGAGTACTAACAGAGCTGAGCGAGAGGGCATAAGAAAAAAATTAGTGACCTTGTGGTGGTTACCCGACAGCACCAAGGATATGGTGCACGTCTGATGCGTAATGCATGCCAGGTGATGTTCATCTAGCGAGCAGACATTCTTGTGGGGGACAAGCTCAACAGTAGGAATGTTAAGAGAACTGACCAGTCCGCAAATCTCCTCCACCCCCTGTCCGAAAGTGGCGGTTCTGCAGGATGCAGCTAAAGCAGGGTCCGAACAGCCCCCACACCCACACTGGCTTTCCAGGGCAAGCAGGGAAGTACATCTACTGCCCTGCCAAAGTCTTCTATATCTATAGAGAGCATGGGATGGAAAGAGAGATGAGCTTGAGGGAGTTCCGGGCCTCTCCTTTTTATGAAAAGGAGAAACAACGGCACCAAAATAAATGAACATTTTTTTTCATTGTTCATAGCTTGTGATTAGTATTCATTTTTTTTATCTTTGAGAGTGTTTTTGAGTGTGGCATGGCTACCTGATAAATATTCTTTGTTACATTGCATTGATTTTGTGTTTTATTTCAAGCACTGCTATCAACATAAGCCTGATATGAATAGTTTGTGTAATCATATAGGGATTAATTGGAAAAAAATGATATTGTGGAGAAGAAAATGGTGACTTGACTGATGCTTAGACGGGATTCGAACACCTGACTTCATTTCTCCGAAGTCTCTCTGCTTCTCTGACGTCTGTCTCGCATCCTGATTGGCTGGCAGCAAACATCAACAACGCGGCCGCCGCGAGCTAAGCAGGTCTTTTCTCGGGGAACACAAGGAGCGAGAGGTTCAGTCATCACAGGGAACTTTGGAAGTGTAGTCATCTTAAGTCAGGTTTGCTTTGGTGAACTTCAGAGGCATCATGACCAGTCTGCATCAAAACATTATCTGAAATCCTGTGGCAGGTTTCTGGCATTGATTCTTAATTCAGTTGCCATCCCTGATAGATGGTAATGGTAATGGTAATCATGCCCGCGTGGCAGGCGAGTATCTTTGCTTGTCTGACGTCTGTGTCGCATCCTGATTGGCTGGCAGCAAATGTCAACAACACGCGCGCGGCCCCCGCTTGGCAAGTGAGAATTCTACCACTGAACCACCAATGCCACGTGGGGACACACTGTAAGAAAAACAAAATTCAACTGTCAAGTGGATGAGCCTCTGCAAAGTGGCGCTGAATGACAAAACATCACAACGTCATACTCTTTGGATTCAAGCACCTTCTGGCGTAATGGGATCCACAACAATCATGTCAGCTGTGGATGCAACGTCAATTCGTTCTTGAAGGGCAAGTGACAAAAAGTACTGCTAGGATTTGAACCCAAGATCTCCTGTTTACTAGACAGGAACTTTGACCAGCTTAGCCACAGTGCCCGCAATGCATCTGGCACCAACACAAAAACAATTCGCCAATGGGGAAAAATGTCTGTTACGGTTCAGGAGTCATTCTGAATACTGCCCTTTCGCAGGAAAAGAGCCTTTGTACTTTTTCAACATGAGCTATAAAGAAAGGTATAAGCTGAGATATACTTCATTGGCCGGGAATCGGACCCGGGCCTCCGCTTGGCAAGCGAGAATTCTACCAATGAACCACCAATGCCACGTTGGGAAACACTGTCGGAGAACAAATTAAATTGTCGAGTGATTGTGCCTCTGCAAAGTGGCGCTGAATGACAAAACATCACAACACACGCACGGGATGCCAGGGGAGGCCGAGTACTAACAGAGCTGAGCGAGAGGGCATAAGAAAAAAATTAGTGACCATGTGGTGGTTACCCGACAGCACCAAGGATATGGTGCACGTCTGATGCGTAATGCATGCCAGGTGATGTTCATCTAGCGAGCAGACATTCTTGTGGGGGACAAGCTCAACAGTAGGAATGTTAAGAGAACTGACCAGTCCGCTATCAATGAAGTTCTCGTCCGCCCCAGAGTCAATTAATGCTGTGGTAGGAGAAGCTTCCCCCGCCCAGGATATCGTACCTTCCACCTGAAATTGGAAAAGACCAATGGGGGCAGGTGACCCCATTGTCCGAGAACCAAAATTTTGCTGATGTCAAGGATTAGCTGGCAACATATGCATGGGAGGAAGACACATGGTTTGTGTGAGGGGCTACACAAGTCTTTCCACTTCTAGTTAAAAGCCAGGCACCTCACATCGTTTCCATAAAGTACCAAGGGATTGTCCAGTTGCCCTTGTATTTTGTGGGCAAAAAGGAGGCGTTTGCAAGTGGACCTCAGACCCTATCACTGGTCACCTGAACAGGGACTTGAATCCCGGACACTCAGATCAAAAGTCTAATGTTCAGGTGACTGGCTCAAACTTTGTCTTGTCTGACCACTCTTTTGTCCAGAAGATATTTGGCTAATGTGGTCTGTTTTCTTAAACCTGCAAATGTCCAAATACACAAGGGTATTGTCTTTGTAGGGAGCATTGTAGTACATGTGACATGTATACTACATATGACATCAGAAATGATGGGTATTTATTCAACAGAACAAGAACAACATTTCTTTTAAATAACAGCATAGGAGCTGCTGAAACACAGAGAAGGCACTGCTGGGATTTGAACCAAGGATCTCCTGTTTACTAGACATGTCTGTCAAAAAATCACAACACTATACAGAGTCTTCTCTTACGGGCCCCTGCTTACCAGTTGATGGGGTTTGACTTGATTCCTTTTAACATAAAAGCATTCCGTCATCTCTTAATCTATAATCCTGGCTGGCGCTTTTGCAAAAGCTAATATTTTCAAGCAGAGCTTCTGTGTTTCACCAGACCTGTGCAGAAACAAACTGAAATCTGTGACTTGATCAACCTAACTTCTGATCAAATGTGTTGGACCATGGAAGCTGTAATGTGCTTTTGAAAAGTCATTGACACACAGTTTGCCAATTGGGAACCGCACAAGTGCTGTGCAAGAGTGGAGCGCAAACACGAATGAACAGTGACTCTGATGCATTCAGAGAACGTCCCTGGGTGGGCTCGAACTACCAGCCTCCCGGTTAACAGCCGAGCGCGCTGACCGATTGCGCCACAGAGACTCACACCCTGCCAACTTCTGTTCAGTTGAAGCCATACTAACACATGCTATGCTTCCAGCATGCCCTTTGTTTTGGATGTGACTCGCACCTTCTGGTGTAACAATCGAGGCATTGCAAACCAGGACACCAGCTTTACTCTTTGATGAACGCAAAAGAAGAAGGGAAGATAAGGGATAGGGAGGAGAGGGGAAAGATGCGACCGCCTTTGCTGAGAGCCAGAGAAGAAGCTCTCCTCTCTGCAAGATCAAGTACAGTGTGCCAGAAGATTTTACCTTGTGAGTTGTCCTCATTCAACAAAGGCCGGGATAGCTCAGTTGGTAGAGCATCAGACTTTTAATCTGAGGGTCCAGGGTTCAAGTCCCTGTTCAGGTGGTGAAGGTAGGCCCCTTCCCCGAAATGTTAAACTTACTTCCTTTATCATCCTTCTGTGGTCAAGTAGGAGATGACCGTGCACACAAGGAATAACTTGTTCAAGTACACCTTTTTGAGCAAGCAACATTGCGATCTTCCAGGAGAGGGTGGACATGGTAAACGCCATTCTTAATAATTAAATTGAAGACACAGTACGAGACAGGCACTTTGACCAGCTTAGCCACAACGCCAGCTGTGCATCTGGCACCAACACAAAAACAGTTCGCCAATGGGGAAAAATGTTCATTCAAGGGAGGGAGTCCAAAGTCCAACACGTGTGAATTGAGAGTCCCTGGGTGGGCTCGAACCACCAACCTCTCAGTTAACAGCCAAACGCGCTGACCAATTGCGCGACAGAGACTACAACAGCACACAAGGAATAACTTGTTTAAGTAAACCTTTTCGACCTAGCACCTTTGCGATCTTCCAGGACTGTGGGTAAACACCATTCTCAATAATTAAATTGAAGATATGGCATATCGGCTCCTGAATCAACTTTGCTGCCGCCCTCAGTAACCTCCCAACCAAATTATAAATACCACATGGCTCATCGCTTTTAATGGAATGCAACAGTTTTCCTACCTCATCTGCACTTACCCTCTTAAATTGAAAACTACGCAGTTTATCCTACATTGTCTTGTTCTTTATAATATAATCTGACAGTCTACCATCAACATCTATCATCTGATCTCTAATCATCTTTATTGATGAAAAATTGAGAAATAATGCCAATTTGGACAATTGTCAATCTGCCCCCACTTTGGACACATCGTCGTGTTTCATTGTTTGGCAACTGCTTTGTGACTTCGCCTGTCCCCTTAAAAGCCCCTTCCTTCAGGTTTCCATAGTGTCGTGGTTGTCACGTTTGCCGAACACGCAAAAGGTCCCTAGTTGATTTCACAGCCGACCAAGTTAGGAATTGTGGTCATACAAGAAGGGGGTTTGTTTTTTTGTATTTCGAATAAAATGTTTTCTGCATTTTGAACAATTTTCCACAGGAAAGACATCTTTCAGATGTATCAACAAAAGAGTTGACCGCCCAATGCTGGGCTCGAACCCAGGTGCCTGAGAGTAAGAGTCTCATGCCCTATCGACTGAGCCAAACGGGCCTTTTTCAGGTGTAGATATAATTATTTGTTTTTCTTTTTTTATCGATGTGGCCACCTTGATGTTTGATCAATTCCACAGACAACCTTGTTTCTCAGGGAACAGAAGGAGCGAGACTTTCAGTCATCAGTAGTTCTACAAAAACTCCGACTCAGGCCACATCTTTGTACCCGATATTTCCAATTAATGATCACTCTGCAACTGCCCCTGAACAGACACCCATGTCCACCCTCTCTTGGGGAACATTTGACTCGACTCAATTAAATGACACACTCAAACCAAAAGACCATAGTTGGAATCCTCCCAACCCCGTTGGCACATCATGTCCCCACCCCGAGGTTATCAAACTGGCTCCCAAGGAAATGTTGGAACTTGGGAAAGCATTAAGAATGGCAAGAAGTAGGATTAAGAATCCTACTTGCCAAAAGCCTACCCTATGGTAGAATATAAGATATGCCTTTATTCGTCCCTCAGTGGGGAAATTTGCAAGGTCCCGCAAGTTCCGCAACAGCAGGGGGAGTACCTCAGTATGTTTACAGACCATGGACTCCTCCTAAATTTAGATACATAGCCTTATCCATGCCAAAACCACACAACAACCTTGACCAAATCCTGACTGACATAACTGACTTGGTACATAATCACCGTCTCAACGGAACTTAATTAGCCCAACTGTTGACATTGACCACATGCTCCAAGTATGGTGCTTTTTGTACGGCCATTTAGCCAATTTGGCCAAAGGGGAATTCAGAACACCCTCGTGGCCCATTACCATTTTTATGGTACCTGGCGACTTCAACCAGTGAACTCCACTGTACCGCTTATCCTCATCAATGAGTATTGCCCACCCTTTACCAGCATGGGGACATTCCAACCCAAGATGAGAACACACTGGACCAGGTACACAGCAACATAGTACGTGGCACAGACACAGCTTCACCCTACCCCCACTTTTAGCCCAGACTGAAAAAGCAGAGAAACCCCTTTGCAGCTGAAATTGCTCAGTTGGGAGAGCGTTGGATTGAATCTCTAAAGGTCCCTGGTTCAATCCCAGTATTCAGCACAATCGCTGTTTACATCGTGAGTTGGCAAATAGTTTGTAAAGGGGTGACTTTGTTCTCTTGATTTCATCAACATCGATCACGACAACACAGCCAATTACATATTAAGACCAGACAAGTGCAGTTGAGAGGTGACATACAGAATCCTGATGCATATCATGTTACAATCAGACACAAACAGGATGTAGGACCCGACCTTGAGTTCGCGCAAATGTTCACAGCATTAGGTCTGCAAAGTGTTCAGCTGATGCACATTTACTGGAAAGGAAAATGGGCTTTTGTCACGGTAGCCATGCCGACACAAGCTAAAATGTTTCTCCCGCCAGGACAACACCCACATGAAATTCAAGCTTTGCTCGCAGACGAAAAAGAACCAGCTGGAATGAGCAATCTGCACCTCCAAGTCTGAGTTTATGGTTCTTGCCCAGAAAAGCATAGCTCACAGCCGTGATTGTATAGTGGTTCCTACTCTGTGTTGTGGCCGCAGCAACCACGGCTGATTCAGGGTCATGGCAGGTGTGTGTTGCTTTTGTAATTGTATTGTCTGAAAAGACAAGATTGTCCGTCCACTTGTGTGGTGATGTAAAAATACACTAGTTTTGACCACACCTGTATTTTTAGTAAACATTATTAGCATGCAATGAATCAAAGTATAAGGTACGATGTTGGAGATCAAGAACGCTTTTGTTGGGAAAAAAAGCCATAACATATCATTTCGACAATACGGGTATCAAACCCGCTATTTCTTGCATGTAGAGCAAGAACTCTAGCCTTTGAGTTAAATCCCCCCGCTCCACAAGAAGGCTGCCACAATTTCTGCAACACCAAAACACTAATTAAGATGTGTCATTTTGAATCAACAAGACCATACCCACAAAGGAGATGAGGTGACCGAGAGGTTAAGGTGATGGACTGCTAATCCATTGTGTTCTGCACGCATGGGTTCGAATCCCATCCTCATCGGATTATACTAATGCACCAGTTTTGACACCACCTGGGTTTTTAGGAAACATCATTAGAATGCAATTAATCCAAGTATCCGGTACGATGTGGGAGATTGAGAATGCTTTTTTGGCAAGAAAAAGGCATAATATACCATTTGGAGAATGCAGGCATCGATTCCACTTCATCTCACATGCAAAGTGAGCGCTCTTGTATGAGCGCGTCATACAAGAATGGGATTTGTTTTTGTGTACTTCGAATGAAATGTTTTCCGCATGTTGCAGAATTTTCCACAGGAAAGAAATCTTTAAGATGTATCACCAAAAGAGCTGAACCGCCCAATGTGGGGCTCGAACCCACGACACTGAGATTAAGCGGCTCATGCTCTCCCGACTGAGCTAACCGGGCCTTTTTCAGCCAAGATATCACTTTTTATTTTTTTTTAATTGATGTGGTCTTCTTGATGTTTGATCAATTCCACACCCAACCTAGTTTCTCGGGGAACAAAGGAGCGAGAGGTTCAGTCATAGCTGAGAACTTTGGAAGTGTAGTCATCTGAACCCTCCTGTTATGTTCATTTGTCAGGAACAGCCATGATGTTCCCGGGTCAGTTTGCATGCTTATTTATCTGAAAGATGTCCAAAACCAAAAAAATCTCCACAAGCATTGTTAGTTATTCACTACTAACTCCATTACTAACTATTCTATCAATGTTTAGTGCAATGGTGTACCTTACCTCTCACAGGTAATGGTTTAATTAATTTTAATTAATTAATTGATTTAATTAATCAGAGGCATCATGACCAGTCTGCATCAAAACATTATCTGAAATCCTGTGGCAGGTTTCTGGCATTGATTCTTAATTCAGTGTCCATCCCTGATAGATAAGTAATGGATAGGTAATGGTAATCATGCCCGCGTGGCAGGCGAGTCTCTTTGCTTGTCTGACGTCTGTGTCGCATCCTGATTGGCTGGCAGCAAATGTCAACAACACGTGCACGGCCCCCGCTTGGCAAGTGAGAATTCTACCACTGAACCACCAATGCCACGTGGGGACACACTGTAAGAGAAAAAAAATCAACTGTCAAGTGGATGAGCCTCTGCAAAGTGGCGCTGAATGACAACACATCACAATGTCATACTCTTTGGATTCAAGCACCTTCTGGCGTAATGGGATCCACAACAATCACGTCAGCTGTGGATGCAACGTCAATTCGTTCTTGAAGGGCAAGTGACAAAAATAAGTACATGGTTCAGAAATCAGCTGCCAAAGTTTCACTGACCAAGCACCCACGCACTGCTGGGATTTGAACCCAGGATCTCCTGTTTACTAGACAGGCACTTTGACCAGCTTAGCCACAGAGCCAGCAATGCATCTGACACCAACACAAAAACAGTTCGCCAATGGGGAGAAATGTTCATACAAGGGAGGGAGTCCAAAGTCCAACACATGTGTGAATTGAGAGTCCCTGGGTGGGCTCGAACCACCAACCTCTCAGTTAAAAGCCAAACGTGCTGACCAATTGCGCGACAGCGACTACAACAGCATGACTGCAGTAAGGTTTCACTAAGTGCTGTCCACCTTAACTCTCGGGTGGTCCGGTCTGTTACGTTTCAGGTGTCATTCTGAATACTGCCCTTTCGCAGGAAAAGAGCCTTTGTACTTTTTCAACATGAGCTCTAAAGAAAGGTATAAGCAGAGATATACTGCATTGGCTGGGAATCAGACCCGGGTCTCCCTCTTGGCAAGCGAGAATTCTACCAGTGAACCACCAATGCCACGTTGGGAAACATTCTGATTGGCTGGCAGCAAATGTCAACAACACCCGCGTGGCCTTTTCAGGGTAGTATGGCCGTAAGCTGCCAGGTCAACTGAAAAGATCCTATTTGAAGGCGACGCAGGCCAAACTAGACTCCAGCAAAAAGTGTCAAACAGCGCCCTCTGCTGTCAGGCAAGAGCAGAAACCATAAGACGCTGACAGCATCTGGTATTCCCAGGCGGTCTCCCATCCAAGTACTAACCAGGCCCGCCCCTGCTTAGCTTTCGAGATCGGACGAGATCGGGCGTTTTCAGGGTAGTATGGCCATGAGCTGCCCGGTAAACTGAAAAGATCCTATTTGAAGGCGACGCAGGCCAAACTAGACTCCAGCAAAAAGTGTCAAACAGCGCCCTCTGCTGTCAGACAAGAGCAGAAACCATAAAAAGCGTACAGCACCTGGTATTCCCAGGCGGTCTCCCATCCAAGTACTAACCAGGCCCGCCCCTGCTTAGCTTCCGAGATCGGACGAGATCGGGCGTTTTCAGGGTAGTATGGCCGTAAACTGCCAGGTCAACTGAAAAGATCCTATTTAAAGGCGACGCAGGCCAAACTAGACTCCAGCAAAAGTGTCAAACAGCGCCCTCTGCTGTCAGGCAAGAGCAGAAACCATAAAAAGCTTACAGCACCTGGTATTCCCAGGCGGTCTCCCATCCAAGTACTAACCAGGCCCGCCCCTGCTTAGCTTCCGAGATCGGACGAGATCGGGCGTTTTCAGGGTAGTATGGCCGTAAGCTGCCAGGTCAACTGAAAAGATCCTATTTGAAGGCGACGCAGGCCAAACTAGACTCCAGCAAAAAGTGTCAAACAGCGCCCTCTGCTGTCAGGCAAGAGCAGAAACCATAAAAAGCTTACAGCCCCTGGTATTTCCAGGCGATCTCCCATCCAAGTACTAACCAGGCCCGACCCTGCTTAGCTTCCGAGATCGGACGAGATCGGGCGTTTTCAGGGTAGTATGGCCGTAAGCTGCCAGGTCAACTGAAAAGATCCTATTTGAAGGCGACGCAGGCCAAATTAGACTCCAGCAAAAAGTGTCAAACAGCACCCTCTGCTGTCAGGTAAGAGCAATAACCATAAAAAGCTTACAGCACCTGGTATTCTCAGGCGGTCTACCATTCAAGTACTAACCAGGCCCACCCCTGCTTAGCTTTCGAGACCGGACGAGATCGGGCGTTTTCAGGGTAGTATGGCCGTAAGCTGCCAGGTCAACTGAAAAGATCCTATTTGAAGGCGACGCAGGCCAAACTAGACTCCAGTAAAAACTGTCAAACAGCGCCCTCTGCTGTCAAGCAAGAGCAGAAACCATAAAAAGCTGACAGCATCTGGTATTCCCAGGCGGTCTCCATTCCACGTACGAACCAGGCCCGCCCCTGCTTAGCTTCCGAGATCGGACGAGATCTGGCGTTTTCAGGGTAGTATGGCCGTAAGCTGCCAGGTCAACTGAAAAGATCCTATTTAAAGGCGACGCAGGCCAAACTAGACTCCAGCAAAAAGTGTCAAACAGCGCCCTCTGCTGTCAGGCAAGAGCAGAAACCATAAAAAGCTTACAGCACCTGGTATTCCCAGGCTGTCTCCCATCCAAGTACTATCCAGGCCCGCCCCTGCTTAGCTTCTGAGATCGGACGAGATTGGGCGTTTTCAGGGTAGTATGGCCGTAAGCTGCCAGGTCAACTGAAAAGATC
>NC_136379.1:3770000-3775000 GCF_037039965.1 Doryrhamphus excisus
GGCGGTCTCCCATCCAAGTACTAACCAGGCCAGCCCCTGCTTAGCTTTCGAGATCTGACGAGATCGGGCGTTTTCAGGGTAGTATGGCCGTAAGCTGCCTGGTCAACTGAAAAGATCCTATTTGAAGGCGACGCAGGCCAAACTAGACTCCAGCAAAAAGTGTCAAACAGCGCCCTCTGCTGTCAGGCAAGAGCAGAAACCATAAAAAGCGTACAGCACCTGGTATTCCCAGGCGGTCTCCCATCCAAGTACTAACCAGGCCCGCCCCTGCTTAGCTTCCGAGATCGGACGCGATCGGGCGTTTTCAGGGTAGTATGGACGTAAGCTGCCAGGTCAACTGAAAAGATCATATTTAAAGGCAACGCAGGCCAAACTAGACTCCAGCAAAAAGTGTCAAACAGCGCCCTCTGCTGTCAGGCAAGAGCAGAAACCATAAAAAGCGTACAGCACCTGGTATTCCCAGGCGGTCTCCCATCCAAGTACTAACCAGGCCCGCCCCTGCTTAGCTTCCGAGATCGGACGAGATCAGGCATTTTCAGGGTAGTATGGCCATAAGCTGCCAGGTCAACTGAAAAGATCCTATTTAAAGGCGACGCAGGCCAAACTAGACTCCAGCAAAAAGTGTCAAACAGCGCCCTCTGCTGTCAGGCAAGAGCAGAAACCATAAAAAGCATATAGCACCTGGTATTCCCAGGCGGTCTCCCATCCAAGTACTAACCAGGCCCGCCCCTGCTTAGCTTCCGAGATCATACGAGATCGGGCGTTTTCAGGGTAGTATGGCCGTAAGCTGCCAGGTCAACTGAAAAGATCCTATTTGAAGGCGACGCAGGCAAAACTAGACTCCAGCAAAAAGTGTCAAACAGCGCCCTCTGCTGTCAGGCAAGAGCAGAAACCATAAAAAGCTTACAGCACCTGGTATTCTCAGGCAGTCTCCCATCCAAGTACTAACCAGGCCCACCCCTGCTTAGCTTCCGAGATCGGACGAGATCGGGCGTTTTCAGGGTAGTATGGCCGTAAGCTGCCAGGTCTACTGAAAAGATCCTATTTAAAGGCGACGCAGGCAAAACTAGACTCCAGCAAAAAGTGTCAACCACGCCCTCTACTGTCAGGCAAGAGCAGAAACCATAAAAAGCTTCCAGCACCTGGTATTCCCAGGCGGTCTCCCATCCAAGTACGAACCAGGCATGCCCCTGCTTAGCTTCCGAGATCAGACGAGATCGGGCGTTTTCAGGGTAGTATGGCCGTAAGCTGCCAGGTCTACTGAAAAGATCCTATTTAAAGGCGACGCAGGCCAAACTAGACTCCAGCAAAAAGTGTCAAACAGCGCCCTCTGCTGTCAGGCAAGAGCAGAAACCATAAAAAGCTTACAGCACCTGGTATTCCCAGGCGGTCTCCCATCCAAGTACTAACCAGGCCCACCCCTGCTTAGCTTCCGAGATCGGACGAGATCAGGCGTTTTCAGGGTAGTATGGCCGTAAGCTGCCAGGTCAACTGAAAAGATCCTATTTGAAGGCGACGCAGGCCAAACTAGACTCCAGCAAAAAGTGTCAAACAGCGCCCTCTGCTGTCAGGCAAGAGCAGAAACCATAAAAAGCTTACAGCGACTGGTATTCCCAGGCGGTCTCCCATCCAAGTACTATCCAGGCCTGCCCCTGCTTAGCTTCCGAGATCGGACGAGATCGGGCGTTTTCAGGGTAGTATGGCCGTAAGCTGCCAGGTCAACTGAAAAGATCCTATTTGAAGGCGACGCAGGCAAAACTAGACTCCAGCAAAAAGTGTCAAACAGCGCCCTCTGCTGTCAGGCAAGAGCAGAAACCATAAAAAGCTTACAGCACCTGGTATTCCCAGGCGGTCTCCCATTCAAGTACGAACCAGGCCCGCCCCTGCTTAGCTTCCGAGATCTGACGAGATCGGGCGTTTTCAGGGTAGTATGGCCGTAAGCTGCCAGGTCTACTGAAAAGATCCTATTTGAAGGCGACGCAGGCCAAACTAGACTCCAGCAAAAAGTGTCAAACAGCACCCTCTGCTGTCAGGTAAGAGCAATACCCATAAAAAGCTTACAGCACCTGGTATTCTCAGGCGGTCTCCCATCAAAGTACTAACCAGGCCCACCCCCTCTTAGCTTTCGAGACCGGACGAGATCGGGCGTTTTCAGGGTAGTATGGCCGTAAGCTGGCAGGTCAACTGAAAAGATCCTATTTGAAGGCAACGCAGGCCAAACTAGACTCCAGCAAAAAGTGTCAAACAGCGCCCTCTGCTGTCAGGCAAGAGCAGAAACCATAAAAAGCTTACAGCACCTGGTATTCCAAGGCTGTCTCCCACCCAAGTACTAACCAGGCCCGCCCCTGCTTAGCTTTCGCGATCGGACGAGATCGGGCGTTTTCAGGGTAGTATGGCCGTAAGTTGCCAGTTCAACTGAAAAGATCCTATTTGAAGGCGACGCAGGCCAAACTAGACTCCAGCAAAAAGTGTCAAACAGCGCCCTCTGCTGTCAGGCAAGAGCAGAAACCATAAAAAGCTTACAGCACCTGGTATTCCCAGGCACTCGCCCATCCAAGTACTAACCAGGCCCGCCCCTGCTTAGCATCCAAGATCGGACGAGATCGGGCGTTTTCAGGGTAGTATGGCCGTAAGCTGCCAGGTCAACTGAAAAGATCCTATTTGAAGGCGACGCAGGCCAAACTAGACTCCAGCAAAAAGTGTCAAACAGCGCCCTCTGCTGACAGGCAAGAGCAGAAACCATAAAACGCTTACAGCACCTGGTATTCCCAGGCGGTCTCACACCCAAGTACTAACCAGGTCCGCCCCTGCTTAGCTTCCGAGATCGGACGAGATCGGGCGTTTTCAGGGTAGTATGGCCGTAAGCTGCCAGGTCAACTGAAAAGATCCTATTTAAAGGTGACGCAGGCCAAACTAGACTCCAGCAAAAAGTGTCAAACAGCATCCGCTGCTGTCAGGCAAGAGCAGAAACCATAAAAAGCTGACAGCATCTGGTATTCCCAGGCGGTCTCCCATCCAAGTACTATCCAGGCCCGCCCCTCCTTAGCTTCCAAGATCGGACGTTTTCAGGGTAGTATGGCCGTAAGCTGCCAGGTCAACTGAAAAGATCCTATTTGAAGGCGACGCAGGCCAAACTAGACTCCAGCAAAAAGTGTCAAACAGCGCCCTCTGCTGTCAGGCAAGAGCAGAAACCATAAAAAGCATACAGCACCTGGTATTCCCAGGCGGTCTCCCATCCAAGTACTAACCAGGCCAGCCCCTGCTTAGCTTTCGAGATCTGACGAGATCGGGCGTTTTCAGGGTAGTATGGCCGTAAGCTGCCTGGTCAACTGAAAAGATCCTATTTGAAGGCGACGCAGGCCAAACTAGACTCCAGCAAAAAGTGTCAAACAGCGCCCTCTGCTGTCAGGCAAGAGCAGAAACCATAAAAAGCGTACAGCACCTGGTATTCCCAGGCGGTCTCCCATCCAAGTACTAACCTGGCCCGCCCCTGCTTAGCTTCCGAGATCGGACGCGATCGGGCGTTTTCAGGGTAGTATGGACGTAAGCTGCCAGGTCAACTGAAAAGATCCTATTTAAAGGCGACGCAGGCCAAACTAGACTCCAGCAAAAAGTGTCAAACAGCGCCCTCTGCTGTCAGGCAAGAGCAGAAACCATAAAAAGCTTACAGCACCTGGTATTCCCAGGCGGTCTCCCATCCAACTACTAACCAGGCCCGCCCCTGCTTCGCTTCCGAGATCGGACGAGATCGGGCGTTTTCAGGGTAGTATGGCCGTAAGCTGCCAGGTCAACTGAAAAGATCCTATTTGAAGGCGACGCTGGCCAAACTAGACTCCAGCAAAAAGTGTCAAACAGCGCCATCTGCTGTCAGGCAAGAGCAGAAACCATAAAAAGCTTACAGCACCTGGTATTGCCAGGCGGTCTCCCATCCAAGTACTAACCAGGCACGCCCCTGCTTAGCTTCCGAGATCGGACGAGATCGGGCGTTTTCAGGGTAGTATGGCCGTAAGCTGCCAGGTCAACTGAAAAGATCCTATTTAAAGGTGACGCAGGCCAAACTAGACTACAGCAAAAAGTGTCAAACAGCGCCCTCTGCTGTCAGGCAAGAGCAGAAACCATAAAAAGCTGACAGCATCTGGTATTCCCAGGCGGTCTCCCATCAAAGTATGAACCAGGCCCGCCCCTGCTTAGCTTCCGAGATCGGACGAGATCGGGCGTTTTCAGGGTAGTATGGCCGTAAGCTGCCAGGTCAAGTGAAAAGATCCTATTTGAAGGCGACGCAGGCCAAACTAGACTCCAGCAAAAAGTGTCAAACAGCGCCCTCTGCTGTCAGGCAAGAGCAGAAACCATAAAAAGCTTACAGCACCTGGTATTCCCAGGCGGTCTCCCATCCAAGTACTAACCAGGCCCACCCCTGCTTAGCTTTCGAGATCGGACGTTTTCAGGGTAGTATGGCCGTAAGCTGCCAGTTCAACTGAAAAGATCCTATTTGAAGGTGACGCAGGCCAAACTAGACTCCAGCAAAAAGTGTCAAACAGCGCCCTCTGCTGTCAGGCAAGAGCAGAAACCATAAAAAGCTTACAGCACCTGGTATTCCCAGGCGGTCTCCCATCCAAGTACTAACCAGGCCCACCCCTGCTTAGCTACCGAGATCGGACGAGATCGGGCATTTTCAGGGTAGTATGGCCGTAAGCTGCCAGGTCAACTGAAAAGATCCTATTTAAAGGTGACGCAGGCCAAACTAGACTCCAGCAAAAAGTGTCAAACAGCGCCCTCTGCTGTCAGGCAAGAGCAGAAACCATAAAACGCTGACAGCATCTGGTATTCCCAGGCGGTCTCCCATCCAAGTACTATCGAGGCCAGCCCCTCCTTAGCTTCCGAGATCGGACGTTTTCAGGGTAGTATGGCCGTAAGCTGCCAGGTCAACTGAAAAGATCCTATTTGAAGGCGACGCAGGCCAAACTAGACTCCAGCAAAAAGTGTCAAACAGCGCCCTCTGC
>NC_136379.1:3780000-3782500 GCF_037039965.1 Doryrhamphus excisus
CTGTCAGGTAAGAGCAATAACCATAAAAAGCTTACAGCACCTGGCATTCTCAGGCGGTCTCCCATCCAAGTACTAACCAGGCCCACCCCTGCTTAGCTTTCGAGACCGGACGAGATCGGGCGTTTTCAGGGTAGTATGGCCGTAAGCTGGCAGGTCAACTGAAAAGATCCTATTTGAAGGCAACGCAGGCCAAACTAGACTCCAGCAAAAAGTGTCAAACAGCGCCCTCTGCTGTCAGGCAAGAGCAGAAACCATAAAAAGCTTACAGCACCTGGTATTCCAAGGCGGTCTCCCATCCAAGTACTAACCAGGCCCGCGCCTGCTTAGCTTTCGAGATCGGACGAGATCGGGCGTTTTCAGGGTAGTATGGCCGCAAGCTGCCAGTTCAACTGAAAAGATCCTATTTGAAGGTGACGCAGGCCAAACTAGACTCCAGCAAAAAGTGTCAAACAGCGCCCTCTGCTGTCAAGCAAGAGCAGAAACCATAAAAAGCTGACAGCATCTGGTATTCCCAGGCGGTCTCCCATCCAAGTACTATCGAGGCCCGCCCCTCCTTAGCTTCCGAGATCGGATGTTTTCAGGGTAGTATGGCCGTAAGCTGCCAGGTCAACTGAAAAGATCCTATTTGAAGGCGACGCAGGCCAAACTAGACTCCAGCAAAAAGTGTCAAACAGCGCCCTCTGCTGTCAGGCAAGAGCAGAAACCATAAAAAGCTTACAGCACCTGGTATTCCCAGGCGGTCTCCCATCCAACTACTAACCAGGCCCGCCCCTGCTTCGCTTCCGAGATCGGACGAGATCGGGCGTTTTCAGGGTAGTATGGCCGTAAGCTGCCAGGTCAACTGAAAAGATCCTATTTGAAGGCGACGCTGGCCAAACTAGACTCCAGCAAAAAGTGTCAAACAGCGCCATCTGCTGTCAGGCAAGAGCAGAAACCATAAAAAGCTTACAGCACCTGGTATTGCCAGGCGGTCTCCCATCCAAGTACTAATCAGGCACGCCCCTGCTTAGCTTCCGAGATTGGACGAGATCGGGCGTTTTCAGGGTAGTATGGCCGTAAGCTGCCAGGTCAACTGAAAAGATCCTATTTAAAGGTGACGCAGGCCAAACTAGACTCCAGCAAAAAGTGTCAAACAGCGCCCTCTGCTGTCAGGCAAGAGCAGAAACCATAAAAAGCTGACAGCATCTGGTATTCCCAGGCGGTCTCCCATCAAAGTATGAACCAGGCCCGCCCCTGCTTAGCTTCCGAGATCGGACGAGATCGGGCGTTTTCAGGGTAGTATGGCCGTAAGCTGCCAGGTCAAGTGAAAAGATCCTATTTGAAGGCGACGCAGGCCAAACTAGACTCCAGCAAAAAGTGTCAAACAGCGCCCTCTGCTGTCAGGCAAGAGCAGAAACCATAAAAAGCTTACAGCACGTGGTATTCCCAGGCGGTCTCCCATCCAAGTACTAACCAGGCCCACCCCTGCTTAGCTTTCGAGATCGGACGTTTTCAGGGTAGTATGGCCGTAAGCTGCCAGTTCAACTGAAAAGATCCTATTTGAAGGTGACGCAGGCCAAACTAGACTCCAGCAAAAAGTGTCAAACAGCGCCCTCTGCTGTCAGGCAAGAGCAGAAACCATAAAAAGCTTACAGCACCTGGTATTCCCAGGCGGTCTCCCATCCAAGTACTAACCAGGCCCGCCCCTGCTTAGCTTCCGAGATCGGACGAGATCAGGCATTTTCAGGGTAGTATGGCCGTAAGCTGCCAGGTCAACTGAAAAGATCCTATTTGAAGGTGACGCAGGCCAAACTAGACTCCAGCAAAAAGTGTCAAACAGCGCCCTCTGCTGTCAAGCAAGAGCAGAAACCATAAAAAGCTGACAGCATCTGGTATTCCCAGGCGGTCTCCCATCCAAGTACGAAGCAGGCCCGCCCCTGCTTAGCTTCCGAGATCGGAAGTTTTCAGGGTAGTATGGCCGTAAGCTGCCAGGTCTACTGAAAAGATCCTATTTGAAGGCGACGCAGGCCAAACTAGACTCCAGCAAAAAGTGTCAAACAGCGCCCTCTGCTGTCAGGTAAGAGCAATAACCATAAAAAGCTTACAGCACCTGGTATTCTCAGGCGGTCTCCCATCCAAGTACTAACCAGGCCCACCCCTGCTTAGCTTTCGAGACCGGACGAGATCGGGCGTTTTCAGGGTAGTATGGCCGTAAGCTGGCAGGTCAACTGAAAAGATCCTATTTGAAGGCAACGCAGGCCAAACTAGACTCCAGCAAAAAGTGTCAAACAGCGCCCTCTGCTGTCAGGCAAGAGCAGAAACCATAAAAAGCTTACAGCACCTGGTATTCCAAGGCTGTCTCCCACCCAAGTACTAACCAGGCCCGCCCCTGCTTAGCTTTCGCAATCGGACGAGATCGGGCGTTTTCAGGGTAGTATGGCCGTAAGTTGCCAGTTCAACTGAAAAGATCCTATTTGAAGGCGACGCAGGCCAAACTAGACTCCAGCAAAAAGTGTCAAAC
>NC_136379.1:3790000-3797500 GCF_037039965.1 Doryrhamphus excisus
GGCCGTAAGCTGCCAGGTCAACTGAAAAGATCCTATTTGAAGGCGACGCAGGCCAAACTAGACTCCAGCAAAAAGTGTCAAACAGCGCCCTCTGCTGTCAGGCAAGAGCAGAAACCATAAAAAGCTTACAGCACCTGGTATTCCCAGGCGGTCTCCCATCCAAGTACTAACCAGGCCCGCCCCTGCTTAGCTTTCGAGATCGGACGAGATCGGGCGTTTTCAGGGTAGTATGGCCGTAAGCTGCCAGTTCAACTGAAAAGATCCTATTTGAAGGTGACGCAGGCCAAACTAGACTCCAGCAAAAAGTGTCAAACAGCGCCCTCTGCTGTCAAGCAAGAGCAGAAACCATAAAAAGCTGACAGCATCTGGTATTCCCAGGCGGTCTCCCATCCAAGTACGAACCAGGCCCGCCCCTGCTTAGCTTCCGAGATCGGACGAGATCAGACGAGAACGGGCGTTTTCAGGGTAGTATGGCCGTAAGCTGCCCGGTCAACTGAAAAGATCCTATTTGAAGGCGACGCAGGCCAAACTAGACTCCAGCAAAAAGTGTCAAACAGCGCCCTCTGCTGTCAGGCAAGAGCAGAAACCATAAAAAGCGTACAGCACCTGGTATTCCCAGGCGGTCTCCCATCCAAGTACTAACCAGGCCCGCCCCTGCTTAGCTTCCGAGATCGGACGAGATCAGGCGTTTTCAGGGTAGTATGGCCGTAAGCTGCCAGGTCAACTGAAAAGATCCTATTTAAAGGCGACGCAGGCCAAACTAGACTCCAGCAAAAAGTGTCCGAACACCGCCCTCTGCTGTCAGGCAAGAGCAGAAACCATAAAAAGCTTACAGCACCTGGTATTCCCAGGCGGTCTCCCATCCAAGTACTAACCAGGCTCGCCCCTGCTTAGCTTCCGAGATCTGACGAGATCGGGCGTTTTTTTTTTTTTTCGTTTTTTTTTTTCTTTTTTTTTCTTCTTTTGGACGAGATCGGGCGTTTTTTTTTTTTTTTCTTCTGGCCCGCCCCTGCTTAGCTTCCGAGGTCGGGCATCTTTTTTTTTTTTTTCCTTTATTTACACATCAATTCTGAATTTCAGTCCCATTTCTTCATTTATATACACCATTGTATTCCCTTTGACAAAAGCATGATAGAATTCCCCCTCCTCCAAGTAATAGTGCAAAATGGAAATGTCTTTTTTCATTATACTTTTAAAAATTTGCCATACATCCGCATTTCTCTTGTCATAGTGACTCATATTTCTTCGTACTTTAACAGCATATCTTGCATGGCTCAATGTATAGTTTAACAGATTTGCATTACATTCTCCCACCCTTTTATTTACACCAAATAACCACAATTCTTTCCAGTCCATGTCCCTTACAAATCTTCCTCCCCAACAACTCGTTATGAGCTTTCTCATTTTGTCAAAATATGTTGTTAACCCTTCACATTCTATGAACTCATGCATAAATGTTTCTACCTTCTTTTCACATACTTCACATTCTTTGCTTACATTATCATCAAATTTGCTTATAATTAGATTATTGAATATTCTATTGTGTCTTAGCATGAAGTCCATGTGCTCACATTCACTGGTGTTCCATTTCACTCTCATATTTGCCCATATTTTCTTTACATCCATTCCTTCTATTGCTTTTTCCCATACTTTTTCCGATGCCGGCCTTCTAACATTCTCTCCTTTAAAATATGCATACAGTATCTTAGTTTTTACATTCTCTAGTCTTTTCTTATTTTTCCCTTCTCCCACATAGAGTTCCAGCTCACAGTCTTCCCCCACCTTATGCCCTCTTTCAATCATCATTCTCCACTCCCTCGGCATCCCATCTTTGATTTTGCCCATCACTTTTTCCACCTCTCCCACCTCAATATCATCCCCCCTCAATTTCACTTCATCCACCATCACCTGTGCTGACATGAAACCAGGTACATATTCATACACTATATCTCTAACTTTTCTTATACCTGCCCTCCTTATCAGCATATTGTCCATCATTCTTCCGTCGCTTGTGATTTTTGGATTCAAGAAGAGAGGTTGTTCCCATATTTGTTTTAGATTTTGACATTCATAGCTTATGTTCTTTACAAACTCCCCCCATGCACTCAACACCTCTTTGTAAAACTCACTCACTCCATTCAACATTCCTTTTTTCATTTTCATGTATACACCACTCTCTCCGCACCCCCTACATTGACTGATTGCTTCCTTCAGAAAAGCCTTCCACACTTGATCATTCTTCGCAGCTAAATAGTTCGCCATTGTCTTCACCCTCATTGCCTTCTTTTTGCATTCTAGACTTACTAGTTTTAAACCACCATCCTTGTATTCGTTCTCTAAAACCTCCCGTGCTATTCTGGCCCCTTTCCCATCCCACAAAAAGTCATTCACCAACCCCTCCACTTCTTTCACCACCCTGTCAGGCACATCCAACACTCTCATTGCGTAGATCATTTTACTCATTAGCAGTGCATTCACCACCACCACTTTCCCTTTTAATTTTAGTCCTCTCTTTTTCCAAAATGTCAATGTATTCTCCATACTGTTTATTATTCCTTCGTACTGTCTATCCCTTCCTTCTACTCCCTCTATTCCCACATTTATCCCTAAGATCTTCATATAGTCCTTCTTCACCTTTAACCCCATCTCATTCTTCCCTGATTCACTTACTCCTATATACATCATCTCCGACTTCCCAATGTTGACCTTTGCCCCCGATGCCCTACCATAGGCTTTTATACTTTCCAGTACTTCTCCTGCACTCTCCTCATCTTTTACTGTGATAGTTGTGTCATCTGCATATTGGTATACTAAGCTCCTTTGTCCTCCTGGTATATTTATCCCTCTAATATTATTGTTCCCTTGCAGTAGCCATGCCAGCGGTTCGGCTGATAGAGAGTATAATAAGGCAGACATCGGGCAGCCCTGTCTGACAGACCTTTCTAATCTTATTAATCCTGTTAGAACACCGTTAACTTTTATAACACTTACGGCATTTTTATACATTCTTTTTATCCAGCCTACCAGCCTATCTCCAAACCCTATTCTTTTAAGTAATGTAAATAAATATTCGTGATTCACCCTGTCAAAAGCCTTATTTAAATCTATGCTCATGATAATCCCTCCACCACCTTTTTTCATATAATCAATTACATCCTTAATACTACATATTGTGTCTGTGATGTCCCTCCCAGGTATGCCGTAAGATTGTGTTTTCCCTATAATTTTCCCTATGACTCTCTTCAACCTGTTTGTGATTACTTTTGCCAGTATTTTATAGTCATTATTCAGCATACTAATTGGTCTATAGTTTTCTAATTTTTCCCTCCCACCCTTTTTATATACTATACTTATAACCCCCATTCTTATACTATTTGGCATCTCCCCTGTCTCCTCCATCCACTTAAATAATCTATATAGTACTGGAGTTAGTATGGTTTTAAACTCAATATAAAATTCTCCTATCAGTCCATCCGAACCTGGACTTTTATTCCTTTTTAATTCGCTAATTGCTCTATCTATCTCTCTTCTGTCTATTTCTCTTTCATTTATTAATTTATCTCCCTCGCTGACCTTGACCCTCACCTTTTCTAGAAGCTGTTCCATGACTCTTTTGTCGACTTTTTCCTCCTTAAATAGGTCCCTATAAAACTGCTCTACCCTCTCCACTATTCCAAATCCATCTGTGATGATCCCCCCGTCCCCATCCTCTATCTCCCCTATGAAGCTCCTTTTCTGGTTTGTTTTTTCCAAGCCCAGAAAATATCCACTACATTTTTCTCCCTCAATCACATATCTTGCTCTACTTCTCACCATCGCCCCTCTACACTTCCTCTCCTCTATATCCTCTAATTCATATTTTAGGGCTATGTATTTCGTTAGATCACTTCCCCCATTGTCTATTTTTTCATTCTCCTTGTCCAGCTCATCCCTCAGCCTCCTTTCTCTTTCTTTCTCTCTCCTGCTCTTATCTCTCCCATATTTTATGCTCAATATTTTAATTGCTCTCTTGACCCTTTCCCACCATTCCCCAACATTATCCTCATACATACTTTCATTCATCCATATTGCAATGCATGTCTCCACTTGATTTTTATATTTAGTGTCGTGCAGTAAGCTTCCATTCAAACACCACAATCCCGCCTCCCCTCCCCTCCCTCCCTTGTGATATAGTCAAACACACAATTGCATGATCGCTGATTGCAGTCATCTTATATTTGATTGATCCTATCTTGTTTAAGATGTTTTCTTTTGCCCAAACCAAATCTATTCTGCTTTGTTTGAGCACCCCCCTACCACTTGTTTCCTTGTGAACACCTTCCCTGCTGGGTTTCGTTCCCGCCATACATCCACCATTCCATTTGCTCTCATATTTTGCAGTAGAACCCCCCTTGAGCTGTCATCCCTGAACCTCATCCCTGTGCACACATCCAAACTCCCACACCACACATTGAAATCCCCAACCATCACACAGTTCCCTTCCATGAAATCCTTCAAACTCCCAAAAAGGACCTTCCTTTCCCTCTCATCGTTTGGTGCATAGATGTTCCATAGCTGATATGTTTTGCCACCATAATGAAACTCAATCCCTAAAACCCTCCCCTTCCCATCCTTCCCACACTCCTTTACATCTTCCACCACTCCCTTCCTAACTAATATTGCCACACCCCTTGCATTCTTCTCTCCATTATTAACAAATATTTCCCCAATCCACTCTTTCTCTATATAATCTATAACCCCCTCATCCCAGTTAGTCTCTTGCAGACAAACGATGTCCTCTTTACATATTTGTATTGCATAAAGCAGTCTCTCTTTATTTCTTAGTCCATTCCCATTGAATGAGGAAAGCGTCAGCATTGACTTCAAGTGAGAAGGTGAAAAGTCTGACACCCCCCACTTTTAATTCTACATTAATCTGATCAGTTTCTTTATCTCCTTCCGATCACCTGTTCTTCCCTTGGTCTCCTCTTGCACTGTCAAACCCTCTTGCCCCTTATCCGACTCCTCACTTGGGGATGATGTAATGTTCCCTTCGTCTCTTCCCCCTCCCCCGTTACCCTTTTCTCCCTCACTCGATACATCTTTTAGACTCTCTCTAGTTTTACTCGTTGTTGCCCCACACACTTCCAGCTCCCTTTCCTCTCCCCAGATTCCCTCAATCACCTTAAACCCATCAATCACCCTCCTCCCTCTTTCCTCCCCATGATTATGCCTCTTGTCAACGATGTCATTCTTACTTTCGTTGACCGTGTCCCCTCCTGTTGTCTCGTCTTCTCGTCCTGCTGTTACCTCTTCCACACTCTCTTCACTCCCGTCGCTCCGTTTGCGCTTCAGCTCTGCCGTCTCGCTTGCGCCGTCCTCACGAACCTCTCTTTGTCCGCCGTGGTCCCCGATGGTGAGCGCAGTGTCCGCTCCTTGCGTTCCGGTCTCCGCCACCGTTCCTCCACGTGTGGACCTCTTCTCTGGCTCTCCTCTCGTCGTACGGCTTCCGCTGCCACTGCTGCCAGGACTCTGTTTCTCGTCTTCCATCCTTGCAGCTGCAGTGATCCTGATGTTCACCGCAGCTGCCGTTGCTGCTGTCATCTTCGTCGCCGCTGCCACCTCTATTGGCGTTGGCGTCCTCTCCATTCTCTTTTCTTCTGCTTCACTTAGCACTGTAGCTGCCGGCGTTTCCATGTCTCTCTCCAGCGCTCCCTCAACCAGCATCTCCGCCTCTGCTGTCAAGCCGCCCCCCAGCACCGCCTCAGCCTGCATCGGCAATGGGCCGCGATCGCCCCTTTCACTCTCCTCACACTCTCTGGCGTAGTGGCCTTGCTCGCCACATTTAAAGCATTTAAACTCCGGGCAGTCTCGGATAATGTGGCCGGGCTGGATGCACAATCTGCATACCTTCCTCTGGCGGTCGTGTAGCACCCGAAAGTGTTCTTCCCCCTCGAGGGTCTCAAACTTAGTTGCAAATGGTAGGGAGCGGACTTTTTCGTTGAAGCGCACCTTTAGGTAGCGTGTTCCGTCTGCAATGTCGGTGCCGGGCCACATGCGCCTTCTGATGGTGGACACTGCCTGAACTCCCCATTCCTCCAGCTTCTTCAGGATCACCTCATCTTCAATGTACACTGGAAGGCCAAGGAATGAGACTACGAGCTCGTCATTACGAATTTCTGACGCTATTATCTTATTGGTCTTCAATGTGATGCCGTCCAGCAGACGGTCCTTTCCTTTTTTGTCTTCTGTAGTGACTTCAAATTTTGTCAGGGATTTTTGGCGGCATCCCACCACTCGTCCACATTCTTCTCCAATTTTCTTACATATCTCCATCATCGTTACTTTTTCCTGTCCTACTACTTCCACTGCCACTGTTAATTGTCTTTCATACTTGTTGTCTGCATTTGTTGTCTCGTCCACGCTTTCCTTCTCTGCTCGCTCCATTTTCCCTCTTATAGGCATCATTTGACGCCCCCCCAACCGCGGTTGGTGGTGGTGGGGGCGTGGGGTTGCTTCGTACAAATATTACGTTTTTAGACAGAAATTTGGCTAAATCTTCAAAAGAAATCGGAAGACAGGGAGTACACACACAGGGTTGCCTTTTGTTTGCTCACACTCTCACCTGCACTCAATCACCAATCAGTGAGTGGGCGTTTTCAGGGTAGTATGGCCGTAAGCTGCCAGGTCAACTGAAAAGATCCTATTTAAAGGCGACGCAGGCCAAACTAGACTCCAGCAAAAAGTGTCAAACAGCGCCCTCTGCTGTCAGGCAAGAGCAGAAACCATAAAAAGCTTACAGCACCTGGTATTCCCAGGCGGTCTCCCATCCAAGTACTAACCAGGCCCGCCCCTGCTTAGCTTCCGAGATCGGACGAGATCGGGCGTTTTCAGGGTAGTATGGCCGTAAGCTGCCAGGTCAACTGAAAAGATCCTATTTGAAGGCGACGCAGGCCAAACTAGACTCCAGCAAAAAGTGTCAAACAGCGCCCTCTGCTGTCAGGCAAGAGCAGAAACCATAAAAAGCTTACAGCACCTGGTATTTCCAGGCGATCTCCCCTCCAAGTACTAACCAGGCACGCCCCTGCTTAGCTTCCGAGATCGGACGAGATCGGGCGTTTTCAGGGTAGTATGGCCGTAAGCTGCCAGGTCAACTGAAAAGATCCTATTTGAAGGCGACGCAGGCCAAACTAGACTCCAGCAAAAAGTGTCAAACAGCGCCCTCTGCTGTCAGGCAAGAGCAGAAACCATATAAAGCTTACAGCACCTGGTATTCCCAGGCGGTCTCCCATCCAAGTACTAACCAGGCCAGCCCCTGCTTAGCTTTCGAGATCGGACGAGATCGGGCGTTTTCAGGGTAGTAAGGCCGTAAGCTGCCCGGTCAACTGAAAAGATCCTATTTGAAGGCAACGCAGGCCAAACTAGACTCCAGCAAAAAGTGTCAAACAGCGCCCTCTGCTGTCAGGCAAGAGCAGAAACCATAAAAAGCGTACAGCACCTGGTATTCCCAGGCGGTCTCCC
>NC_136379.1:3812500-3815000 GCF_037039965.1 Doryrhamphus excisus
TCTCCCATCCAAGTACTAACCAGGCCCGCCCCTGCTTAGCTTCCGAGATCGGACGAGATCGGGCGTTTTCAGGGTAGTATGGACGTAAGCTGCCAGGTCAACTGAAAAGATCATATTTAAAGGCAACGCAGGCCAAACTAGACTCCAGCAAAAAGTGTCAAACAGCGCCCTCTGCTGTCAGGCAAGAGCAGAAACCATAAAAAGCGTACAGCACCTGGTATTCCCAGGCGGTCTCCCATCCAAGTACTAACCAGGCCCGCCCCTGCTTAGCTTCCGAGATCGGACGAGATCAGGCATTTTCAGGGTAGTATGGCCATAAGCTGCCAGGTCAACTGAAAAGATCCTATTTAAAGGCGACGCAGGCCAAACTAGACTCCAGCAAAAAGTGTCAAACAGCGCCCTCTGCTGTCAGGCAAGAGCAGAAACCATAAAAAGCATATAGCACCTGGTATTCCCAGGCGGTCTCCCATCCAAGTACTAACCAGGCCCGCCCCTGCTTAGCTTCCGAGATCATACGAGATCGGGCGTTTTCAGGGTAGTATGGCCGTAAGCTGCCAGGTCAACTGAAAAGATCCTATTTGAAGGCGACGCAGGCAAAACTAGACTCCAGCAAAAAGTGTCAAACAGCGCCCTCTGCTGTCAGGCAAGAGCAGAAACCATAAAAAGCTTACAGCACCTGGTATTCTCAGGCAGTCTCCCATCCAAGTACTAACCAGGCCCACCCCTGCTTAGCTTCCGAGATCGGACGAGATCGGGCGTTTTCAGGGTAGTATGGCCGTAAGCTGCCAGGTCTACTGAAAAGATCCTATTTAAAGGCGACGCAGGCAAAACTAGACTCCAGCAAAAAGTGTCAAACAGCGCCCTCTACTGTCAGGCAAGAGCAGAAACCATAAAAAGCTTCCAGCACCTGGTATTCCCAGGCGGTCTCCCATCCAAGTACGAACCAGGCATGCCCCTGCTTAGCTTCCGAGATCAGACGAGATCGGGCGTTTTCAGGGTAGTATGGCCGTAAGCTGCCAGGTCTACTGAAAAGATCCTATTTAAAGGCGACGCAGGCCAAACTAGACTCCAGCAAAAAGTGTCAAACAGCGCCCTCTGCTGTCAGGCAAGAGCAGAAACCATAAAAAGCTTACAGCACCTGGTATTCCCAGGCGGTCTCCCATCCAAGTACTAACCAGGCCCACCCCTGCTTAGCTTCCGAGATCGGACGAGATCAGGCGTTTTCAGGGTAGTATGGCCGTAAGCTGCCAGGTCAACTGAAAAGATCCTATTTGAAGGCGACGCAGGCCAAACTAGACTCCAGCAAAAAGTGTCAAACAGCGCCCTCTGCTGTCAGGCAAGAGCAGAAACCATAAAAAGCTTACAGCGACTGGTATTCCCAGGCTGTCTCCCATCCAAGTACTATCCAGGCCTGCCCCTGCTTAGCTTCCGAGATCGGACGAGATCGGGCGTTTTCAGGGTAGTATGGCCGTAAGCTGCCAGGTCAACTGAAAAGATCCTATTTGAAGGCGACGCAGGCAAAACTAGACTCCAGCAAAAAGTGTCAAACAGCGCCCTCTGCTGTCAGGCAAGAGCAGAAACCATAAAAAGCTTACAGCACCTGGTATTCCCAGGCGGTCTCCCATTCAAGTACGAACCAGGCCCGCCCCTGCTTAGCTTCCGAGATCTGACGAGATCGGGCGTTTTCAGGGTAGTATGGCCGTAAGCTGCCAGGTCTACTGAAAAGATCCTATTTGAAGGCGACGCAGGCCAAACTAGACTCCAGCAAAAAGTGTCAAACAGCACCCTCTGCTGTCAGGTAAGAGCAATACCCATAAAAAGCTTACAGCACCTGGTATTCTCAGGCGGTCTCCCATCAAAGTACTAACCAGGCCCACCCCCTCTTAGCTTTCGAGACCGGATGAGATCGGGCGTTTTCAGGGTAGTATGGCCGTAAGCTGGCAGGTCAACTGAAAAGATCCTATTTGAAGGCAACGCAGGCCAAACTAGACTCCAGCAAAAAGTGTCAAACAGCGCCCTCTGCTGTCAGGCAAGAGCAGAAACCATAAAAAGCTTACAGCACCTGGTATTCCAAGGCTGTCTCCCACCCAAGTACTAACCAGGCCCGCCCCTGCTTAGCTTTCGCGATCGGACGAGATCGGGCGTTTTCAGGGTAGTATGGCCGTAAGTTGCCAGTTCAACTGAAAAGATCCTATTTGAAGGCGACGCAGGCCAAACTAGACTCCAGCAAAAAGTGTCAAACAGCGCCCTCTGCTGTCAGGCAAGAGCAGAAACCATAAAAAGCTTACAGCACCTGGTATTCCCAGGCGCTCGCCCATCCAAGTACTAACCAGGCCCGCCCCTGCTTAGCATCCAAGATCGGACGAGATCGGGCGTTTTCAGGGTAGTATGGCCGTAAGCTGCCAGGTCAACTGAAAAGATCCTATTTGAAGGCGACGCAGGCCAAACTAGACTCCAGCAAAAAGTGTCAAACAGCGCCCTCTGCTGACAGGCAAGAGCA
>NC_136379.1:3820000-3825000 GCF_037039965.1 Doryrhamphus excisus
CTCTGCTGTCAGGCAAGAGCAGAAACCATAAAAAGCTTACAGCACGTGGTATTCCCAGGCGGTCTCCCATCCAAGTACTAACCAGGCCCACCCCTGCTTAGCTTTCGAGATCGGACGTTTTCAGGGTAGTATGGCCGTAAGCTGCCAGTTCAACTGAAAAGATCCTATTTGAAGGTGACGCAGGCCAAACTAGACTCCAGCAAAAAGTGTCAAACAGCGCCCTCTGCTGTCAGGCAAGAGCAGAAACCATAAAAAGCTTACAGCACCTGGTATTCCCAGGCGGTCTCCCATCCAAGTACTAACCAGGCCCGCCCCTGCTTAGCTTCCGAGATCGGACGAGATCAGGCATTTTCAGGGTAGTATGGCCGTAAGCTGCCAGGTCAACTGAAAAGATCCTATTTGAAGGTGACGCAGGCCAAACTAGACTCCAGCAAAAAGTGTCAAACAGCGCCCTCTGCTGTCAAGCAAGAGCAGAAACCATAAAAAGCTGACAGCATCTGGTATTCCCAGGCGGTCTCCCATCCAAGTACGAAGCAGGCCCGCCCCTGCTTAGCTTCCGAGATCGGAAGTTTTCAGGGTAGTATGGCCGTAAGCTGCCAGGTCTACTGAAAAGATCCTATTTGAAGGCGACGCAGGCCAAACTAGACTCCAGCAAAAAGTGTCAAACAGCGCCCTCTGCTGTCAGGTAAGAGCAATAACCATAAAAAGCTTACAGCACCTGGTATTCTCAGGCGGTCTCCCATCCAAGTACTAACCAGGCCCACCCCTGCTTAGCTTTCGAGACCGGACGAGATCGGGCGTTTTCAGGGTAGTATGGCCGTAAGCTGGCAGGTCAACTGAAAAGATCCTATTTGAAGGCAACGCAGGCCAAACTAGACTCCAGCAAAAAGTGTCAAACAGCGCCCTCTGCTGTCAGGCAAGAGCAGAAACCATAAAAAGCTTACAGCACCTGGTATTCCAAGGCTGTCTCCCACCCAAGTACTAACCAGGCCCGCCCCTGCTTAGCTTTCGCAATCGGACGAGATCGGGCGTTTTCAGGGTAGTATGGCCGTAAGTTGCCAGTTCAACTGAAAAGATCCTATTTGAAGGCGACGCAGGCCAAACTAGACTCCAGCAAAAAGTGTCAAACAGCGCCCTCTGCTGTCAGGCAAGAGCAGAAACCATAAAAAGCTTACAGCACCTGGTATTCCCAGGCGGTCGCCCTTCCAAGTACTAACCAGGCCCGCCCCTGCTTAGCATCCAAGATCGGACGAGATCGGGCGTTTTCAGGGTAGTATGGCCGTAAGCTGCCAGGTCAACTGAAAAGATCCTATTTGAAGGCGACGCAGGCCAAACTAGACTCCAGCAAAAAGTGTCAAACAGCGCCCTCTGCTGACAGGCAAGAGCAGAAACCATAAAACGCTTACAGCACCTGGTATTCCCAGGCGGTCTCCCATCCAAGTACTATCCAGGCCCGCCCCTCCTTAGCTTCCAAGATCGGACGTTTTCAGGGTAGTATGGCCGTAAGCTGCCAGGTCAACTGAAAAGATCCTATTTGAAGGCGACGCAGGCCAAACTAGACTCCAGCAAAAAGTGTCAAACAGCGCCCTCTGCTGTCAGGCAAGAGCAGAAACCATAAAAAGCGTACAGCACCTGGTATTCCCAGGCGGTCTCCCATCCAAGTACTAACCAGGCCAGCCCCTGCTTAGCTTTCGAGATCTGACGAGATCGGGCGTTTTCAGGGTAGTATGGCCGTAAGCTGCCTGGTCAACTGAAAAGATCCTATTTGAAGGCGACGCAGGCCAAACTAGACTCCAGCAAAAAGTGTCAAACAGCGCCCTCTGCTGTCAGGCAAGAGCAGAAACCATAAAAAGCGTACAGCACCTGGTATTCCCAGGCGGTCTCCCATCCAAGTACTAACCAGGCCCGCCCCTGCTTAGCTTCCGAGATCGGACGCGATCGGGCGTTTTCAGGGTAGTATGGACGTAAGCTGCCAGGTCAACTGAAAAGATCCTATTTAAAGGCGACGCAGGCCAAACTAGACTCCAGCAAAAAGTGTCAAACAGCGCCCTCTGCTGTCAGGCAAGAGCAGAAACCATAAAAAGCTTACAGCACCTGGTATTCCCAGGCGGTCTCCCATCCAACTACTAACCAGGCCCGCCCCTGCTTAGCTTCCGAGATCGGACGCGATCGGGCGTTTTCAGGGTAGTATGGCCGTAAGCTGCCTGGTCAACTGAAAAGATCCTATTTGAAGGTGACGCAGGCCAAACTAGACTCCAGCAAAAAGTGTCAAACAGCGCCCTCTGCTGTCAAGCAAGAGCAGAAACCATAAAAAGCTGACAGCATCTGGTATTCCCAGGCGGTCTCCCATCCAAGTACGAAGCAGGCCCGCCCCTGCTTAGCTTCCGAGATCGGAAGTTTTCAGGGTAGTATGGCCGTAAGCTGCCAGGTCTACTGAAAAGATCCTATTTGAAGGCGACGCAGGCCAAACTAGACTCCAGCAAAAAGTGTCAAACAGCGCCCTCTGCTGTCAGGTAAGAGCAATAACCATAAAAAGCTTACAGCACCTGGTATTCTCAGGCGGTCTCCCATCCAAGTACTAACCAGGCCCACCCCTGCTTAGCTTTCGAGACCGGACGAGATCGGGCGTTTTCAGGGTAGTATGGCCGTAAGCTGGCAGGTCAACTGAAAAGATCCTATTTGAAGGCAACGCAGGCCAAACTAGACTCCAGCAAAAAGTGTCAAACAGCGCCCTCTGCTGTCAGGCAAGAGCAGAAACCATAAAAAGCTTACAGCACCTGGTATTCCAAGGCTGTCTCCCACCCATGTACTAACCAGGCCCGCCCCTGCTTAGCTTTCGCGATCGGACGAGATCGGGCGTTTTCAGGGTAGTATGGCCGTAAGTTGCCAGTTCAACTGAAAAGATCCTATTTGAAGGCGACGCACGCCAAACTAGACTCCAGCAAAAAGTGTCAAACAGCGCCCTCTGCTGTCAGGCAAGAGCAGAAACCATAAAAAGCTTACAGCACCTGGTATTCCCAGGCGGTCGCCCATCCAAGTACTAACCAGGCCCGCCCCTGCTTAGCATCCAAGATCGGACGAGATCGGGCGTTTTCAGGGTAGTATGGCCGTAAGCCGCCAGGTCAACTGAAAAGATCCTATTTGAAGGCGACGCAGGCCAAACTAGACTCCAGCAAAAAGTGTCAAACAGCGCCCTCTGCTGACAGGCAAGAGCAGAAACCATAAAACGCTTACAGCACCTGGTATTCCCAGGCGGTCTCACACCCAAGTACTAACCAGGTCCGCCCCTGCTTAGCTTCCGAGATCGGACGAGATCGGGCGTTTTCAGGGTAGTATGGCCGTAAGCTGCCAGGTCAACTGAAAAGATCCTATTTAAAGGTGACGCAGGCCAAACTAGACTCCAGCAAAAAGTGTCAAACAGCATCCGCTGCTGTCAGGCAAGAGCAGAAACCATAAAAAGCTGACAGCATCTGGTATTCCCAGGCGGTCTCCCATCCAAGTACTATCCAGGCCCGCCCCTCCTTAGCTTCCAAGATCGGACGTTTTCAGGGTAGTATGGCCGTAAGCTGCCAGGTCAACTGAAAAGATCCTATTTGAAGGCGACGCAGGCCAAACTAGACTCCAGCAAAAAGTGTCAAACAGCGCCCTCTGCTGTCAGGCAAGAGCAGAAACCATAAAAAGCGTACAGCACCTGGTATTCCCAGGCGGTCTCCCATCCAAGTACTAACCAGGCCAGCCCCTGCTTAGCTTTCGAGATCTGACGAGATCGGGCGTTTTCAGGGTAGTATGGCCGTAAGCTGCCTGGTCAACTGAAAAGATCCTATTTGAAGGCGACGCAGGCCAAACTAGACTCCAGCAAAAAGTGTCAAACAGCGCCCTCTGCTGTCAGGCAAGAGCAGAAACCATAAAAAGCTTACAGCACCTGGTATTCCCAGGCGGTCTCCCATCCAAGTACTAACCAGGCCCGCCCCTGCTTAGCTTCCGAGATCCGACGCGATCGGGCGTTTTCAGGGTAGTATGGACGTAAGCTGCCAGGTCAACTGAAAAGATTCTATTTAAAGGCGACGCAGGCCAAACTAGACTCCAGCAAAAAGTGTCAAACAGCGCCCTCTGCTGTCAGGCAAGAGCAGAAACCATAAAAAGCTTACAGCACCTGGTATTCCCAGGCGGTCTCCCATCCAACTACTAACCAGGCCCGCCCCTGCTTCGCTTCCGAGATCGGACGAGATCGGGCGTTTTCAGGGTAGTATGGCCGTAAGCTGCCAGGTCAACTGAAAAGATGCTATTTAAAGGTGACGCAGGCCAAACTAGACTACAGCAAAAAGTGTCAAACAGCGCCCTCTGCTGTCAGGCAAGAGCAGAAACCATAAAAAGCTGACAGCATCTGGTATTCCCAGGCGGTCTCCCATCAAAGTATGAACCAGGCCCGCCCCTGCTTAGCTTCCGAGATCGGACGAGATCGGGCGTTTTCAGGGTAGTATGGCCGTAAGCTGCCAGGTCAAGTGAAAAGATCCTATTTGAAGGCGACGCAGGCCAAACTAGACTCCAGCAAAAAGTGTCAAACAGCGCCCTCTGCTGTCAGGCAAGAGCAGAAACCATAAAAAGCTTACAGCACCTGGTATTCCCAGGCGGTCTCCCATCCAAGTACTAACCAGGCCCACCCCTGCTTAGCTTTCGAGATCGGACGTTTTCAGGGTAGTATGGCCGTAAGCTGCCAGTTCAACTGAAAAGATCCTATTTGAAGGTGACGCAGGCCAAACTAGACTCCAGCAAAAAGTGTCAAACAGCGCCCTCTGCTGTCAGGCAAGAGCAGAAACCATAAAAAGCTTACAGCACCTGGTATTCCCAGGCGGCCTCCCATCCAAGTACTAACCAGGCCCACCCCTGCTTAGCTACCGAGATCGGACGAGATCGGGCATTTTCAGGGTAGTATGGCCGTAAGCTGCCAGGTCAACTGAAAAGATCCTATTTAAAGGTGACGCAGGCCAAACTAGACTCCA
>NC_136379.1:3840000-3850000 GCF_037039965.1 Doryrhamphus excisus
TCCCAGGCGGTCTCCCATCCAAGTACTAACCAGGCTCGCCCCTGCTTAGCTTCCGAGATCTGACGAGATCGGGCGTTTTTTTTTTTTTCGTTTTTTTTTTTCTTTTTTTTTCTTCTTTTGGACGAGATCGGGCGTTTTTTTTTTTTTTTCTTCTGGCCCGCCCCTGCTTAGCTTCCGAGGTCGGGCATCTTTTTTTTTTTTTTCCTTTATTTACACATCAATTCTGAATTTCAGTCCCATTTCTTCATTTATATACACCATTGTATTCCCTTTGACAAAAGCATGATAGAATTCCCCCTCCTCCAAGTAATAGTGCAAAATGGAAATGTCTTTTTTCATTATACTTTTAAAAATTTGCCATACATCCGCATTTCTCTTGTCATAGTGACTCATATTTCTTCGTACTTTAACAGCATATCTTGCATGGCTCAATGTATAGTTTAACAGATTTGCATTACATTCTCCCACCCTTTTATTTACACCAAATAACCACAATTCTTTCCAGTCCATGTCCCTTACAAATCTTCCTCCCCAACAACTCGTTATGAGCTTTCTCATTTTGTCAAAATATGTTGTTAACCCTTCACATTCTATGAACTCATGCATAAATGTTTCTACCTTCTTTTCACATACTTCACATTCTTTGCTTACATTATCATCAAATTTGCTTATAATTAGATTATTGAATATTCTATTGTGTCTTAGCATGAAGTCCATGTGCTCACATTCACTGGTGTTCCATTTCACTCTCATATTTGCCCATATTTTCTTTACATCCATTCCTTCTATTGCTTTTTCCCATACTTTTTCCGATGCCGGCCTTCTAACATTCTCTCCTTTAAAATATGCATACAGTATCTTAGTTTTTACATTCTCTAGTCTTTTCTTATTTTTCCCTTCTCCCACATAGAGTTCCAGCTCACAGTCTTCCCCCACCTTATGCCCTCTTTCAATCATCATTCTCCACTCCCTCGGCATCCCATCTTTGATTTTGCCCATCACTTTTTCCACCTCTCCCACCTCAATATCATCCCCCCTCAATTTCACTTCATCCACCATCACCTGTGCTGACATGAAACCAGGTACATATTCATACACTATATCTCTAACTTTTCTTATACCTGCCCTCCTTATCAGCATATTGTCCATCATTCTTCCGTCGCTTGTGATTTTTGGATTCAAGAAGAGAGGTTGTTCCCATATTTGTTTTAGATTTTGACATTCATAGCTTATGTTCTTTACAAACTCCCCCCATGCACTCAACACCTCTTTGTAAAACTCACTCACTCCATTCAACATTCCTTTTTTCATTTTCATGTATACACCACTCTCTCCGCACCCCCTACATTGACTGATTGCTTCCTTCAGAAAAGCCTTCCACACTTGATCATTCTTCGCAGCTAAATAGTTCGCCATTGTCTTCACCCTCATTGCCTTCTTTTTGCATTCTAGACTTACTAGTTTTAAACCACCATCCTTGTATTCGTTCTCTAAAACCTCCCGTGCTATTCTGGCCCCTTTCCCATCCCACAAAAAGTCATTCACCAACCCCTCCACTTCTTTCACCACCCTGTCAGGCACATCCAACACTCTCATTGCGTAGATCATTTTACTCATTAGCAGTGCATTCACCACCACCACTTTCCCTTTTAATTTTAGTCCTCTCTTTTTCCAAAATGTCAATGTATTCTTCATACTGTTTATTATTCCTTCGTACTGTCTATCCCTTCCTTCTACTCCCTCTATTCCCACATTTATCCCTAAGATCTTCATATAGTCCTTCTTCACCTTTAACCCCATCTCATTCTTCCCTGATTCACTTACTCCTATATACATCATCTCCGACTTCCCAATGTTGACCTTTGCCCCCGATGCCCTACCATAGGCTTTTATACTTTCCAGTACTTCTCCTGCACTCTCCTCATCTTTTACTGTGATAGTTGTGTCATCTGCATATTGGTATACTAAGCTCCTTTGTCCTCCTGGTATATTTATCCCTCTAATATTATTGTTCCCTTGCAGTAGCCATGCCAGCGGTTCGGCTGATAGAGAGTATAATAAGGCAGACATCGGGCAGCCCTGTCTGACAGACCTTTCTAATCTTATTAATCCTGTTAGAACACCGTTAACTTTTATAACACTTACGGCATTTTTATACATTCTTTTTATCCAGCCTACCAGCCTATCTCCAAACCCTATTCTTTTAAGTAATGTAAATAAATATTCGTGATTCACCCTGTCAAAAGCCTTATTTAAATCTATGCTCATGATAATCCCTCCACCACCTTTTTTCATATAATCAATTACATCCTTAATACTACATATTGTGTCTGTGATGTCCCTCCCAGGTATGCCGTAAGATTGTGTTTTCCCTATAATTTTCCCTATGACTCTCTTCAACCTGTTTGTGATTACTTTTGCCAGTATTTTATAGTCATTATTCAGCATACTAATTGGTCTATAGTTTTCTAATTTTTCCCTCCCACCCTTTTTATATACTATACTTATAACCCCCATTCTTATACTATTTGGCATCTCCCCTGTCTCCTCCATCCACTTAAATAATCTATATAGTACTGGAGTTAGTATGGTTTTAAACTCAATATAAAATTCTCCTATCAGTCCATCCGAACCTGGACTTTTATTCCTTTTTAATTCGCTAATTGCTCTATCTATCTCTCTTCTGTCTATTTCTCTTTCATTTATTAATTTATCTCCCTCGCTGACCTTGACCCTCACCTTTTCTAGAAGCTGTTCCATGACTCTTTTGTCGACTTTTTCCTCCTTAAATAGGTCCCTATAAAACTGCTCTACCCTCTCCACTATTCCAAATCCATCTGTGATGATCCCCCCGTCCCCATCCTCTATCTCCCCTATGAAGCTCCTTTTCTGGTTTGTTTTTTCCAAGCCCAGAAAATATCCACTACATTTTTCTCCCTCAATCACATATCTTGCTCTACTTCTCACCATCGCCCCTCTACACTTCCTCTCCTCTATATCCTCTAATTCATATTTTAGGGCTATGTATTTCGTTAGATCACTTCCCCCATTGTCTATTTTTTCATTCTCCTTGTCCAGCTCATCCCTCAGCCTCCTTTCTCTTTCTTTCTCTCTCCTGCTCTTATCTCTCCCATATTTTATGCTCAATATTTTAATTGCTCTCTTGACCCTTTCCCACCATTCCCCAACATTATCCTCATACATACTTTCATTCATCCATATTGCAATGCATGTCTCCACTTGATTTTTATATTTAGTGTCGTGCAGTAAGCTTCCATTCAAACACCACAATCCCGCCTCCCCTCCCCTCCCTCCCTTGTGATATAGTCAAACACACAATTGCATGATCGCTGATTGCAGTCATCTTATATTTGATTGATCCTATCTTGTTTAAGATGTTTTCTTTTGCCCAAACCAAATCTATTCTGCTTTGTTTGAGCACCCCCCTACCACTTGTTTCCTTGTGAACACCTTCCCTGCTGGGTTTCGTTCCCGCCATACATCCACCATTCCATTTGCTCTCATATTTTGCAGTAGAACCCCCCTTGAGCTGTCATCCCTGAACCTCATCCCTGTGCACACATCCAAACTCCCACACCACACATTGAAATCCCCAACCATCACACAGTTCCCTTCCATGAAATCCTTCAAACTCCCAAAAAGGACCTTCCTTTCCCTCTCATCGTTTGGTGCATAGATGTTCCATAGCTGATATGTTTTGCCACCATAATGAAACTCAATCCCTAAAACCCTCCCCTTCCCATCCTTCCCACACTCCTTTACATCTTCCACCACTCCCTTCCTAACTAATATTGCCACACCCCTTGCATTCTTCTCTCCATTATTAACAAATATTTCCCCAATCCACTCTTTCTCTATATAATCTATAACCCCCTCATCCCAGTTAGTCTCTTGCAGACAAACGATGTCCTCTTTACATATTTGTATTGCATAAAGCAGTCTCTCTTTATTTCTTAGTCCATTCCCATTGAATGAGGAAAGCGTCAGCATTGACTTCAAGTGAGAAGGTGAAAAGTCTGACACCCCCCACTTTTAATTCTACATTAATCTGATCAGTTTCTTTATCTCCTTCCGATCACCTGTTCTTCCCTTGGTCTCCTCTTGCACTGTCAAACCCTCTTGCCCCTTATCCGACTCCTCACTTGGGGATGATGTAATGTTCCCTTCGTCTCTTCCCCCTCCCCCGTTACCCTTTTCTCCCTCACTCGATACATCTTTTAGACTCTCTCTAGTTTTACTCGTTGTTGCCCCACACACTTCCAGCTCCCTTTCCTCTCCCCAGATTCCCTCAATCACCTTAAACCCATCAATCACCCTCCTCCCTCTTTCCTCCCCATGATTATGCCTCTTGTCAACGATGTCATTCTTACTTTCGTTGACCGTGTCCCCTCCTGTTGTCTCGTCTTCTCGTCCTGCTGTTACCTCTTCCACACTCTCTTCACTCCCGTCGCTCCGTTTGCGCTTCAGCTCTGCCGTCTCGCTTGCGCCGTCCTCACGAACCTCTCTTTGTCCGCCGTGGTCCCCGATGGTGAGCGCAGTGTCCGCTCCTTGCGTTCCGGTCTCCGCCACCGTTCCTCCACGTGTGGACCTCTTCTCTGGCTCTCCTCTCGTCGTACGGCTTCCGCTGCCACTGCTGCCAGGACTCTGTTTCTCGTCTTCCATCCTTGCAGCTGCAGTGATCCTGATGTTCACCGCAGCTGCCGTTGCTGCTGTCATCTTCGTCGCCGCTGCCACCTCTATTGGCGTTGGCGTCCTCTCCATTCTCTTTTCTTCTGCTTCACTTAGCACTGTAGCTGCCGGCGTTTCCATGTCTCTCTCCAGCGCTCCCTCAACCAGCATCTCCGCCTCTGCTGTCAAGCCGCCCCCCAGCACCGCCTCAGCCTGCATCGGCAATGGGCCGCGATCGCCCCTTTCACTCTCCTCACACTCTCTGGCGTAGTGGCCTTGCTCGCCACATTTAAAGCATTTAAACTCCGGGCAGTCTCGGATAATGTGGCCGGGCTGGATGCACAATCTGCATACCTTCCTCTGGCGGTCGTGTAGCACCCGAAAGTGTTCTTCCCCCTCGAGGGTCTCAAACTTAGTTGCAAATGGTAGGGAGCGGACTTTTTCGTTGAAGCGCACCTTTAGGTAGCGTGTTCCGTCTGCAATGTCGGTGCCGGGCCACATGCGCCTTCTGATGGTGGACACTGCCTGAACTCCCCATTCCTCCAGCTTCTTCAGGATCACCTCATCTTCAATGTACACTGGAAGGCCAAGGAATGAGACTACGAGCTCGTCATTACGAATTTCTGACGCTATTATCTTATTGGTCTTCAATGTGATGCCGTCCAGCAGACGGTCCTTTCCTTTTTTGTCTTCTGTAGTGACTTCAAATTTTGTCAGGGATTTTTGGCGGCATCCCACCACTCGTCCACATTCTTCTCCAATTTTCTTACATATCTCCATCATCGTTACTTTTTCCTGTCCTACTACTTCCACTGCCACTGTTAATTGTCTTTCATACTTGTTGTCTGCATTTGTTGTCTCGTCCACGCTTTCCTTCTCTGCTCGCTCCATTTTCCCTCTTATAGGCATCATTTGACGCCCCCCCCAACCGCGGTTGGTGGTGGTGGGGGCGTGGGGTTGCTTCGTACAAATATTACGTTTTTAGACAGAAATTTGGCTAAATCTTCAAAAGAAATCGGAAGACAGGGAGTACACACACAGGGTTGCCTTTTGTTTGCTCACACTCTCACCTGCACTCAATCACCAATCAGTGAGTGGGCGTTTTCAGGGTAGTATGGCCGTAAGCTGCCAGGTCAACTGAAAAGATCCTATTTGAAGGTGACGTTGGCCAAACTAGACTCCAGCAAAAAGTGTCAAACAGCGCCATCTGCTGTCAGGCAAGAGCAGAAACCATAAAAAGCTTACAGCACCTGGTATTCCCAGGCGGTCTCCCATCAAAGTACGAACCAGGCCCGCCCCTGCTTAGCTTCCGAGATCGGACGAGATCGGGCGTTTTCAGGGTAGTATAGACGTAAGCTGCCAGGTCAACTGAAAAGATACTATTTGAAGGCGACGCAGGCCAAACTAGACTCCAGCAAAAAGTGTCAAACAGCGCCCTCTGCTGTCAGGCAAGAGCAGAAACCATAAAAAGCTTACAGCACCTGGTATTCCCAGGCGGTCTCCCATCCAAGTACTAACCAGGCCCGCCCCTGCTTAGCTTCCGAGATCGGACGAGATCGGGCATTTTCAGGGTAGTATGGCCGCAAGCTGCCAGGTCAACTGAAAAGATCCTATTTAAAGGTGACGCAGGCAGAACTAGACTCCAGCAAAAAGTGTCAAACAGCGCCCTCTGCTGTCAGGCAAGAGCAGAAACCATAAAACGCTGACAGCATCTGGTATTCCCAGGCGGTGTCCCATCCAAGTACTATCGAGGCCCGCCCCTCCTTAGCTTCCGAGATCGGACGTTTTCAGGGTAGTATGGCCGTAAGCTGCCAGGTCAACTGAAAAGATCCTATTTGAAGGCGACGCAGGCAAAACTAGACTCCAGCAAAAAGTGTCAAACAGCGCCCTCTGCTGTCAGGCAAGAGCAGAAACCATAAAAAGCTGACACATTCTGGTATTCCCAGGCGATCTCCCATCCAAGTACTAACCAGGCCCGCCCCACTTAGCTTCCGAGATCGGACGAGATCGGGCATTTTCAGGGTAGTATGGCCGTAAGCTGCCAGGTCAACTGAAAAGATCCTATTTGAAGGCGACGCAGGCCAAACTAGACTCCAGCAAAAAGTGTCAAACAGCGCCCTCTGCTGTCAGGCAAGAGCAGAAACCATAAAAAGCTTACAGCACCTGGTATTCCCAGGCGGTCTCCCATCCAACTACTAACCAGGCCCGCCCCTGCTTCGCTTCCGAGATCGGACGAGATCGGGCGTTTTCAGGGTAGTATGGCCGTAAGCTGCCAGGTCAACTGAAAAGATCCTATTTGAAGGCGACGCTGGCCAAACTAGACTCCAGCAAAAAGTGTCAAACAGCGCCATCTGCTGTCAGGCAAGAGCAGAAACCATAAAAAGCTTACAGCACCTGGTATTGCCAGGCGGTCTCCCATCCAAGTACTAACCAGGCACGCCCCTGCTTAGCTTCCGAGATTGGACGAGATCGGGCGTTTTCAGGGTAGTATGGCCGTAAGCTGCCAGGTCAACTGAAAAGATCCTATTTGAAGGCGACGCAGGCCAAACTAGACTCCAGCAAAAAGTGTCAAACAGCATCCTCTGCTGTCAGGCAAGAGCAGAAACCATAAAAAGCTTACAGCACCTGGTATTCCCAGGCGGTCTCCCATCCAAGTACTAACCAGGCCCGCCCCTGCTTAGCTTTCGAGATCAGACGAGATCGGGCGTTTTCAGGGTAGTATGGCCGTAAGCTGCCAGTTCAACTGAAAAGATCCTATTTGAAGGCGATGCAGGCCAAACTAGACTCCAGCAAAAAGTGTCAAACAGCACCCTCTGCTGTCAGGCAAGAGCAGAAACCATAAAAAGCTTATAGTACCTGGTATTCCCAGGCCGTCTCCCATCCAAGTACTAACCAGGCCCGCCCCTGCTTAGCTTTCGAGATCGGACGAGATCGGGCGTTTTCAGGGTAGTATGGCCATAAGCTGCCAGGTCAACTGAAAAGATCCTATTTGAAGGCCACGCAGGCCAAACCAGACTCCAGCAAAAAGTGTCAAACAGCACCCTCTGCTGTCAGGCAAGAGCAGAAACCATAAAAAGCTTACAGCACCTGGTATTCCCAGGCGGTCTCCCATCCAAGTACTAACCAGGCCCACCCCTGCACAGCTTCCGAGATCCGACGAGATCAGGCGTTTTCAGGGTAGTATGGCCGTAAGCTGCCAGGTCAACTGAAAAGATCCTATTTGAAGGCGACGCAGGCCAAACTAGACTCCAGCAAAAAGTGTCAAACAGCGCCCTCTGCTGTCAGGCAAGAGCAGAACCCATAAAAAGCTTACATTACCTGGTATTCCCAGGCGGTCGCCCATCCAAGTACTATCGAGGCCCGCCCCTCCTTAGCTTCCGAGATCGGACGTTTTCAGGGTAGTATGGCCGTAAGCTGCCAGGTCAACTGAAAAGATCCTATTTGAAGGCGACGCAGGCAAAACTAGACTCCAGCAAAAAGTGTCAAACAGCGCCCTCTGCTGTCGGGCAAGAGCAGAAACCATAAAAAGCTGACACCATCCTGTATTCCCAGTTGGTCTCCCATCCAAGTACTAACCAGGCCCGCCCCTGCTTAGCTTTCGAGATCAGACGAGATCGGGCGTTTTCAGGGTAGTATGGCCGTAAGCTGCCCGGTCAACTGAAAAGATCCTATTTGAAGGCGACGCAGGCCAAACTAGACTCCAGCAAAAAGTGTCAAACAGCGCCCTCTGCTGTCAGGCAAGAGCAGAAACCATAAAAAGCTTACAGCAGCTGGTATTCCCAGGCGGTCTCCCATCCAAGTAGTAACCAGGCACGCCCCTGCTTAGCTTCCGAAATCGGACAAGCTCGGGCGTTTTCAGGGTAGTATGGCCGTAAGCTGCCAGGTCAACTGAAAAGATCCTATTTAAAGGCGACGCAGGCCAAACTAGACTCCAGCAAAAAGTGTCAAACAGCGCCCTCTGCTGTCAGGCAAGAGCAGAAACCATAAAAAGCTTACAGCACCTGGTATTCCCAGGCGGTCTCCCATCCAAGTACTAACCAGGCCCGCCCCTGCTTAGCTTCCGAGATCGGACGAGATCGGACGTTTTCAGGGTAGTATGGCCGTAAGCTGCCAGGTCAACTGAAAAGATCCTATTTGAAGGCGACGCTGGCCAAACTAGACTCCAGCAAAAAGTGTCAAACAGCGCCATCTGCTGTCAGGCAAGAGCAGAAACCATAAAAAGCTTACAGCACCTGGTATTCCCAGGCGGTCTCCCATCCAAGTACTAACCAGCCCCGCCCCTGCTTAGCTTCCGAGATCGGACGAGATCGGGCGCTTTCAGGGTAGTATGGCCGTAAGCTGCCAGGTCAACTGAAAAGATCCTATTTGAAGGCGACACAGGCAAAACTAGACTCCAGCAAAAAGTGTCAAACAGCGCCCTCTGCTGTCAGGCAAGAGCAGAAACCATAAAAAGCTTACAGCACCTGGTATTCCCAGGCGGTCTCCCATCCAAGTATGAACCAGGCCCACCCCTGCTTAGCTTCTGAGATCGGACGAGATCGGGCGTTTTCAGGGTAGTATGGCCGTAAGCTGCCAGGTCTACAGAAAAGATCCTATTTGAAGGCGACGCAGGCCAAACTAGACTCCAGCAAAAAGTGTCAAACAGCGCCCTCTGCTGTCAGGTAAGAGCAATAACCATAAAAAGCTTACAGCACCTGGTATTCTCAGGCGGTCTCCCATCCAAGGACTAACCAGGCCTACCCCTGCTTAGCTTTCGAGACCGGATGAGATCGGGCGTTTTCAGGGTAGTATGGCCGTAAGCTGGCAGGTCAACTGAAAAGATCCTATTTGAAGGCGACGCAGGCCAAACTAGACTCCAGCAAAAAGTGTCAAACAGCGCCCTCTGCTGTCAGGCAAGAGTAGAAACCATAAAACGCTGACACCATCTGGTATTCCCAGGCGGTCTCCCATCCAAGTACTAACCAGGCCCACCCCTGCTTAGCTTCCGAGATCAGACGAGATCGGGCGTTTTCAGGGTAGTATGGCCGTAAGCTGCCAGGTCAACTGAAAAGATCCTATTTGAAGGTGACGCAGGCCAAACTAGACTCCAGCAAAAAGTGTCAAACAGCGCCCTCTGCTGTCAGGCAAGAGCAGAAACCATAAAAAGCATACAGTAACTGGTATTCCCAGGCGGTCTCCCATCCAAGTACTATCCAGGCCCGCCCCTGCTTAGCTTCCGAGATCGGACGAGATCGGGCGTTTTCAGGGTAGTATGGCCGTAAGCTGCCAGGTCAACTGAAAAGATCCTATTTGAAGGCGACACAGGCAAAAC
>NC_136379.1:3860000-3880000 GCF_037039965.1 Doryrhamphus excisus
AACGCTGACAGCATCTGGTATTCCCAGGCGGTCTCCCATCCAAGTACTATCGAAGCCCGCCCCTCCTTAGCTTCCGAGATCGAACGTTTTCAGGGTAGTATGGCCGTAAGCTGCCAGGTCAACTGAAAAGATCCTATTTGAAGGCGACGCAGGCAAAACTAGACTCCAGCAAAAAGTGTCAAACAGCGCCCTCTGCTGTCAGGCAAGAACAGAAACCATAAAAAGCTGACACCATCTGGTATTCCCAGGCGCTCTCCCATCCAAGTACTAACCAGGCCCGCCCCTGCTTAGCTTCCGAGATCGGACGAGATCGGGCATTTTCAGGGTAGTATGGCCGTAAGCTGCCAGGTCAACTGAAAAGATCCTATTTGAAGGCGACGCAGGCCAAACTAGACTCCAGCAAAAAGTGTCAAACAGCGCCCTCTGCTGTCAGGTAAGAGCAATAACCATAAAAAGCTTACAGCAGCTGGTAATCTCAGGCGGTCTCCCATCCAAGTACTAACCAGGCCCACCCCTGCTTAGGTTTCGAGACCGGACGAGATCGGGCGTTTTCAGGGTAGTATGGCCGTAACCTGACAGGTCAACTGAAAAGATCCTATTTGAAGGCGGCGCAGGCCAAACTAGACTCCAGCAAAAAGTGTCAAACAGCACCCTCTGCTGTCAGGCAAGAGCAGAAACCATAAAAAGCTTACAGCACCTGGTATTCCCAGGCGGTCTCCCATCCAAGTACTAACCAGGCCCGCCCCTGCTTAGCTTCCGAGATCGGACGAGATCGGGCGTTTTCAGGGTAGTATGGCCGTAAGCTGCCAGGTCAACTGAAAAGATCCTATTTAAAGGTGACGCAGGCCAAACTAGACTCCAGCAAAAAGTGTCAAACAGCGCCCTCTGCTGTCAGGCAAGAGCAGAAACCATAAAACGCTGACAGCATCTGGTATTCCCAGGCGGTCTCCCATCCAAGTACTATCGAGGCCCGCCCCTCCTTAGTTTCCGAGATCGGACGTTTTCAGGGTAGTATGGCCGTACGCTGCCAGGTCAACTAAAAAGATCCTATTTGAAGGCGACGCAAGCAAAACTAGACTCCAGCAAAAAGTGTCAAACAGCGCCCTCTGCTGTCAGGCAAGAGCAGAAACCATAAAAAGCTGACACCATCTGGTATTCCCAGGCGGTCTCCCATCCAAGTACTAACCAGGCCAGCCCCTGCTTAGCTTCCGAGATCGGACGTTTTCAGGGTAGTATGGCCGTAAGCTGCCAGGTCAACTGAAAAGATCCTATTTAAAGGCGACGCAGGCCAAACTAGACTCCAGCAAAAAGTGTCAAACAGCGCCCTCTGCTGTCAGGCAAGAGCAGAAACCATAAAAAGCTTACAGCACCTGGTATTCCCAGGCGGTCTCCCATCCAAGTACTAAGCAGGCCCGCACCTGCTTACCTTCCGAGATCGGACGAGATCGGGCGTTTTCAGGGTAGTATGGCCGTAAGCTGCCAGGTCAACTGAAAAGATCCTATTTGAAGGCGACACTGGCCAAACTAGACTCCAGCAAAAAGTGTCAAACAGCGCCATCTGCGGTCAGGCAAGAGCAGAAACCATAAAAAGCTTACAGCACTTGGTATTCCCAGGCGGTCTCCCATCCAAGTACTAACCAGGCCCACCCCTGCTTAGCTTCCGAGATCGGATGAGATCGGGCGTTTTCAGGGTAGTATGGCCGTAAGCTGCCAGGTCAACTGAATAGATCCTATTTAAAGGTGACGGAGGCCAAACTAGACTCCAGCAAAAAGTGTCAAACAGCGCCCTCTGCTGTCAGGCAAGAGCAGAAACCATAAAAAGCTGACAGCATCTGGTATTCCCAGGCGGTCTCCCATCAAAGTGCAAACCAGGCCGGCCCCTGCTTAGCTTCCGAGATCGGACGAGATCGGGCGTTTTCAGGGTAGTATGGCCGTAAGCTGCCAGGTCAACTGAAAAGATCCTATTTAAAGGTGACACAGGCCAAACTAGACTCCAGCAAAAAGTGTCAAACAGCGCCCTCTGCTGTCAGGCAAGAGCAGAAACCATAAAACGCTGACAGCATCTGGTATTCCCAGGCGGTCTCCCATCCAAGTACTATCGAGGCCCACCCCTCCTTAGCTTCCGAGATCGGACGTTTTCAGGGTAGTATGGCCGTACGCTGCCAGGTCAACTAAAAAGATCCTATTTGAAGGCGACGCAGGCAAAACTAGACTCCAGCAAAAAGTGTCAAACAGCGCCCTCTGCTGTCAGGCAAGAGCAGAAACCATAAAAAGCTGACACCATCTGGTATTCCCAGGCGGTCTCCCATCCAAGTACTAACCAGGCCAGCCCCTGCTTAGCTTCCAAGATCGGACGAGATCGGGCGTTTTCAGGGTAGTATGGCCGTAAGCTGCCAGGTCAACTGAAAAGATCCTATTTAAAGGCGACGCAGGCCAAACTAGACTCCAGCCAAAAGTGTCAAACAGCGCCCTCTGCTGTCAGGCAAGAGCAGAAACCATAAAAAGCTTACAGCACCTGGTATTCCCAGGCGGTCTCCCATCCAAGTACTAAGCAGGCCCGCCCCTGCTTAGCTTCCGAGATCGGACGAGATCGGGCGTTTTCAGGGTAGTATGGCCGTAAGCTGCCAGGTCAACTGAAAAGATCCTATTTGAAGGCGACGCTGGCCAAACTAGACTCCAGCAAAAAGTGTCAAACAGCGCCATCTGCGGTCAGGCAAGAGCAGAAACCATAAAAAGCTTACAGCACCTGGTATTCCCAGGCGGTCTCCCATCCAAGTACTAACCAGGCCCACCCCTGCTTAGCTTCCGAGATCGGATGAGATCGGGCGTTTTCAGGGTAGTATGGCCGTAAGCTGCCAGGTCAACTGAATAGATCCTATTTAAAGGTGACGCAGGCCAAACTAGACTCCAGCAAAAAGTGTCAAACAGCGCCCTCTGCTGTCAGGCAAGAGCAGAAACCATAAAAAGCTGACAGCATCTGGTATTCCCAGGCGGTCTCCCATCAAAGTGCAAACCAGGCCGGCCCCTGCTTAGCTTCCGAGATCGGACGAGATCGGGCGTTTTCAGGGTAGTATGGCCGTAAGCTGCCAGGTCAACTGAAAAGATCCTATTTAAAGGTGACACAGGCCAAACTAGACTCCAGCAAAAAGTGTCAAACAGCGCCCTCTGCTGTCAGGCAAGAGCAGAAACCATAAAACGCTGACAGCATCTGGTATTCCCAGGCGGTCTCCCATCCAAGTACTATCGAGGCCCGCCCCTCCTTAGCTTCCGAGATCGGACGCTTTCAGGGTAGTATGGCCGTACGCTGCCAGGTCAACTAAAAAGATCCTATTTGAAGGCGACGCAGGCAAAACTAGACTCCAGCAAAAAGTGTCAAACAGCGCCCTCTGCTGTCAGGCAAGAGCAGAAACCATAAAAAGCTGACACCATCTGGTATTCCCAGGCGGTCTCCCATCCAAGTACCAACCAGGCCCGCCCATGCTTAGCTTCTGAGATCGGACGAGATCGGGCGTTTTCAGGGTAGTATGGCCGTAAGCTGCCAGGTCAACTGAAAAGATCCTATTTAAAGGCGACGCAGGCCAAACTAGACTCCAGCAAAAAGTGTCAAACAGCGCCCTCTGCTGTCAGGCAAGAGCAGAAACCATAAAAAGCTTACAGCACCTGGTATTCCCAGGCGGTCTCCCATCCAATTACTAAGCAGGCCCGCCCCTGCTTAGCTTCCGAGATCGGACAAGATCGGGCGTTTTCAGGGTAGTATGGCCGTAAGCTGCCAGGTCAACTGAAAGGATCCTATTTGAAGGCGACGCTGGCCAAACTAGACTCTAGCAAAAAGTGTCAAACAGCGCCCTCTGCTGTCAGGCAAGAGCAGAAACCATAAAAAGCTGACAGCATCTGGTATTCCCAGGCGGTCTCCCATCAAAGTGCGAACCAGGCCGACCCCTGCTTAGCTTCCGAGATCGGACGAGATCGGGCGTTTTCAGGGTAGTATGGCCGTAAGTTGCCAGGTCAACTGAAAAGATCCTATTTGAAGGCGACGCAGGCCAAACTAGACTCCAGCAAAAAGTGTCAAACAGCGCCCTCTGCTGTCAGGCAAGAGCAGAAACCAGAAAAAGCTTACAGCACCTGGTATTCCCAGGCGGTCTCCCATCCAAGTACTAACCAGGCCCGCCCCTGCTTAGCTTTCGAGATCGGACGAGATCGGGCGTTTTCAGGGTAGTATGGCCGTAAGCTGCCAGTTCAACTGAAAAGATCCTATTTGAAGGTGACGCAGGCCAAACTAGACTCCAGCAAAATGTGTCAAACAGCGCCCTCTGCTGTCAGGCAAGAGCAGAAACCATAAAAAGCTTACAGCACCTGGTATTCCCAGGCGGTCTTCCATCCAAGTACTAACCTGGCCCGCCACTGCTTAGCTTCCGAGATCGGACGAGATCTGGCATTTTCAGGATAGTATGGCCGTAAGCTGCCAGCTCAGCTGAAAAGATCCTATTTGAAGGCGACGCAGGCCAAACTAGACTCCAGCAAAAAGTGTCAAACAGTGCCCTCTGCTGTCAGGTAAGAGCAATAACCATAAAAAGCTTACAGCACCTGGTATTCTCAGGCGGTCTCCCATCCAAGTACTAACCAGGCCCACCCCTGCTTAGCTTTCGAGATCGGACGAGATCGGGCGTTTTCAGGGTAGTATGGCCGTAAGCTGCCAGTTCAACTGAAATGATCCTATTTGAAGGCGACGCAGGCCAAACTAGGCTCCAGCAAAAAGTGTCAAACAGCGCCCTCTGCTGTCAGGCAAGAGCAGAAAACCATAAAAAGCTTACAGCACCTGGTATTCCCAGGCGGTCTCCCATCCAAGTACTATCGAGGCCCGCCCCTCCTTAGCTTCCGAGATCGACGTTTTCAGGGTAGTATGGCCGTAAGCTGCCAGGTCAACTGAAAAAATCCTATTTGAAGGCGACGCAGGCAAAACTAGAATCCAGCAAAAAGTGTCAAACAGCGCCCTCTGCTGTCAGGCAAGAGCAGAAACCATAAAAAGCTGACACCATCTGGTATTCCCAGGCGGTCTCCCATCCAAGTACTAACCAGGCCAGCCCCTGCTTAGCTTTCGAGATCGGACGAGATCAGGCGTTTTCAGGGTAGTATGGCCGTAAGCTGCCAGGTCAACTGAAAAGATCCTATTTGAAGGCGACGCAGGCCAAACTAGACTCCAGCAAAAAGTGTCAAACAGCGCCCTCTGCTGTCAGGCAAGAGCAGAAACCATAAAAAGCATACAGCACCTGGTATTCCCAGGCGGTCTCCCATCCAAGTACTAACCAGGCCCGCCCCTGCTTAGCTTCTGAGATTGGACAAGATCGGGCGTTTTCAGGGTAGTATGGCCGTAAGCTGCCAGGTCAACTGAAAAGATCCTATTTGAAAGCGACGCAGGCCAAACTAGACTCCAGCAAAAAGTGTCAAACAGCGCCCTCTGCTGTCAGGTAAGAGCAATAACCATAAAAAGCTTACAGCAGTTGGTATTCTCAGGCGGTCTCCCATCCAAGTAACTAACCAGGCCCACCCCTGCTTAGCTTTCGAGACCGGACGAGATCGGGCGTTTTCAGGGTAGTATGGCCGTAACCTGCCAGGTCAACTGAAAAGATCCTATTTGAAGGCGACGCAGGCCAAACTAGACTCCAGCAAAAAGTGTCAAACAGCGCCCTCTGCTGTCAGGCAAGAGCAGAAACCATAAAAAGCTTAAAGCACCTGGTATTCCCAGGCGGTCTCCCATCCAAGTACTAACCAGGCCCGCCCCTGCTTAGCTTCCGAGATCGGGCGTTTTCAGGGTAGTATGGCCGTAAGCTGCCAGGTCAACTGAAAAGATCCTATTTGAAGGCGACGCAGGCCAAACTAGACTCCAGCAAAAAGTGTCAAACAGCGCCCTCTGCTGTCAGGCAAGAGCAGAAACCATAAAAAGCTTACAGCACCTGGTATTCCCAGGCGGTCTCCCATCCAAGTACTAAGCAGGCCCGCCCCTGCTTAGCTTCCGAGATCGGACGAGATCGGGCGTTTTCAGGGTAGTATGGCCGTAAGCTGCCAGGTCAACTGAAAAGATCCTATTTGAAGGCGACGCTGGCCAAACTAGACTCCAGCAAAAAGTGTCAAACAGCGCCATCTGCGGTCAGGCAAGAGCAGAAACCATAAAAAGCTTACAGCACCTGGTATTCCCAGGCGGTCTCCCATCCAAGTACTAACCAGGCCCACCCCTGCTTAGCTTCCGAGATCGGATGAGATCGGGCGTTTTCAGGGTAGTATGGCCGTAAGCTGCCAGGTCAACTGAATAGATCCTATTTAAAGGTGACGCAGGCCAAACTAGACTCCAGCAAAAAGTGTCAAACAGCGCCCTCTGCTGTCAGGCAAGAGCAGAAACCATAAAAAGCTGACAGCATCTGGTATTCCCAGGCGGTCTCCCATCAAAGTGCAAACCAGGCCGGCCCCTGCTTAGCTTCCGAGATCGGACGAGATCGGGCGTTTTCAGGGTAGTATGGCCGTAAGCTGCCAGGTCAACTGAAAAGATCCTATTTAAAGGTGACACAGGCCAAACTAGACTCCAGCAAAAAGTGTCAAACAGCGCCCTCTGCTGTCAGGCAAGAGCAGAAACCATAAAACGCTGACAGCATCTGGTATTCCCAGGCGGTCTCCCATCCAAGTACTATCGAGGCCCGCCCCTCCTTAGCTTCCGAGATCGGACGCTTTCAGGGTAGTATGGCCGTACGCTGCCAGGTCAACTAAAAAGATCCTATTTGAAGGCGACGCAGGCAAAACTAGACTCCAGCAAAAAGTGTCAAACAGCGCCCTCTGCTGTCAGGCAAGAGCAGAAACCATAAAAAGCTGACACCATCTGGTATTCCCAGGCGGTCTCCCATCCAAGTACCAACCAGGCCCGCCCATGCTTAGCTTCTGAGATCGGACGAGATCGGGCGTTTTCAGGGTAGTATGGCCGTAAGCTGCCAGGTCAACTGAAAAGATCCTATTTAAAGGCGACGCAGGCCAAACTAGACTCCAGCAAAAAGTGTCAAACAGCGCCCTCTGCTGTCAGGCAAGAGCAGAAACCATAAAAAGCTTACAGCACCTGGTATTCCCAGGCGGTCTCCCATCCAATTACTAAGCAGGCCCGCCCCTGCTTAGCTTCCGAGATCGGACAAGATCGGGCGTTTTCAGGGTAGTATGGCCGTAAGCTGCCAGGTCAACTGAAAGGATCCTATTTGAAGGCGACGCTGGCCAAACTAGACTCTAGCAAAAAGTGTCAAACAGCGCCCTCTGCTGTCAGGCAAGAGCAGAAACCATAAAAAGCTGACAGCATCTGGTATTCCCAGGCGGTCTCCCATCAAAGTGCGAACCAGGCCGACCCCTGCTTAGCTTCCGAGATCGGACGAGATCGGGCGTTTTCAGGGTAGTATGGCCGTAAGTTGCCAGGTCAACTGAAAAGATCCTATTTGAAGGCGACGCAGGCCAAACTAGACTCCAGCAAAAAGTGTCAAACAGCGCCCTCTGCTGTCAGGCAAGAGCAGAAACCAGAAAAAGCTTACAGCACCTGGTATTCCCAGGCGGTCTCCCATCCAAGTACTAACCAGGCCCGCCCCTGCTTAGCTTTCGAGATCGGACGAGATCGGGCGTTTTCAGGGTAGTATGGCCGTAAGCTGCCAGTTCAACTGAAAAGATCCTATTTGAAGGTGACGCAGGCCAAACTAGACTCCAGCAAAATGTGTCAAACAGCGCCCTCTGCTGTCAGGCAAGAGCAGAAACCATAAAAAGCTTACAGCACCTGGTATTCCCAGGCGGTCTTCCATCCAAGTACTAACCTGGCCCGCCACTGCTTAGCTTCCGAGATCGGACGAGATCTGGCATTTTCAGGATAGTATGGCCGTAAGCTGCCAGCTCAGCTGAAAAGATCCTATTTGAAGGCGACGCAGGCCAAACTAGACTCCAGCAAAAAGTGTCAAACAGTGCCCTCTGCTGTCAGGTAAGAGCAATAACCATAAAAAGCTTACAGCACCTGGTATTCTCAGGCGGTCTCCCATCCAAGTACTAACCAGGCCCACCCCTGCTTAGCTTTCGAGATCGGACGAGATCGGGCGTTTTCAGGGTAGTATGGCCGTAAGCTGCCAGTTCAACTGAAATGATCCTATTTGAAGGCGACGCAGGCCAAACTAGGCTCCAGCAAAAAGTGTCAAACAGCGCCCTCTGCTGTCAGGCAAGAGCAGAAAACCATAAAAAGCTTACAGCACCTGGTATTCCCAGGCGGTCTCCCATCCAAGTACTAACCAGGCCCGCCCCTGCTTAGCTTCCGAGATCAACGTTTTCAGGGTAGTATGGCCGTAAGCTGCCAGGTCAACTGAAAAAATCCTATTTGAAGGCGACGCAGGCAAAACTAGACTCCAACAAAAAGTGTCAAACAGCGCCCTCTGCTGTCAGGCAAGAGCAGAAACCATAAAAAGCTGACACCATCTGGTATTCCCAGGCGGTCTCCCATCCAAGTACTAACCTGGCCAGCCCCTGCTTAGATTTCGAGATCGGACGAGATCAGGCATTTTCAGGGTAGTATGGCCGTAAGCTGCCCGGTCAACTGAAAAGATCCTATTTGAAGGCGACGCAGGCCAAACTAGACTCCAGCAAAAAGTGTCAAACAGCGCCCTCTGCTGTCAGGGAAGAGCAGAAACCATAAAAAGCATACAGCACCTTGTATTCCCAGGCGGTCTCCCATCCAAGTACTAACCAGGCCCGCCCCTGCTTAGCTTCCGAGATCGGACGAGATCGGGCGTTTTCAGGGTAGTATGGCCGTAAGCTGCCAGGTCAACTGAAAAGATCCTATTTAAAGGTGACGCAGGCCAAACTAGACTCCAGCAAAAAGTGTCAAACAGCGCCCTCTGCTGTCAGGCAAGAGCAGAAACCATAAAAAGCGTACAGCACCTGGTATTCCCAGGCGGTCTCCCATCCAAGTACTAACCAGGCCCGCCCCCGCTTAGCTTCCAAGATCGGACGAGATCAGGCGTTTTCAGGGTAGTATGGCCGTAAGCTGCCAGGTCTACTGAAAAGATCCTATTTGAAGGCGACGCAGGCCAAACTAGACTCCAGCAAAAAGTGTCAAACAGCGCCCTCTGCTGTCAGGTAAGAGCAATAACCATAAAAAGCTTACAGCACCTGGTATTCTCAGGCGGTCTCCCATCCAAGTACTAACCAGGCCAACCCCTGCTTAGCTTTCGAGACCGGACGAGATTGGGCGTTTTCAGGGTAGTATGCCCGTAAGCTGGCAGGTCAACTGAAAAGATCCTATTTGAAGGCGACGCAGGCCAAACTAGACTCCAGCAAAAAGTGTCAAACAGCGCCCTCTGCTGTCAGGCAAGAGCAGAAACCATAAAAAGCTTACAGCACCTGGTATTCCCAGGCGGTCTCCCACCCAAGTACTAACCAGGCCCGCCCCTGCTTAGCTTTCGAGATAGGACGAGATCGGGCGTTTTCAGGGTAGTATGGCCGTAAGCTGCCAGTTCAACTGAAAAGATCCTATTTGAAGGTGACGCAGGCCAAACTAGACTCCAGCAAAAAGTGTCAAACAGCGCCCTCTGCTGTCAAGCAAAAGCAGAAACCATAAAAAGCTGACAGCATCTGGTATTCCCAGGCGGTCTCCCATCCAAGTACTAACCAGGCCCGCCCCTGCTCAGCTTCCGAGATCGGACGAGATCGGGCATTTTCAGGATAGTATGGCCGTAAGCTGCCAGGTCGGCTGAAAAGATCCTATTTGAAGGCGACGCAGGCCAAACTAGACTCCAGCAAAAAGTGTCAAACAGTGCCCTCTGCTGTCAGGTAAGAGCAATAACCATAAAAAGCTTACAGCACCTGGTATTCTCAGGCGGTCTCCCATCCAAGTACTAACCAGGCCCACCCCTGCTTAGCTTTCGAGATCGGACGAGATCGGGCGTTTTCAGGGTAGTATGGCCGTAAGCTGCCAGTTCAACTGAAAAGATCCTATTTGAAGGCGACGCAGGCCAAACTAGGCTCCAGCAAAAAGTGTCAAACAGCGCCCTCTGCTGTCAGGCAAGAGCAGAAACCATAAAAAGCTGACACCATCTGGTATTCCCAGGCGGTCTCCCATCCAAGTACTAACCAGGCCAGCCCCTGCTTAGCTTTCGAGATCGGACGAGATCGGGCGTTTTCAGGGTAATATGGCCGTAAGCTGCCCGGTCAACTGAAAAGATCCTATTTGAAGGCGACGCAGGCCAAACTAGACTCCAGCAAAAAGTGTCAAACAGCGCCCTCTGCTGTCAAGCAAGAGCAGAAACCATAAAAAGCGTACAGCACCTGGTATTCCCAGGCGGTCTCCCATCCAAGTACTAACCAGGCCCGCCCCTGCTTAGCTTCCGAGATCGACGTTTTCAGGGTAGTATGGCCGTAAGCTGCCAGGTCAACTGAAAAAATCCTATTTGAAGGCGACGCAGGCAAAACTAGACTCCATCAAAAAGTGTCAAACAGCGCCCTCTGCTGTCAGGTAAGAGCAATAACCATAAAAAGCTTACAGCACCTGGTATTCTCAGGCGGTCTCCCATCCAAGTACTAACCAGGCCAACCCCTGCTTAGCTTTCGAGACCGGACGAGATTGGGCGTTTTCAGGGTAGTATGCCCGTAAGCTGGCAGGTCAACTGAAAAGATCCTATTTGAAGGCGACGCAGGCCAAACTAGACTCCAGCAAAAAGTGTCAAACAGCGCCCTCTGCTGTCAGGCAAGAGCAGAAACCATAAAAAGCTTACAGCACCTGGTATTCCCAGGCGGTCTCCCACCCAAGTACTAACCAGGCCCGCCCCTGCTTAGCTTTCGAGATAGGACGAGATCGGGCGTTTTCAGGGTAGTATGGCCGTAAGCTGCCAGTTCAACTGAAAAGATCCTATTTGAAGGTGACGCAGGCCAAACTAGACTCCAGCAAAAAGTGTCAAACAGCGCCCTCTGCTGTCAAGCAAAAGCAGAAACCATAAAAAGCTGACAGCATCTGGTATTCCCAGGCAGTCTCCGATCCAAGTACGAACCAGGCCCGCCCCTGCTTAGCTTCCGAGATCGGACGAGATCGGACGAGATCGGACGAGATCGGGCGTTTTCAGGGTAGTATGGCCGTAAGCTGCCAGGTCAACTGAAAAGATCCTATTTGAAGGCGACGCAGGCCAAACTAGACTCCAGCAAAAAGTGTCAAACAGCGCCCTCTGCTGTCAGGCAAGAGCAGAAACCATAAAAAGCTTACAGCACCTGGTATTTCCAGGCGATCTCCCATCCAAGTACTAACCAGGCCCGCCCCTGCTTAGCTTCCGAGATCGGACGAGATCGGGCGTTTTCAGGGTAGTATGGCCGTAAGCTGCCAGGTCAACTGAAAAGATCTTATTTGAAGGCGACACAGGCCAAACTAGACTCCAGCAAAAAGTGTCAAACAGCGCCCTCTGCTGTCAGGTAAGAGCAATAACCATAAAACGCTTACAGGACCTGGTATTCTCAGGTGGTCTCCCATCCAAGTATTAACCAGGCCCACCCCTGCTTAGCTTTCGAGAGCGGACGAGATCGGGCGTTTTCAGGGTAGTATGGCCGTAAGCTGCCAGTTCAACTGAAAAGATCCTATTTGAAGGCGACGCAGGCCAAACTAGACTCCAGCAAAAAGTGTCAAACAGCGCCCTCTGCTGTCAGGCAAGAGCAGAAACCATAAAAAGCTTACAGCACCTGGTATTCCCAGGCGGTCTCCCATCCAAGAACTAACCAGGCCCGCCCCTGCTTAGCTTTCGAGATCGGACGAGATCAAGCGTTTTCAGGGTAGTATGGCCCCAAGCTGCCAGGTCAACTGAAAAGATCCTATTTGAAGGCGACGCAGGCCAACCCAGACTCCAGCAAAAAGTGTCAAACAGCGCCCTCTGCTGTCAGGCAAGAGCAGAAACCATAAAAAGCTTACAGCACCTGGCATTCCCAGGCGGTCTCCCATGCAAGTACTAACCAGGCCCGCCCCTGCTTAGCTTCCGAGATCGGACGAGATCGGGCGTTTTCAAGGTAGTATGGCCGTAAGCTGCCAGGTCAACTGAAAAGATCCTATTTGAAGGCGACGTTGGCCAAACTAGACTCCAGCAAAAAGTGTCAAACAGCGCCATCTGCTGTCAGGCAAGAGCAGAAACCATAAAAAGCTTACAGCAACTGGTATTCCCAGGCGGTCTCCCATGCAAGTACTAACCAGGCCCGCCCCTGCTTAGCTTTCGAGATCGGACAAGATCGGGCGTTGTCAGGGTAGTATGGCCGTAAGCTGCCAGTTCAACTGAAAAGATACTATTTGAAGGCGACGCAGGCCAAACTAGACTCCAGCAAAAAGTGTCAAACAGCGCCCTCTGCTGTCAGGCAAGAGCAGAAACCATAAAAAGCTTACAGGACCTGGTATTACCAGGCGGTCTCCCATCCAAGTACTAACCAGGCCCGCCCCTGCTTAGCTTCCGAGATCGGACGAGATCGGGCGTTTTCAGGGTAGTATGGCCGTAAGCTGCCAGGTCAACTGAAAAGATCCTATTTGAAGGCGACGCAGGCCAAACTAGACTCCAGCAAAAAGTGTCAAACAGCGCCGTCTGCTGTCAGGCAAGAGCAGAAACCATAAAACGCTTACAGCACCTGGTATTCCCAGGCGGTCTCCCATCCAAGTACTAACCAGGCCCACCCCTGCTTAGCTTCCGAGATCGGACGAGATCAGGCGTTTTCAGGGTAGTATGGCCGTAAGCTGCCAGGTCAACTGAAAAGATCCTATTTAAAGGTGACGCAGGCCAAACTAGACTCCAGCAAAAAGTGTCAAACAGCGTCCTCTGCTGTCAGGCAAGAGCAGAAACCATAAAAAGCTGACAGCATCTGGTATTCCCAGGCGGTCTCCCATGCAAGTACTATCGAGGCCCGCCCCTCCTTAGCTTCCGAGATCGGACGTTTTCAGGGTAGTATGGCCGTAAGCTGCCAGGTCAACTGAAAAGATCCTATTTGAAGGCGACGCAGGCCAAACTAGACTCCAGCAAAAAGTGTCAAACAGCGCCCTCTGCTGTCAGGCAAGAGCAGAAACCATAAAAAGCTTACAGCACCTGGTATTCCCAGGCGGTCTCCCACCCAAGTACTAACCAGGCCCGCCCCTGCTTAGCTTTCGAGATCGGACGTTTTCAGGGTAGTATGGCCGTAAGCTGCCAGGTCAACTGAAAAGATCCTATTTGAAGGCGACGCAGGCCAAACTAGACTCCAGCAAAAAGTGTCAAACAGCGTCCTCTGCTGTCAGGCAAGAGCAGAAACCATAAAAAGCTTACAGCACCGGGTATTCCCAGGCGGTCTCCCATCCAAGTACTAACCAGGCCCGCCCCTGCTTAGCTTTCGAGATCGGACGAGATCGGGCGTTTTCAGGGTAGTATGGCCGTAAGCTGCCAGTTCAACTGAAAAGATCCTATTTGAAGGTGACGCAGGCCAAACTAGACTCCAGCAAAAAGTGTCAAACAGCGCCCTCTGCTGTCAAGCAAGAGCAGAAACCATAAAAAGCTGACAGCATCTGGTATTGCCAGGCGGTCTCCCACCCAAGTACGAACCAGGCCCACCCCTGCTTAGCTTTTGAGATCGGACGAGATCGGGCGTTTTCAGGGTAGTATGGCCGTAAGCTGGCAGGTCAACTGAAAAGATCCTATTTGAAGGCGACGCAGGCCAAACTAGACTCCAGCAAAAAGTGTCAAACAGCGCCCTCTGCTGTCAGGCAAGAGCAGAAACCATAAAAAGCTTACAGCACCTGGTATTCCGAGGCGAGCTCCCACCCAAGTACTAACCAGGCCCGCCCCTGCTTAGCTTTCGAGATCGGACAAGATCGGGCGTTTTCAGGGTAGTATGGCCGTAAGCTGCCAGTTCAACTGAAAACATCCTATTTGAAGGCGACGCAGGCCAAACTAGACTCCAGCAAAAAGTGTCAAACAGCGCCCTCTGCTGTCAGGCAAGAGCAGAAACCATAAAAAGCTTACAGCACCTGGTATTCCCAGGCGGTCTCCCATCCAAGTACTAATCAGGCCCGCCCCTGCTTAGCTTCAGAGATCGGACGAGATCGGGCGTTTTCAGGGTAGTATGGCCGTAAGCTGCCAGGTCAACTGAAAAGATCCTATTTAAAGGTGACGCAGGCCAAACTAGACTCCAGCAAAAAGTGTCAAACAGCGCCATCTGCTGTCAGGCAAGAGCAGAAACCATAAAATGCTTACAGCACCTGGTATTCCCAGGCGGTCTCCCATCCAAGTACTAACCAGGCCAGCATCTGCTTAGCTTCCGAGATCGGACGAGATCGGGCGTTTTCAGGGTAGTATGGCCGTAAGCTGCCAGGTCAACTGAATAGATCCTATTTAAAGGTGACGCAGGCCAAACTAGACTCCAGCAAAAAGTGTCAAACAGCGCCCTCTGCTGTCAGGCAAGAGCAGAAACCATAAAAAGCTTACAGCACCTGGTATTCCCAGGCGGTCTCCCATCCAAGTACTAACCAGGCCCGCCCCTGCTTAGCTTCCGAGATCTGACGAGATCGGGCGTTTTCAGGGTAGTATGGCCGTAAGCTGCCAGGTCAACTGAAAAGATCCTATTTGAAGGCGACGCAGGCCAAACTAGACTCCAGCAAAAAGTGTCAAACAGCGCCATCTGCTGTCAGGCAAGAGCAGAAACCATAAAAAGCTTACAGCACCTGGTATTCCCAGGCGGTCTCCCATCCAAGTACTAACCAGGCCCACCCCTGCTTAGCTTCCGAGATCGGACGAGATCGGGCGTTTTCAGGGTAGTATGGCCGTAAGCTGCCAGGTCAAATGAAAAGATCCTATTTAAAGGCGACGCAGGCCAAACTAGACTCCAGCAAAAAGTGTCAAACAGCGCCCTCTGCTGTCAGGCAAGAGCAGAAACCATAAAAAGCTGACAGCATCTGGTATTCCCAGGCGGTCTCCCATCCAAGTACGAACTAGGCCCGCCCCTGCTTAGCTTTCGAGATCGGACGAGATCGGGATTTACAGGGTAGTATGGCCGTAAGCTGCCAGTTCAACTGAAAAGATCCTATTTGAAGGTGACGCAGGCCAAACTAGACTCCAGCAAAAAGTGTCAAACAGCGCCCTCTGCTGTCAAGCAAGAGCAGAAACCATAAAAAGCTGACAGCATCTGGTATTCCCAGGCGGTCTCCCATCCAAGTACGAACCAGGCCCGCCCCTGCTTAGCTTCAGAGATCGGACGAGATCGGGCGTTTTCAGGGTAGTATGGCCGTAAGCTGCCAGGTCAACTGAAAAGATCCTATTTGAAGGCGACGCAGGCCAAACTAGACTCCAGCAAAAGTGTCAAACAGCGCCCTCTGCTGTCAGGCAAGAGCAGAAACCATAAAAAGCTTACAGCACCTGGTATTCCTAGGCGGTCTCCCATCCACGTACTAACCAGGACCGCGCCTGCTTAGCTTCCGAGATCGGGCGTTTTCAGGGTAGTATGGCCATAAGCTGCCAGGTCAACTGAAAAGATCCTATTTAAAGGTGACGCAGGCCAAACTAGACTCCAGCAAAAAGTGTCAAACAGCGCCCTCTGCTGTCAGGCAAGAGCAGAAACCATAAAACGCTGACAGCATCTGGTATTCCCAGGCGGTCTCCCATCCAAGTACTAACCAGGCCAGCCCCTGCGTAGCTTTCGAGATCAGACGAGATTGGGCGTTTTCAGGGTAGTATGGCCGTAAGCTGCCTGGTCAACTGAAAAGATCCTATTTGAAGGCGACGCAGGCCAAACTAGACTCCAGCAGAAAGTGTCAAACAGCGCCCTCTGCTGTCAGGCAAGAGCAGAAACCATAAAAAGCGTACAGCACCTGGTATTCCCAGGCGGTCTCCCATCCAAGTACTAACCAGGCCCGCCCCTGCTTCGCTTCCGAGATCGGACGAGATCGGGCGTTTTCAGGGTAGTATGGCCGTAAGCTGCCAGGTCAACTGAAAAGATCCTATTTGAAGGCGACGCTGGCCAAACTAGACTCCAGCAAAAAGTGTCAAACAGCGCCCTCTGCTGTCAGGCAAGAGCAGAAACCATAAAAAGCTGACAGCATCTGGTATTCCCAGGCGGTCTCCCATCCAAGTACGAACCAGGCCCGCCCCTGCTTAGCTTTCGAGATCGGACGAGATCGGGCATTTACAGGGTAGTATGGCCGTAAGCTGCCAGTTCAACTGAAAAGATCCTATTTGAAGGTGACGCAGGCCAAACTAGACTCCAGCAAAAAGTGTCAAACAGCGCCCTCTGCTGTCAAGCAAGAGCAGAAACCATAAAAAGCTGACAGCATCTGGTATTCCCAGGCGGTCTCCCATCCAAGTACGAACCAGGCCCGCCCCTGCTTAGCTTCCGAGATCGGACGAGATCGGGCGTTTTCAGGGTAGTATGGCCGTAAGCTGCCAGGTCAACTGAAAAGATCCTATTTGAAGGCGACGCAGGCCAAACTAGACTCCAGCAAAAAGTGTCAAACAGCGCCCTCTGCTGTCAGGCAAGAGCAGAAACCATAAAAAGCTTACAGCACCTGGTATTCCTAGGCGGTCTCCCATCCACGTACTAACCAGGACCGCGCCTGCTTAGCTTCCGAGATCGGGCGTTTTCAGGGTAGTATGGCCATAAGCTGCCAGGTCAACTGAAAAGATCCTATTTAAAGGTGACGCAGGCCAAACTAGACTCCAGCAAAAAGTGTCAAACAGCGCCCTCTGCTGTCAGGCAAGAGCAGAAACCATAAAAAGCTGACAGCATCTGGTATTCTCAGGCGGTCTCCCATCAAAGTACTAACCAGGCCCGCCCCTGCTTAGCTTCCGAGATCGGACGAGATCGGGCATTTTCAGGGTAGTATGGCCGTTAGCTGCCAGGTCAACTGAAAAGATCCTATTTGAAGGCGACGCAGGCCAAACTAGACTCCAGCAAAAAGTGTCAAACAGCGCCCTCTGCTGTCAGGCAAGAGCAGAAACCATAAAAAGCGTACAGCACCTGGTATTCCCAGGCGGTCTCCCATCCAAGTACTAACCAGGCCCGCCCCTGCTTCGCTTCCGAGATCGGACGAGATCGGGCGTTTTCAGGGTAGTATGGCCGTAAGCTGCCAGGTCAACTGAAAAGATCCTATTTGAAGGCGACGCTGGCCAAACTAGACTCCAGCAAAAAGTGTCAAACAGCGCCCTCTGCTGTCAGGCAAGAGCAGAAACCATAAAAAGCTGACAGCATCTGGTATTCTCAGGCGGTCTCCCATCAAAGTACGAACCAGGCCCGCCCCTGCTTAGCTTCCGAGATCGGACGAGATCGGGCGTTTTCAGGGTAGTATGGCCGTAAGCTGCCAGGTCAACTGAAAAGATCCTATTTGAAGGCGACGCAGGCCAAACTAGACTCCAGCAAAAAGTGTCAAACAGCGCCCTCTGCTGTCAGGCAAGAGCAGAAACCATAAAAAGCTTACAGCACCTGGTATTCCCAGGCGGTCTCCCATCCAAGTACTAACCAGGCCCGCCCCTGCTTAGCTTTCGAGATCGGACGTTTTCAGGGCAGTATGGCCGTAAGCTGCCAGGTCAACAGAAAAGATCCTATTTGAAGGCGACGCAGGCAAAACTAGACTCCAGCAAAAAGTGTCAAACAGCGCCCTCTGCTGTCAGGCAAGAGCAGAAACCATAAAAAGCTGACACCATCTGGTACTCCGAGGCGGTCTCCCATCCAAGTACTAACCAGGCCAGCCCCTGCTTAGCTTTCGAGATCAGACGAGATCGGGCGTTTTCAGGGTAGTATGGCCGTAAGCTGCCTGGTCAATTGAAAAGATCCTATTTGAAGGCGACGCAGGCCAAACTAGACTCCAGCAGAACGTGTCAAACAGCGCCCTCTGCTGTCAGGCAAGAGCAGAAACCATAAAAAGCGTACAGCACCTGGTATTCCCAGGCGGTCTCCCATCCAAGTACTAACCAGGCCGCCCCTGCTTCGCTTCCGAGATCGGACGAGATCGGGCGTTTTCAGGGTAGTATGGCCGTAAGCTGCCAGGTCAACTGAAAAGATCCTATTTGAAGGCGACGCTGGCCAAACTAGACTCCAGCAAAAAGTGTCAAACAGCGCCCTCTGCTGTCAGGCAAGAGCAGAAACCATAAAAAGCTGACAGCATCTGGTATTCCCAGGCGGTCTCCCATCAAAGTACGAACCAGGCCCGCCCCTGCTTAGCTTCCGAGATCGGACGAGATCGGGCGTTTTCAGGGTAGTATGGCCGTAAGCTGCCAGGTCAACTGAAAAGATCCTATTTGAAGGCGACGCAGGCCAAACTAGACTCCAGCAAAAAGTGTCAAACAGCGCCCTCTGCTGTCAGGCAAGAGCAGAAACCATAAAAAGCTTACAGCACCTGGTATTCCCAGGCGGTCTCCCACCTGGGACCGCCTGGGAATACCAAACGCCCGATCTTGTCCGATCTCGGAAGCTGAGCAGGGGCGGGCCTGGTTAGTACTTGGATGGGAGACCGCCTGGGAATACCAGGTGCTGTAAGCTTTTTATGGTTTCTGCTCTTGCCTGACAGCAGAGTGCGCTTTTTGACACTTTTTGCTGGAGTCTAGTTTGGCCTGCGTAGCCTTCAAATAGGATCTTTTCAGTTGACCTGGCAGCTTACGGCCATACATCCCTGAAAACGCCCGATCTCGTCTGATCTCGGAAGCTAAGCAGGGGCGGGCCTGGTTAGTTCTTGGATGGGAGACCGCCTGGGACTATCAGGTGCTGTAAGCTTTTTATGGTTTCTGCTCTTGCCTGACAGCAGAGGGCGCTGTTTGACTTTTTTTGCTGGAGTCTAGTTTGGCCTGCGTCGCCTTCAAATAGGATCTTTTCAGTTGACCTGGCAGCCTATGGCCATACTACCCAGAAAACGCCCGATCTCGTCCGATCTCGGAAGCTAAGCAGGGGCGGGCCTGGTTAGTACTTGGATGGGAGACCGCCTGGGAATACCAGGTGCTGTAAGCTTTTTATGGTTTCTGCTCTTGCCTGACAGCAGAGGGCGCTGTTTGACACTTTTTGCTGGAGTCTAGTTTGGCCTGCGTCGCCTTCAAATAGGATCTTTTCAGTTGACCTGGCAGCTTACGGCCATACATCCCTGAAAACGCCCGATCTCGTCTGATCTCGGAAGCTAAGCAGGGGCGGGCCTGGTTAGTTCTTGGATGGGAGACCGCCTGGGAATATCAGGTGCTGTAAGCTTTTTATGGTTTCTGCTCTTGCCTGACAGCAGAGGGCGCTGTTTGACTTTTTTTGCTGGAGTCTAGTTTGGCCTGCGTCGCCTTCAAATAGGATCTTTTCAGTTGACCTGGCAGCTTACGGCCATACTACCCAGAAAACGCCCGATCTCGTCCGATCTCGGAAGCTAAGCAGGGGCGGGCCTGGTTAGTGCTTGGATGGGAGACCGCCTGGGAATACCAGGTGCTGTAAGCTTTTTATGGTTTCTGCTCTTGCCTGACAGCAGAGGGCGCTGTTTGACACTTTTTGCTGGAGTCTAGTTTGGCCTGCGTCGCCTTCAAATAGGATCATTTCAGTTGACCTGGCAGCTTACGGCCATACTACCCTGAAAACGCCCGACGGGAGACCGCCTGGGAATACCAGGTGCTGTAAGCTTTTTATGGTTTCTGCTCTTGCCTGACAGCAGAGGGCGCTGTTTGACACTTTTTGCTGGAGTCTAGTTTGGCCTGCGTCGCCTTCAAATAGAATCTTTTCAGTTGACCTGGCAGCTTACGGCCATACTACCCTGAAAACGTCCGGTCTCGGAAGCTAAGCAGGGGCGGGCCTGGTTAGTACTTGGATGGGAGACCGCCTGAGAATATCAGGTGCTGTAAGCTTTTTATGGTTTCTGCTCTTGCCTGACAGCAGAGGGCGCTGTTTGACATTTTTTGCTGGAGTCTGGTTTGGCCTGCGTCGCCTTCAAATAGGATCTTTTCAGTTGACCTGGTAGCTTACGGCCATACTACCCTGAAAACGCCCGATCTCGTCCGATCTCGAAAGCTAAGCAG
>NC_136379.1:5085000-5397500 GCF_037039965.1 Doryrhamphus excisus
AGGATTTTTCATCTGGTAAACTCTAGAACTAACGGGACTACGTGACTTTGGGAGGCCAAAGTGACCTGATTGTTACACAAGATGTCCTTGGATGTGTTTGAGTCCAAGATGTTCTGCCAGAGTATTTAGGTCCAGTCAGAAGGCATGACCAGATAAGAACTGAATCCATCTGGAATTGCTATTGTTCATGAAGTCTATGTAAGTGCTGTATTATATAAACACAAGGACCACAAGAACTTCAGAGGTGGTTTGTGTTGCATTATTTGCCAACAAGGCGGGGTACACCCTGGACTGGTGGCCAGCCAATCACAGGGCACATATAGACAAACAACCATTCACACTCACATTCATACCTATGGACAATTTGGAGTCACCAATTAACCTAGCATGTTTTTGGAATGTGGGAGGAAACCGGAGTACCCGGAGAAAACCCATGCGTGCACGGGGAGAACAGGCAAACTCCACATAGAGATGGCAGAGGATGGAATTGAACTCGGGTCTCCTAGCTGTGAGGCCTGCGTGCTAACCACTTGATCACCGTGCAGCCCTTCAGCATACATATAAATGTTAGCAGTGCAGTGATATTTGCTTCATGTGTACACCATAGTGGACCAATAGGTTGAATAGAGTATAGTATGTAGTACAATGGATGAAATGAGAAGTAAACTGTAGTGTTTAAATGACAATGGATGCAATGTCCAAAGACCAAGTTTCGAATGAGTAGGCGACTCGTTAGTGTCCATGGAAGTGTATCCAATGCCATTATATGACGAGTACACAATGGAAGAAATCTCAGGGTTCAGAGTGAGACACCATTTCATCTTTGCAACAGCGCATTTACTGAAGTACAGGATGCATTCCCCGATGTAAAATAACAACAATTCTTAGCCCGAGTGTGGTTCTTGCTTTCACTTTAATCTTCTCAGTTTGCTTCCATTAAGTGGCCCTCTATCATGAAACAGGAATTCCTGTTGCAAACACTGGCAGCGGCAAATTGTCTTTCAGCATTTGATATTTCCGGCGGGGGATTTAATGGAAACATGTTCTCTTGGGAATGCACTTGTATCTTCTCATGCCAGCCAGCTTGTCAGCTCACGTGCTGCACATCCTTCACAATGTTCAATTACATCCACCGCAGCGACTTCCCATCTGGGATCAATGATTTTAAAAGGAGCTTGTTTGATTTTTATAGCACTGGCTTTGACCCTGCGATGTCCTAGCACTATTATAAACTCCAAACTTGTTAGAAAAAGCCTCATTACATTGTAAAGTTGATGTTGAAAGGCAAAATTTAAAACAAACATTGAAAGTACTCTACATTTGAATGGTGCATTTAAGCCCAGCAATGCAAATGCAGCTTAAGTTGCTGCTAACTGTTCCATTGGCCAGTATTTCCAGTGCTGTCAGCCTGAGGCGAAGTGATGATGGCATTCACACTGAAGGGAAAAGGCTGGCACTGCACATGGCTTTGCAGTGCCGGTGTCCCTGTCTAATAAGGCCTGCCAGGGCTCTCCACTCTAGTGGACGCTCGTCTCCGAGCCAAGCCTGTCCCTCTCTTGCAGAGGCAATAAAAGCCAGGGCAAGGCCGAGCATGTAAACGTCCACTCAGTCCCCCTCCGTGAAAAGACTTTTCACTGAGACATAAACACTGTGGGAGGCTGCAGGCTTCTATCTTTTTCATCCAGTGCTGTTTTTTTTCCCCTTGTTGAGCTTCAATGAGTCTTTAGATATTGGGCCAATAATAAACATGGGATTGAACATCTCCGACATGATGATGCTCAAATTTTTGGCAGTTTGGCAGATTAATTCTCTATTCCAACAATGCTTTGGTTATTACTGTCAGTTTTGCAAGAGCAGATCCTTTTAGATGCTCAAGGATGCTGTAGCAACTGGACAGTTATGTATAGTGTTAAACAGTTTTGTGATTTCTGATGGAATGTGACCTCCTTGTCGTCCTTAGAACATCCACAGAGGAAGTAGAAGAAGTGGAGGAGTGTACCATGCAGAAGGTGTAGCATGCAAACACACACATGCACACACACAGTTCCATTCAAAATATGAAAATTGTTAATAGTACATTGGTATATTGATGCAAAACAATTTGTGTTGTTTAAGTTAAGATATTTGAGCTGTCAAAGTCAAATTTATCCTTGAAATGTATCAGAAAAAGCAATTTTTTCCTCCTTTTTTTTTTAGTCGGGAACTGTTATTTTCCTAAAACTTACATATATTATCGTGACTTCGTGTGAGCCGCACATTGCGTGTGGTAAATTTGTGGTATAGTTAAGATATTTGAGCTGTCAAAGTCAAATTTATCTTTGAAATCTATCAGAAAAACCTATTTTTTCCTCTTTTTTTTAGTTGGGAACTGTTATTTTCCTAAAACTTACCTATATTATTGCGACTGCGTGTGAGCCGCACATTGCGCGTTGTTCCGCTTTAGCTAATTCTTGACCGAATCCTGTGTTTAAAATTAAATTTTTTTTTTTATTAATTTATGGGATCTCATAACCCGAGGAGCACTTGTATAGTTTAAGGTCTGGAAGACCTGTTTTTGGTAAATGACCCTGGTAAATGAATATGGAACACACATTACTGTATCTCCAGTAACCTCTCAGTGAAAACCATGTATCTCCACCTGGAACTGAATAGTAATCCTACAGAGTGGTGTTCATCAGGGACTACCTCCAGTATTTAGGAGAACGTGACCTCCTCGTCATCCTTAGAACATCCACAGAGGAAGTAGAAGAAGTGGAGGAGTGTAGCATGCAGAAGGTGTAGCATGCACACAGTTCCATTCCAAATGTGAAAATCATATAAATAGTACATTGGTATATTGATGCAAAGCAATTTGTGTTAAAGTTGTGGTATAGTTAAGATATTTGACCTGTCAAAGTCAAATTTATCCTTGAAATATATCAGTAAAAGCAATTTTTTCATCTTTTTTTTAGTTGGGAACTGTTATTTTCCTAAAACTTACCTATATTATCGTGACTGCGTGTGAGCCGCACATTGCGTGTTCTGCTCTAGCTAGTTCTTGACCAAATCCAGTGTTTAAAATGAATTTTTTTTTAAATTAATTTATGGGATCTCATAACCCGAAGAGCACCTGTATAGTTAAAGGTCTGGAAGACCTGTTTTTGGTAAATGACCCTGGTAAATGAATATGGAACACACATTACTGTATCTCCAGTAACCTCAGTGAAAACCATGTATCTCCACCTGGAACTGAATAGTAATCCTACAGAATGGTGTTCATCAGGGACTACCTCCAGTATTTAGGACTAGAAAGAATGGAGAGTCCTACCAACAATCTTGACCTCAACCAACGTCATTGGCATCATCAGAGGCATTGTGCTCATACTGGAATGACAACACAACCCGCACTTGACCAGACTGGTGGTTTTCCATTTGTAATACAAAACCTGGGGCTTGACTTTGAGGTCCAGAATTGTTGAAAAAACCCTCTATAGTACCACATCATCTGGAACAGTACAGAATTAATATTTATGTTTATTTACTCACTAGAGATGTCAATTTCTCCTTCTCAGTCAGTCTCAGAAGATAGAAAAATGCTGATGTTTGATTGTAGGCCAGCTAGAAGGCCCTGCGAGGCCAATCTGGAATCATAATACAACGTCAGTGATAAAATGTTAATATTAAGCAGCAATATTTGATCAAATGAGTACCTGAATGAAATACACTTTCTCAATTACACCAACAAGGTTTATTTATTTAGATAATTGTTGTCCACAATTGCCCTGACATCAACTTTTGCTGTCCTATCCTGTCAACCCCGTCTCAGCTGGGTTTTAAATTTCCTCTCTGAATGTATAGAAAAAATCTTTATATCCAGTACTGTCCGTGTGTGAGTATCTGTTCAGAAAAGCACAAATAGTTGTGTTGTCGGGGATGGCGCTGAAGGCTGTGACAGCATCCATCCAAGGCGCCAAAATGCAATCAGAAGGATGTCAGAACGTGTCAGTTGTGTTAAGGTTGAGAGCCCGTACTCGTTCATAAAATCCACACGCCAGTAAGCGCACATAATGACAATGCGTGCAGCCTCTCTGCTTTAGCAAAACCAAAAGACACACACTCGCATAAAACCTCCACAACACAGCCCGAGGCGTGTGGATGCATCAAACATCTGCAGCAACACGGCGGAGGAGTTGCCAAGTACTTTTCGACTAATTATGTTCTTCATTCTTCACAAACAGCGATGGAAGCCACCTAACCTCAGCTCAATGTGCACTCACACTTCTCAGAAAGAAACTCTGACCTCATTCAACAGTATAATAAACACTTGGATTTCTCCGTTTAAAGACTGCATTGGGACCAAAAAGATGAGATTATTTCAGGTCAGAAAAAGAAAAACATTTTTATTTTATTTTTTCCCCGGGAACGCTGAGAAAAACAATTGTATTCTTACGCAAGCAAGACAAGGATGAAAATGTGTCCACTTTGATTTAACCTCTGGAAGCCCTGACCTGTGTTTTTGTGAAGATGTCTCACACAAAATATATTATTTAACTGCTTCTACAAACTTTGTATCAAAATAAAAAGAGACATTTTCATGGAGCAAAGTTATTTTGTATGGTTTTTAGTAGAGAAATGTGCAAGCATATCTTGGTTTAGTATTGTGTTTATCACAATATTTAATTATTCAACCAGGCTCAGAAAAACTATTACATTTCTATTACACTATTTCATACAGTTCTCCTCCCATTCCATGTGGAAGTGGTAGGTTTTTGACTTTTCATTTGTCCTTCTTCTACACTCAAGTATACACTAGAAATATAATAGGAGTGTAAAGGTGACTTATTTGATGTTTGAGTGGTTAGACGGGGATCTAATAGTGTCCGAATACTGTTACACTATTACCTGTGTTCAGTAGAGTCAATGGTAATGGTTTAATTTCATTTGAACATGCATCAGATTACAATTGAATGCATCACATAATCAGTTCACAGTTCCACATGTCCAAAAGGAGTAGGAAGAAGCAAAGCTTATTAAATCCTACCCCTCCATCTGGTACTTTTACAATCAGTAACTGTTACATTTGTTCACTTCCTGCTTTCTTATTTTTTTTTTTCCACGTACCGAAGTACACGGTGATATGACCATACAATGACATAATGGGTACCATAGTAGCTGTCAATATAAGGGTCTAATAGTCGTTTTATGATTTTTCCGGAATTATTCATGACATACAGTATTCTGGTCACGGACTGTTTGTTTTCCAAATGTGCCCATCTATTACTTGTCTCTTCTGTTTTCCTAAAATTAGCTTTTACTGATGGTCTTAGCACTCAGGTTATGTGGATGTATTGCATGAGTTTCTTGACTATGGTATTGATTATTACTATTAGCAACCTGTTGCCACAGATTCCTTCATGCAATAGAAGTCCTCCCGCTTTATATTCACTTTGTGTGACATCAGTTTTTATTTTAAGAGCTGTAAATTGCAGCAGGCCACCATAACGCTCACTATTTTAAAGTAGTCATAGCGTGGAACTCTGGCCTACAGACATTAAACACAATCCTATCAAACACTGATAGAACATATTTCTCTCAATTCTCTCATGATGACTGACCCCCTTATGAAAAGATAAACTCTGAGTTGTGTTTCTACCATCTGGTGTGTGTTGGATGCTACTAAGCAGTCTGGCTAGTGACTACACAAGGTGATGAGTATTTGGGCTTGTGACGGGAAGGACACCCGAGTGGATCTATACTTAATGGGCCAGAAAGAAGCCTTATCACGACTCAGAAACTCTGCAGTGTTGGCGCTTCCCATTGATTTCTTTTCCAAATGACATCCATGTGTTCTGCTGGGTCTGCCGTCCGATTCCTGCCAGGTGGGAAAGATGTGTGTTCGTACTGGCACAGCATAACACCGAACTTCACAGATCAGGTCAGCATTAAAGTAGATTACGTTTGTGTGTAATTAATAGAGTAGCACCTCAAAAATCCAACACAGTATATCATAGGATGTGATGGAAATAGAGATAATCTGCCACAGTGACCATCTGTTGCTTCCTTTTTAGTTTTAATCACATTTAACTGTTATAAAGCGTAAAAAGAAGTCAATCTGAACCTTCTAGTGTGATACTATTACTCATTATGAGAGATTTTTCCTCAATTCCACGACCCCAGATTTGAAGTTTCACTGAGATTGTGGCATTTTGTGAAACGGGAAAATTATTATATTATACTGTGTATAACAAGTATACGTTTTCACTGTAATATCGATCTGTCTTGACCACAGGACATTTATTCATGTATTCTGCAACGTATACTGCGCAACACACCGATGTTGTAATAAGGTCATTTAACGTACCATGTAAAGTATACTGCACAACACAGCAGCAATGGAACCAATGTTGTAATAAGATCATTTAATGTATAATGTAAAGTAGGGCAACACAACCAATGTTGTAATCTGTATTACCTAAAGTATTCTGCACAATGCAGCAGAAATAGAGCCAATGTCATAAGTTAATTGACTACAATGTAAAGTACAGCAACACAACCAATGTTGTAATCAGTATTACATAAAGTATACTGCACAATGCAGCAGAAATAGAACCAATGTCGTAATAAGTTCACTGAATGTATAATGTAAAGTAGGGCAACACAACCAATGTTGTAATCAGTATTACATAAAGTATACTGCACAATGCCGCAGAAAATAGAACCAATGTTGTAATAAGTCCACTGAATGTATAATGTAAAGTACGACAGAACAACCAATGTTGTAATCAGTATTACCTAAAGTATACTGCACAATGCAGCAGAAATAGAACCAATGTTGTAATAAGATCATTTATTAATGTATTAGATAAACTATACTGCACAACGCAGCAGAAATAGAGCCAGTGTTGTGATATCATTTGCGTGAGCGTTTTAGGTATACCACACATTTTTAACGTTTTTAAGTATACCACACAACACGGCAACAGCGCAACCAATGTTGTAATCAGTATTACATAAAGTATACTGCACAATGCCGCAGAAAATAGAACCAATGTTGTAATAAGTTCACTGAATGTATAATGTAACGTATGGCAGAACAACCAATGTTGTAATCAGTATTACCTAAACTATACCATACAATGCAGCAGAAATAGAGCCAGTGTTGTGATAACATAATTTGAGCGTTTTAGGTATACCACAAATTTTTAACGTTTTTAAGTATACCACACAACACGGCAACAGCGCAACCAATGTTGTAATCATTATTACCTAAAGTACACTGAACAATGCAGCAGAAATAGAACCAATGTTGTAATAAGATCATTTATTAGTGTATTAGGTAAACTATATCACACAACGCAGCAGAAATAGAGCCAGTGTTGTGATAACATTTATGAATGTTTTAGGTAAAGTATACCACACAACACGGCAGCAACACAACCAATGTTGTAATAAGGTAATTTAACACATTACATAAAGTATACCACAGAACCACAGAGTGTTTTAATAGTGGTAAGGAGCAAACTGCTCAACCAGCATTAACAACACAGATGAGGTAATTGTAAACAACAGTACAACGTACAACATGCGGGTTCGACAGCAACAGCGGCGCAGTTGTACATTTTACCATGCACACAAAAGTATATAGCTGCTGGATGCGGGCCTCTCATGATTGTTCTAGTTGAGTAAAAATGACAAGAAGCTCCCAAGATCTGCAAGTTATCCTACTTGGCTTTTGCTCTGCCACATACTGGGTTGTCTTTTTGAGCGCTTAATGGCCCAATTATCACAGCTGTAGAGCACTTCAATAGAGAGCTGCCAGACAAGCTGCTCCCCTTTCTACGTAGGACGGGAAAAGGTGTGACAACATGTCTGGAGACCCTGTGAGCTAAATGACAGGTGCAGTCAATCAAGATACCAGTGTGTTTTCTCACAAAACCATGGCCCGCCTCTTTACACTTATTCATATGAGAGAGCAGAAGGAAGACTTTATTACATAACGTAGACTTGATTCTTGCTTGGACGTACACTTGAGCCCAAGAGCAACAAGGCCAAAAGTAAAAAGTAGGTTTAGGCTTAAGTGAGACTGGTAGGAGGCCACGGGGAAGACCCAGAACATGTTGGAGAGACTATGTCTCTCTACTGGCCTGGGAACGCCTCGGACTATGTCGCCAATAAAAGAGCCAACTTCTTTTTACACTTATATAAACTATTAAGACTATCCCAGGTGTCTTCGGGCGAGAGGCGGGGTACACCCTGGACTGGTGGCCAGCCAATCACAGGGCACATATAGACAAACAACCATTCACACTCACATTCATACCTATGGACAATTTGGAGTGGCCAATTAACCTAGCAGGTTTTTGGAATGTGGGAGGAAACCGGAGTACCCGGAGAAAACCCACGCATGCATGGGGAGAACATGCAAACTCCACACAGAGATGGCAGAGGATGGAATCGAACTCTGGTCCTCCTAGCTGTGAGGTCTGCGCGCTAACCACTAGAAAACTGTGCCGCCAATGACAAAATTAAAAAATGAAAAAAATAAAAATAAAAAACGGCACGGCGTTTGAGTGGTTAGCGCGCACACCTCACAGCTAAGAGGACCAGGGTTCGATTCCACCCTCGGCCATCTCTGTGTGGAGTTTGCATGTTCTCCCCGTGCATGTGTGGGTTTTCTCCAGGCGACTCGAATTGTCCATAGGTATGAATGTGAGTGTGAATGGTTGTTTATCTATATGTGCCCTGTGATTGGCTGGCCACCCTGCCTCTCGCCCAAAGACAGCTGGGATAGGCTCCAACACCCCGTGCGACCCTTGTGAGGAAAAAGCGGTAGAAAATGAATGAATGAAAAATTAAAAAAAACCTTAAACTGTATTATGGAAAGCAGGAAGTGAACAAATGTAACAGTTACTGATTGTAAAAGTACCAGATGGAGGGGTAGGATTTAATAAGCTTTGCTTCTTCCTACTCCTTTTGGACATGTGGAACTGTGAACTGATTATGTGATGCATTCAATTGTAATCTGATGCATGTTCAAACGAAATTAAACCATTACTTGATCAAAGAAGTACATTTGGTTTTGTACATGTCTCAGATTGTATTAATGTTAAATATTTAACCTTAAACGGCTCAGAGGCTCCACCCCCGCTTTAATGAAACATATGAGAGTTTCTGACATCATGGGAGCTCAGAGACAATCATCCAATTCATGCAAACATGTCTCGGTTGACATGATTACGGTAATTGGGAAAAAGAAACAACAGCCTCGCTATGCCTGTTACCGCAGACTTGTGTTACGTTAGCACGCTAATGGCGCGCACACACACAATCTTGTCGAAAACACTCAGGTTTGTTGTGACTTATGGGAAATATTCACGGTGTAAACAAACACAGTCAAAACTATCCTATTCATCCCTTGCAATGGTCTCTTATATTCTAAATAAGTATGTCTCGGTAATAATGTTTTATTTTAAGGCCAACAAAAATGGAGCTGCAGGCTGAAAATGGCCCCCGGGTCACACTTTAGAGTCCCCTGCGGAAGGGACTACCATGTGAACATAGAAGAGCATTTATCAGCGACAGATTTGACAGATTAAACCTTCCTTTAGTGGGATTGAGTAGTGACTAACATTCAGCCCACACAGTCTGATGTGGATGCATTTTTAATGGCTACAAACACCTGACTCGGCCCCTGTCCTACATGCAGCACACATGCTAATTAGCTCACAGAGAATCAATAGTCGCCCCCCCAGTGTGGAGTCGCCACTGCAGCCCCACGTGGAACCGCCTTCTTCCATCACTTGTCCTCACTGTCCTCTCAAGGTTACCATTCTTATCACACAAAAGGCTCCAGAATGTGCCTTTCCTGATGAGTTTTAAACCCATTAAGAGGGGGAAGGAGGTATCAGACTCAAATTATCTGCTCATTTCTATGACTCAACGTGGGAGCAGTTTTCCAAGAGTATTCTTCCTTCAGTTCATCCCTGGGGATCTTCATGGCCATTAAATTTTTTTTTTGTTCTCATCCAACAGCCTGTTGACTAATGAAGGTGGCCATTGCTGCTTTTCACCCATCACGACTCACGACGCTCCACTGGAGATACTTTTACACCTATTTTTTTTCACATTTGCATAATTAAATAGAAAAATGAAGTGAACAACAACAAATCAACACCACTGATTAAGATTATGCTTGTCTTAAAAATGACAGCAAGACTTCACTGATTGGCGGTGAAGCTGATCAATATGGTTGTTTTTCGCTATGAGCTAGATAAGCTGACAAGGAACGCACGTAATGATCTGATCTTTCACCTCAATTCGCTCTGTCATGTTTTCCATACATCAATTTATTTGCTGCCACTAATAAACATAGACAGCAACAGATTTGGTGCTACCTGTTCGCCTTTGCTTACAAACTCATCACTACAACTGCGAACAATAGATAGTATCGTAATCAATATACCGTCACTTTGCTGTTCAATTAACATCATCATTTTGTGGTAAAATGGTGTATTATTAGTCAAAACATTAAAATACAAGTCGCATGTAGCATTCTGGTCACCAGGCAACAGTAATGACATTAGCTTACATTACATTACCTCAACACTGCATGAAGTCAGCCGATATGATAGAGTGACAAAAGGTTACCCTCAATCTGGTGTGGAAGTGGTAATTCTTTGGCTTCTTAAGTTTAGAATAAATATATTTGAGGCTAACTGGTGAGCTTGCTAGCTCACTAGCTAGCAGCCGTCTCGAGTCACTACAGCAAGACTAAAGGTGATTATAGTGATGTAATTTCACGGATATGAAGTCTTGAATAATGTTAAAAAAATATTTACAAAGTCATAAACAGACTGTGAAAAGATTCCATTTACTAACATTGAATCCCATTTTGCGGTCCGCTGATTTAAGCACAAACAATGCAAATACAAATACCGTATAAGGCATTGAGAAGACGCATTCAAAGATGTTATGTAGTATTCACACTGGTCAATAGGTGTCAGTAATGTTACATTGCTGAGAAAATATTTTATTATATTATGTCTTATTTACTGTACGTCTAATGTCTTATTTCCTGTTATTATGTCTATAAGTACTACATTGAGCAATAAGTGTAAAAGGTGACAATAGGGATGCTATTTTTTGTCTCAAGAGCTCTAATGTTCATAGTCAAATTTAGAATGTAAAACAAGTTCTCAATGCTCAACTGCAAAGATATTCCATTTCAGAAACAAGGAATCCTACTTTGCACAAATTCACTCATCAGGAACGAGTTTGGAACCTATTCCAAAATGGATTATTGCATTTGTTCCATAGAACAACGGCATGAACAGTGTGAGCCCTTTTGTGAGTCATATAGTCACTTTGTCTCAGTGGTTGGAGGCGAGGTAAGAAGTATACACACAGAGTCTTGAAGAGCGTAATATACAAGCACGAATACACAAAATCATAACCATTATTATTATTATGTTATTATTATCTGCCAGCAACATGAACATTCCTGCTATGCTGTATTAACATTTAATTTCTCATTTTGAAAGACCCTTTTTCCGAGACCTGTGAATGAATCTGAGTTTTACCAATAAGAGACTGACAATGCGGCAGTTTCATGCATTTATTCATGCTGCACTAAAAGTTCCACAGACTGTGACGACTCTGTCATTTCACTGGCCACGTCTTTCCAAGCAACTACTGTATATGCATATTGAATATAAACAACTGCTTTTGGTCTTTACTCTCCCCCAAAAGTGTCACATTTCTCCGCCAACGGTGCACATTGCATCCCCCCGTGGGAGACGAAACAACAACCTCTGACTGCTAATTATAATGTCGTGTATTGGCTTTGGATGGAAACATTACATTTTTGTTGTTGGGAGAAATCTTACTTCCACAAGGGACCTGATATGGTTATGGTGTGAATTTGCAGATTGCCTCAAATTTACCCCAAATCTCCTTCTAAATGGACGAATGTTGCAAATTAAGAGAGCAACACAGCATTTGTCATAATTATGTTCATGGATTCTGGCATCTACCGACACCCATAGTGACAGTTTGCGATGCCTCGCCGGCTCTAAAGGAGCCGTAAGACAGCGAAAGGGGAGTCTAAAAAGGAATAAAGGGGAAGGAAAATGTTGCCTGACCTCAATGCTAATTTAGCCTTTGTGGAAGAAGAAAACAATGAGGTGAAAATAATTTAACTGGCTGCCTTCAGCCGGAGGAGATGAGAAATAATGAGTAAATAGCAACAATAAAAGTGGAATAACACCAGGATTAGCGATGGCCTCACAGGCTCGTGTCCAGCTTGCTTTATTATTTACAAGGCCTGCAGCCGCAGATAATAATATTGTGTGAGGCAGCAGAGGCAATAAGGATAAGCAGAAAAACTTCAGGCAGCCCGCATTACTTTCAGTCTCCCAGGTGGAACGCATGCAGGAAAGAGAGGAGTACCATGGGTAGTCATTAGTGCGTGGAGCTTCTTGGAGTTTATGGCTTTTTCAGTACAATGTTGCCACATGGCAAATGACAAATTATCGTACTGGATCCGAAAATGATCGTATTTTGAGGGGAATGATCGTACAAACACCATCTGAGTTACAAAAAAAACATCATTACTTAGGACTCGACTTGAGGATATCATCAAAGACTTGCAACTTGACTTGGACTTTGGCATAAATGACTTGGGACTTGACTTCGGTGACTTGAAAGTACTTGAAATTTTCAGTGAATATGATGAGTAAAATGTGCTCCCGTTCAAGTAACTGATATCATACACGCACATTTCAGTAAAATATATTTCCCTTTTGAATCAGCCTCACTGAATGCATCCATTAATGTCCGATCGGGTATAAGAACAAACAACGAACATCACATTTCTTTGCACTGACTAACTACTGAATGCTTCTTTTTCTGTGACAAAGTCTTGTCAGACTGGAGCTATTTTATTAAAAAAAAATAAAATTTATTTTTTAAAAAGCAGAATATACGTCTCCAACCACATGCATTCTTAGTTGTCTCTTTTTATCTGTTTTTATATCTTTAGAACACAGGCAAGAGATGGGCACATCAGGATTATCGATTATTCATTCATTTTCTACCGCGTATCCTTACAAGGGTTGCGGAGGACGCTGGAGCCTACCCCAGCTGTCTTCGGGCAAGAGGCGGGGTACACCCTGGACTGGTGGCCAGCCAATCACAGGGCACATATAGACAAACAACCATTCACACTCACATTCATACCTATGGACAATTTGGAGTCGCTAATTAACCTAGCATGTTTTTGGAATGTGGGAGGAAACCGGAGTACCAGGAGAAAACCCACGCATGCACGGGGAGAACATGCAAACTCCACACAGAGATGACCAAAGGTGGAATCGAACTCGGGTCTCCTAGCTGTGAGGTCTGCGTGCTAACCACTACATGACATTTTAAAAAGTGCAGTTTTCCTATAACATTGGGCTTGAGAGGCTTGCTAGAAAAAAACAATTCCAAAGTAAACAACATTTTTCTCTGGATGTACATGGATGATATTAGTGTAAGTGTATAAGGGGAGACTACAGTGGTTACTGTAATAGTGAAATGACATGTATTTGCTGCTTAACTGATTAACAATCAATAAAGCTGCTTTTTTAGCGAATTTTGTTACTTCCACTTCTAGTCATTTAGATGTCTGAAACTATTCAAAAGCTACTATGTTTTTAGCCGCCATTCTTGTATATTATGTGTATATTTGTAATGGTAATGGTTTTATTTCATTTGAACATGCATCAGATTACAATTGAATGCATCACATAATCAGTTCACAGTTCCACATGTCCGAGTAGGAAGAAGCAAAGCTTATTAAATCCTACCCTTCCATCTTGTACTTTTACAATCAGTAACTGTTACATTTGTTCACTTCCTGCTTTCCTAATATAGTTTAATTTTTTTTTATTTTGTAATGTACTGAAGTACGAGGTGATGTGACCATAAAATTACGTCATATTGACGTATGTGTCGCTTAGCAGTCGCTAAGAAATACATCCACGTCGTCTTGTGTTTGTTGGTTTTAAAAGGGTCAGAGAAGGTGACTAAGTGCACAATTTACCTCGTAAGACTCAATGTTTACTCCATCATCCCGTGAGGCACACGGAGTCCACTATATGCTCTTCTTTGCAGTGCACATTCAGGCATTGTTCTCTGGACAATAACATGAAAGATACAAACACCTTGGGTGGTTTCAAAAGAAGGTGAGACATGGATCTTTGGATGAGTGTTTGGTATCGATCACCGCCCCAACCCCCCCACCCTTAAGATGCTTTTGGCTCAATGAGCAAGAGCAACATCTTCAAGATGCAGCATTAAGTCTTACAGTTGAACAAGCTTGAACGAGTTCAACATCTTTTTAGTGGTGTCACTCCGTGTCAGAGTGAGTTCATCGCCCCCCCCATCTCCTCCAGGGGTCATACAGACATTGCTAAGGGAGTGGGGAGGGTTTACTGAGAAATTTGCCGGGGGGGCTTTGCAGCAAACACAAATAGTAACTTGAGGATTTATTTTCTTGAGCATATTGTCGTACTCGCTTTCACACAGAGATCCAGCAAAAATAGTATACCAGCATCATGATCAGTGGATACTACTCGTGAATTTTTTTCTGCTTATCTGGGCCTGGGTCACAGGGGCAGCAGTCTCAAAGTCCAGACTTCTTGGTCCCCGGCCAATCGGGTGGCTACAAAGGCATTCTGGAATTCCCTTTTACCGCAGTTGTTCCACATCTGACACTACCACCAACGCCCCCCCGTACCATGCCATGGAAAATGTCTGGAAAAATGGTGCATACATCCTGGCTGTGTAAAAGGAGCTTGAGTTTGTAACCCCTTTTACACATACTTGCAGCAAAATAGCCGCGATAAGAGTAGAGCTACCATTTGTTGTTGCCTGTCTCACAAAACCCAATGAAGACAGGATATACTTTTACACAGCAGACGGCTAAATACTGCATGAAACAGTGTCAACACCAATAATGATATTAGACTATGTAGAATTTTTACTATATACCTGTATGTGTGTGTCGTAGCCCTTTTCAAACAGACAACTTGTTCTGAGCAATGTTGTAAAACTCCAGTCACTGTGTCACCGTGGCTATAAATTGTGGTGTTTTCCTCAGCAGCAACAATAATCATCTAAATTATTAGGTAAACACTTCACGGTGAATCATTTGACAATTGCTCCCACATACTGTCGTGCTCCACTGCCTATTACGTGACTTGTTATTACCACCAGCACAATAACAATAAGAGCAGGTCAATTTTTTTTTTCCATTTTGGAAGCGTATGTCTTGTAACTGAATGCCTCACAAAGTGGCATTGACCTTGCGAACCAAAATAGCGGTGTGCATTGAGCTTAATAAGTGGGCTAACACATTTCATGCTATACAGTTTGTGCCAAATGTCTGGTCACATAGGCAAACATACATTATCATACATTTCTAAAAATACATATATAGACTCTACATATATACACAATACATAGTTGGGATGCTGATTAGAGTTTTATGCTGCCGATACCAATCACATGGATTGTACTGTACTGTACATTTTTCAACTTATTTATTATGAGTGCTATTGGCTGGGGTTATCATCCCCGAGAGGGGACTGTATCCAATTAGATACCTTGCTGGGACAAAAGGCTTTTTTAAAAAAAACTCATATTACTGTATATTTCCCAGCTGCATTTTGAGTGTTAAGTTGCTGCATGATGATTTCGCGTAAAATCTCTTTGTAAGACACAGTGAGTCAGACTGTTAAATTGAGTAATGACCTCCTGCTATTTTCCAATGGGTTGACAAGCTCATAGTGGGTTTTTGCACAGTTCATGACTGGCTCCTGTCAAATAAAGAGCTGTAAAATATGACAATTCATGTTGTTTTTTTCTTGTTTTGCCTTTATTTTGGTAAAATATTTTTGTTCTATTTAACACAAACCTGAATTTAATTTGATGCATGTTTTGGAGTAATATGAGCACAGAGAAATACAATTTGCATTAATTAGATTTTTAGTTCAACATAACAAAAATAACAGTAAAATAATACAATTAATGCAGGGGTCTCCAACGGTCTCCAACTATTTGTGTTTTATTTATGACTAACAACATTTCAATAGTACACTACTTTATTTACCAAGCCATCATCTGTATGCTATTTTGTACCCGTTTGTTATTACATGAATGCATAAAGTATGAATAGAACAGTTATAATAACCACTAAGAGTTGAAATAAATATTCTTTGACCCTATGAGGCACTCAGAATCACCTGGAGACCCCAAAAACCACACACAAATAGTGTTTTCCCAGAATTTCCAGAATTTAGGAACACCGCAGTTTGCTTTCTCTGATACTACTGTAAAGACTGTGTTGGTATGAAGTGTTTTCGGTCCAAACGATAACTGATTTGCATGTTGTTGTACTAGTGTTATGTGACAGGAAAGAGAAAGCAAAAGTGTAGCCCGCCATACGAGTGTGGATTACCTGCTATTTCCAGTGGGGGTCTTCCTATGCAAGCACTAACCAGGCCTGATATTGCTTGCTTTCCAAAATCCGAAGGCTGAAGGAGGCGCTGAATCAAATCAGGAGTGTGAAATGTGCTGTAAAGTGGAAATAAATAAAAACATTTCTTTGAATATTGTTAAAGGAAGAGTGACAAAAACACAGGAAAAGTTCGATGTACTCCCAAGGTGATGGAAGATGGGGCTGACTGCATGTTCTTTGTTGTTTATCACTCTTGATGTGCATTTGTATAAAAAAAACAAAAACATATAAACAGTAATTCAATTTAAATTTCCAAGATGTATGTTTTGTTTTTGGGCTGCTTCTTCACGAGTGACAACGTCAAACTCCCCAGTGCACGAGGAGGACTCTATGGCTCCCTGGGGAGAACGTCCTCGCCACAACACTACTTAGGCTGCCACAGGGTACGAGGAGTGCAAAGACACAAAGATGTTGGGAAGTTGGATAAGGAAAGCAAGACACTAGCCACGTTTACATGAGTGTTTCTCTTTCCGAATGGAATCTTTCCGAATGACCTTTCCAAAAGCAATGGTATACATGGAAAGGAATATTCCAATCGCGTGTCGACATGCGCCGCTATAATCAACCAGAATAGTCAATGGGGCATACGTAGTAAAACGTAAACACCAACATCACATGATTCCGACTTCCTCGAGTTTTTCTTTCACTTGTTGGAATAACGCCGTATTGCCAGTTTTTCGTTTGCCTACTCTTGAAATTTAGTTTGAATCAAAAACAAACTTTCCTTAGCAGTCCAGTGCCGATTGCTCGCCTCCATGTTTTTAAATCGAACGTCTCGCGCTGCGTGTTACGTCATATCTCAGCATTCGCTGAAAGAACGCACCCGGGAACAGGAAAAGATAAAGTTCAATATTGCTAATATTTTTTACTTTATTTTCCTTTTATTTAACCTACAAATGTGTCAGTGACCCTGAATATTAATTTGTGTTGTGGAAACTAGTGTTTCCAAACCGTAGCCAAATCAATGTTTGAGTCTCAGCACACATCTACGCTGCATTCAAGGACCGCTCAACAAAGTGTGAAATCTCAACACTAAAAAAACATTAGCAGTGAAGCATAAAGACATAAATGTGTACAAACTGTACATGCATGTTGTACCTTTTATAAAAAAAATGACTGAAACTATTTATTATTAAGGGAAAAAAGTGACTTGGGCCACTCTTAGCAGCAACAACTGCAATCAAGCATTTGTGATTACCTGCAATGAGTCTCTTACAGCGCTGTGGAGGAATTTTGGCCCGCTCATCTTTGCAGAATTGTTGTCATTCAGCCACATTGGAGGCTTTTCCAGCATGAATTATCTTTTTAAGGTTTAGCAGCTGTTTGTAAACAGCCACCGTGAATCAAAGGAGTGTAAGGTTTCTTACACGGAAAACCAGGACGATCCAATCAATTTTTTTTGTCCATTAATTTGCAATAAAAAGCATTAAAAAAAACATCCATGTTGTCCACAGGTAGAAAATGTGTGTCCTCCCACACCTGTAGTTCAATCAAATGAAGTCTGTGTGCTCCCACACCTGTACTTCAATCAGTGACATCACAGGCATCCATTTTGAGGGAGGACCCTATCTTTACCAGATTCAATGTTTTTAATTGTTTTTAATTCAAACTTCAATTTATATTCATGTTTTTTTTTATTGTTTTACCAACTTTATCTTAAAGCAGTATTTAGATTTTTAGGCGGATCTTGGTGAGTCGTTCCTTTCAAAGAGCCGTTCAAAACAGTGGCTCATTTGGCTCATTTTTTAATGTATTAAGTTTTAAGTCACTGTGTACCATGTGGCGTAATGCTATTTGCAAATCTAATAAGCATAAGAGGGGTGAAGAACGGTTCCCAGCAGCGACTCGGTTCCCATTGTTCATGTTAATGAGCCGTTCAAAACAACCGGTTCGTTCACTATTCGTTCACTATTTTAAACCTTAAATTTTACCCTTAGCTTTTAACACATACTGATTAGATGTGGTATGATGCCACAGCATTTCAATAGGATTCAGGTCAGGACTTTGACTAAGTCTTCATTTAGTTTTTCTTCAGATCATGGTCCTGCTGTAGAACCTAAGTTGTTTTCAGAAGTCACCAACAGCTGGCCAACACCGTCTTTCAGTATTTTTTGGCTTGATAGCAAAATTCATACCAGACCATCACACTACCACCACCATATTTTACCGTTGGTATGATGTTCTATTTTTGAATGCGGTGTTACTATGATGTAATGGGACACACACCTTCCAAAAAGTATTTTTTTTAGTAATTTTTTAGTATCTTCCCAAAGGTCTTGGGTATCAGCAAGATGTTTTGTGGCAAAATTGAGAGGAGTCTTAATGTTCTTTTTGTTCAGTACTGGTTTTGGTATTTCAAAAAAATGGAAGTGGAGTCAAATCTATCAAATGATATGTTTTTAGCACACATTAATTGTCTGTTATTAATTTCCAATAATATTGAACAAAGTGACTTACCATGTGTCAACTGCATGAAAGTCTGACCTTGAGAAGGACAACGCAAGCCGAGGAAAAAGGAAATCTGAATGGTTCCTCACGTCGTCAGCATTTTGCCACATTAACATTCCCGCTTAATCTCCTGCTGAATTAAAATTTATCTCCTCCTTTATGGACCGCACATGTGCTCAGGGACCACCATGGAGATCTCCATGTGGACCCCCCGATGTGATGGACAATATATCAGCAGGGCTCTATTAAAGAAGTTCCATTTCACACTTATTCCAATGACCTTGACGGAGTGAGGTGAAAATCAATAGAGGCTGCCGTTTTTATTTTCTTTCCAATCAACGCAGGTCACAGCCTCTCCAGTGGCTCCGATTCCTTCCTTGACAAAGGATTACTGGGCTTTATCATCCCAACTGTCACGCAAAAATGACCATAAAAGGTGAAGTAGAGACCGACTTCACGTGGGTGTACAACCCCAACGACAGCGTTGTCGTCACCCGTCCTTTAATGTGCTGCTCGCCACCGTCACCTAACATTACAATTCCCGTTTGTTCTAATAAGAGAACACGCTGGCTGCAAGTACATCAGCAAATAGAGCAGTCGCTTTTGTTAAAACAAACAGGAAGCCGCCACAGAAACGATCCCGAGCTTCCGACTGTTTAATCGACGAATGTCAAAGATCATTTCGCTATTTTCAGCACAAACGAAGCCAGTAATGGAGCATTGTTGGAGCCGTTGACTTGCAACTGAAGGCCTTCAGTGATGGCTGTCACTCAGCGCAAGTCAATCTGCTCCGTTGAACGGGACTCGAAATAGACGGCAGGAAAAGACGAATGTTGACGGAAGCTTGATGAGTGCGAGTAGAAGTGGAGCTTCAGTTTCATACTATGACTGTAATACTGTACTGCATTATGTGTGTACTTACTGTATATAGGTTACACTTTGTTTTCACCACAAATTCGAATATTTAATTATTCAACCAGGCTCAGAAAAACTATTACATTTCTATTACACTATTTCATACAGTTCTCCTCCCATTCCATGTGGAAGTGGTAGGTTTTTGACTTTTCCTTTCTCCTTCTTCTACACTCAAGTATACACTAGAAATATAATAGGAGTGTAAAGGTGACTTATTTGATGTTGACGGGGATCTAATAGTGTCCAAATACTGTTACACTATTACCTGTGTTCAGTGGAGTCAATTGTAATGGTAATGGTTTAATTTCATTTGAACATGCATCAGATTACAATTGAATGCATCACATAATCAGTTCACAGTTCCACATGTCCAAAAAGGAGTAGAAAGAAGCAAAGCTTATTACATCCTACCCCTCCATCTGGTACTTTTACAATCAGTAACTGTTACATTTGTTCACTTCCTGCTTTCCTAATATAGTTTTATAAATTTTTTAATTGAATAAATTGTAATAATTTTGTTTATTTTTCTTTTTTTTAAATTTTTTTGTCACGTACCGAAGTACAAGGTGATATGACAATACAATGACATAATGGGTACCATAGTAGCTGTCAAAGTTTTTTTTCTATGATATATATTCAATATATTCATATATATTCAATATTCATCAGTCATGCCAATATTTAATATGATGGAAATGATGTGTCACAGTTCATATCATTCAAACGGCTCGTGCAAAGGTGATACTAATGTCTTTGGGAGGTTTATTTCCCTGTTAGAAGGTGTTTTTCTGTATTTGTAAACCATTACAAAGGCACACACACACGGGAGCCCTGCTTCATTTAAAATGCGTCTTTGTGAAGCTCATTTCATTTGAACACTGGGTGCCAAATGCGGTTCCTTTGTTCATAAATAAGTCATGTCGACCCAGGGGCGTACGTCTAATCTTAGACATTTAAGAGGAACACAATGTAACAAATGCAATATGAGGATTAACTTGAATTCACACATGTAACCTCATTGCTTTGGTGTGGATCGTTACAGAGCTCATTTTTATTCACCACTAACTTTGTACTTGAATGCAACATAACCAAACCAGAGGGACGGGAATCAAATGTTTTTTGTTTTTTTTTTTAAAGGAACCATGTACATATAAAGTCATTATATTACGTGAAGAAATATATGATTTTATGTGATATATATTTAAGATGTGCATGGCGGTCAAGTGGTTAGCGGTTAGCAGACCTCACAGCTAGGAGACCCAAGTTCAATCCCACCCTTGGCCATCTCTGTGTGGAGTTTGCATGTTCTCCCCATGCATGAGTGGGTTTTCTCCGGGTACTCCGGTTTCCTCCCACATTCCAAAAACATGCTAGGTTAATGGTTACTGTTACTGTAATGGTACACACCTGCCAAAAATATTCAACTTTTGTTTTGTCAGAGTGGTTAGCCTCACAGATAGGAGACCCGAGTTCAATTCCACTCTCGGCCATCTCTGGTACTCCGGTTTCCTCCCACATTCCAAAAACATGCTAGGTTAATTGGCGACTCCAAATTGTCCATAGGTATGAATGTGAGTGTGAATGGTTGTTTGTCTATATGTGCCCTGTGATTGGCTGGCCACCAGTCCAGGGTGTACCCCGCCTCTTGCCCGAAGACGGCTGGGATAGGCTCCAGCATTCCCGCGACCCTCGTGAGGATAAGCGGAAGAAAATGAATGAATGAATGTATATTTAAGATGAAAATTGACATATTTGGACCACAACAACAGGGTGGTTTGGACATCCCACATATAAATGTACACACTAATACTTATACTAATACTTATACATACTAATACTAGAAATATGTACTTTAACTGTTTCAACCATTGCATTGACGCAGCATTACTATCAAATGCACAAGTCATCAATAATGGATGACAGGGTACACGCAGCAGTTAGCAAAGCGCTACCAACATGGCTCGTTCTTATCCAAGGTCGTCTAAAGGGCACAGGATGTGTCTGCACAATCTAAGGTTTATGCGCCCTTTGATGTACAGTATTTGCTGTTGTTGTTCTGCACTATTTCCGCTTGGCAACAGCAGCACAAGCGAGTCATTATGGAGTTGAGCAGCCAGCCCACCTGGATGACCCGGAAGTGGCATCCGTTACTCGAGCCCGTCTCATTTCGTGGTCCCTGGCAGCCATTCATCAACCCGCCCGGCTCGTGGCGTGACGGCTGCGAGTCGGCCAAACGAGTGCAGCTGTCCTGGCGTCACGCCTGACAGTTAAGCTGCGACAAAAGACGCTGTTGTTTTAGACGCTTTCTGTTTGCAGGTCACGGCCCGGTGCCCCCCCCCCCCAACGTCTTTCATTTGCATTTTAAGAAATACTCAGGAAGAGCAGCTAAGGAGACCAGGATGCTAACAAATGCAGCAAATTCTAATAGGAGCGAGTGTGATGCAGCATGCAGCTGAAAGAATTATTACTTCCTGACAAAGTCAATTCCACCAGAAATGTTTCAGGCTAATTAATTGATGAGAAGTTTCTAAATTAATGTTTATTTATCAGCGACAGTCATGGAAAAATATATCAGACCACCCTTGTTTCTTCATTTTATTTCTTCCCTTAATGCCTGATACAACTCAAGGTACATTTGTTGGGACAGATATAATGGTGATAACAGAAATATATGAATATATAAATATATAAATTCTTACATGAATAGCTATAACACTGTATTTACAGTTTATTCCCTTAATGCCTGATACAACTCAAGGTACATTTGTTTGGACAGATATAATGGTGATAACAGAAATATAAAAATAAAAAAATATATATATATAAAAATATAAAAATATAAAAATATAAAAATATAAAAATATAAAAATATAAAAATATAAAAATATAAAAATATAAAAATATAAAAATATAAATTCTTACATTAATAGCTAGAACACTGTATTTACAGTTTTTTCCCTTAATGCCTGATACAACTCAAGGTACATTTGTTTGGACAGATATAATGGTGATAACATAAATATAAACATATAAAAATATAAAAATATAAAAATATAAAAATATAAAAATATAAAAATATAAATTCTTACATTAATAGCTATAACACTGTATTTACAGTTTGTTCCCCTAAGGCCTGATACACCTCAAGGTACATTTGTTTGGACAGATATAATGGTGATAACAGAAATAAAAAAATAAAAAAATAAAAAATAAAAAATAAAAAATAAAAAATAAAAAATAAAAAATAAAAAATAAAAAATAAAAAATAAAAAATAAAAAAATAAAAAAATAAAAAATAAAAAATATAAAAATATAAAAATATAGATTCTTACATTAATAGCTATTACACTGTATTTACAGTTTGTTCCCTTAAAGCCTGATACACCTCAAGCTACATTTGTTTGGACAAATATAATGGTGATAACATAAATATCTAATTATTTTTATATGAATATATAAATATGTAAATTCTTACATGAATAGCTATAACACTGTATTTACAAAAAAATATATATTTATATTTGTACCTTTAGTTGTACCAGGCATTAAAATGAGCAAGAAACTGAAGAAACAAAGTGGTCGAATCATTTTTTTCCATGACTGTATAGGTGTACGCACAGGTACAACCATTCTACTGTGATTGGTCACAAGCCCAAGCGCTCCCGAGGACTTCCAGATACGTATGTCCGTGTTTCCTGAATGCAGGATAAATCTGCAGCCCATAGCAGGAAGTCCAGATTGCATTGACGTCAATAGAACGTTTTAACCTCATTATCTGACGCTTTGGCATCGTTTAACATGACAATGTTTACAATGTGACACACACTGATTGAACTAAAACATGTTTGTCATCTTATTTTATGCCAGCTGCAAAAAAGGCAAAAGACTTTAAAAAAAAAATGAGTGACTGGAGCCACTTGATGTCATCTAATGAGCGACAAGGAGCCACAGAAGCTGCGGGTTCATCTAAAAGCTTTGCTGGAAACGTGCCACAATGACCCATTTATTGTTGTACTTTGTCACATACGCGGGTGAAGTTGTCAGGGAGCTGATCAAACCTGACGACGGTACACGAGTGCCGATCACGCGTGCACGTTCACAGTAGCGGGAAGTGACAGCTGTCGGATGCAAGCTAAAGTCTTCAAAGCGGTGCGGAGCGTCGCTATAAACATTTGTGTTAGAACAGGAAGCGAAATGGCGTCTGTTTGCAAAGGAGGAGGTTGAGGTTTATTTTTCATTTTTTCAGGTTTGTTGCATGACAGCATTGCTCAGAATGTGCTGGCAAGTGAAGGAATTTTGTGAGAAATGGATCCGGTATTTGTTTGAATTCGTCATTGTAAAAACTCAAGCTAGTTTTATTTCTTGTGTCACGGAGAAGCTCTTTCAATGTGTATTAGTGGCCCTCGCAGGTCTAATAATCGATAGTTATCACTATATCCAGTGGCGGTTCTAGCATGAATGATGCCCTGTGCGGACTGAAGCACTTTTATCATCATCTCCATCATCAACCGGCTACAAATCAAAGCTAATGTTTGGGTTGAGATGATTTCCACCACAAACAATGATGCTCTCAATAGAGTACGTATCACTTCCTTGTTTCTATTGGTTGTAAACTGCCCTCATTCAGGACGCTATATCGCTATTCAACATTTATCAGGAGTGTGAAAATGGTAATGGTTTAATTTCATTTGAACATGCATCAGATTACAATTGAATGCATCACATAATCAGTTCACAGTTCCACATGTCCAAAAGGAGTAGGAAGAAGCAAAGCTTATTAAATCCTACCCCTCCATCTGGTACTTTTACAATCACTAACTGTTACATTTGCTCACTTCCTGCTTTCCTTACATTTTTTTTTTTTTGTCACGTACCTAAGTACGAGGTGATATGACCATACAATGACATAATGGGTACCATAGTAACTGTCAATATAGTGATTGATATGTGCTGTTGCAAAATGTGCCATGTGCAAAATATTACTCACACATATCCAGATATGCTAGAAGTGTCTTGTTTTGCAATAAAATAACACAAATAAATGCTGTTTTACCACCTAAAAAGCTTCTACTAAAAGCTTTGTGATGTTGCTGTGCTTTTTTGTTTAACAAATAATTATAATCTAATGTTGTTCTTTTCATTTAATTTTTTTTTTCATTTATAAAAGGAAGTGTAAGTCATAAAACGCCATCAAGTAGCATTGTTACAGGTTGGTTGGTTGGTTCATAAAAAAAAAAAAAGACATTTGAATCGACACCTGATGTACGCATACAGTATTTGGTTAGTAGCTTAGCTTTAGAACTGAAACTCCAAAGACTTACCTCTTATTTTGTTGTTTGGTTCCCAGAAGGAGATAGATGCCATAGATTTGCAGAAAAAAACACGCTGGCAGACAATCTGTCGACAAAACCCATTTTGTTTGTCCCAGGTGCAGATTAAGTAGAGGCTCAGTTTAAGGCTCGGTTCATCCTGCCAGACTTCATAGTGGCAAGAACCCCTGCATCTTTTTAAAGTGCTGCATTGGAAAAATGGCTACTTGAGGGAAATGTAGGAGTGTCTCTTCAATGAATGGACTGCTCAGCCTTGGCAACACAAATACCAACCGGAAGAAGAAAGTCTTTGAATGAGCCACCTGTGTCATGGACACCACAATGGAGGCCTGAGCGCTAACATGTGTGACAACATTTCAAGGCCTTCGAGGAGGCCATGATGTAAAAGGTCATGACAACAAACAGGCGGCTACTGCTGTATTGATGTCTAAGGGAGAGCACTGTGGAAAATTCAATTACTTACCAGCAGTGTGGTGAGACCAGCCATGTTTGGCCTGGAGACAGTGCTGCTGGAGAAAAGACAGGAAGCAGAACTGGAGGTAGCGGAGATGAGGATGCTGAGGTTCTCATTGGGAGTGACCAGGATGGATAGGATCAGGAAGGAGTACATCAGAGGGACATTACATGTTAGAGGCCTTGGAGATGAAGTCAGAAAGGTCAAACTGAGATGGTTGGGACATGTCCAGAGGAGAGTTAATGAATATATTGGTAGAAGGATGCTGCGTTTAGAGCTGAAAGACGACAAAAACAGAAGACAGGGTTGGATGGAGGAGATTGACCCCTGAAGGGAAAAGCCCAAAGAGAAAGAAGAAGAGCAAGACCAGTAGTATTGTTACGAACGCTGTTACTATTTCCCAGTCATGCATAAGCTACATACTACTTCCCAGTTCACGGTTTACTGTTCAATCACCTTTAAAGGAAAACTGCACTTTTTTGGAATTTGGGCCATCATCCACAATCTTTATAAGAGACCAACTGCAGGATAAATACTGTTTTATCAATTTGTTAGCAAACATTTATCACAAGCAAATTATGGTAATTGTAATGATAATGGTAATGGTAATGGTTTTATTTCATTTGAACATGCATCAGATTACAATTGAATGCATCCCATAATCAATTCACAGTTCCACATGTCCAAAAGGAGTAGGAAGAAGCAAAGCTTATTAAATCCTACCCCTCCATCTGGTACTTTTACAATCAGTAACTGTTACATTTGTTCACTTCCTGCTTTCCTAATATAGTTTTTAAAAAATAATAATTTTATTTATATATATATAATAAAATGAATGTGAGTGTGAATGGTTTGTCTATATGTGCCCTGTGATTGGCTGGCCACCAGTCCAGGGTGTACCCCGCATGCTACATTTGTTCACTTCCTGCTTTCCTAATATTTTCATTTTCATTTATTTATTATTATTATTTTATTTTTTTATTTTTTTTATCACGTACCGAAGTAGGAGGTGATATGAGCATCCAATGCCATAATGGGTACCATAGTAAGTGCCAATATAGTGATATGTATAGCACATCATGACTGGTTCAAGACTCTTCATCCTTGTATTTAGCAAACATCAACTGCTTGTATTGTTTCTTGAATTGGCTCATTGTTGTGCATTGTTTGATTTCCTTACTCAATCCATTCCATAGTTTGATTCCACATACTGAAATGCTATGGCTAGCATAACGTAGTCTTAGCATATAAGTGTTTCAAAAGTAGTTCTTGAAGATGAACTATTTCAGCAAGTTTAAGTATTTGTGATTTTAGAAATAAGCAGTTAGTATGTTGTAATTATAGAAATACTGTTTTGTTATTATTTTTAGCTGAATAATGAACATTTCGTTAAGTAAGCTACAGAACATTCACATAATCAGCAGTCTGATATGAGCAACAAAAAGGTGTGAGTAGGCCAAAGATAGGATGTGTTGTGTTGGCCGTGCGTCTTCTATTCTGTACAGAAAAAGGTGCTAATGAAAGGCTGCCACATCAGTGAAAGACAATTCTCAGCTGTTGTCATCACACATAAAAGGTGGAAAAGCCCATTGGGGCTGAGTCTCTTCTTTTCTTCAGGAGGTTGCAGGAGGACATCAGAAGAGATATCCATACCCCGGAATTCCAAAAAGTATGATTCTATTCTGTCTGACTTACTTTCAACACATTTTTTTAAACCTTCAATTGGAATTTCATAAATGGAGATTAATGAATACGCAAGGGGAGGTGAAATTTATTATTTAATCAAGTGGTCCATATGAGCCTTATTCGGTTATGGATAATTTTATCTCCAAAAAACCATATCTTTTTTCTGTGTGAATATACAAAAACTGATTTAAAAAAAGCAGCTCATGAATGCATGTAACAGGAAACACCTATTCTGCCCGTTATTAAAACACCTCTAAAAAGGTTTTATATATATATACATTTACATATTTACATATGCTGTAACCATTCAGTAGCACCTCCATTCATGATAACGGTCTTTGAATTACAGTATTTGATGGTTTTTCTAATCCGGGAAAAAATAACTTTTACAAATGAGCATTATGTTTTTAGTGTGTGATTTATCAGCTCATAATTCATCTTGGTTATGAAATAGAAATTAAATAATAAGTGGATCTTTGGAATTTTAATGCAGCTGAGACTGTGAGGATTAATAAGAATGAAAGTCCACCGGAATCTAAAAGCAGCATTAATTGTCCACCATTAATAGCCTCGGGCTCTCATAGCCTCTGGTGACCATCTCTCAAAAGACTGAAAGGCCTCTCCGGTCAAATTGAGGAAAACACGCGAATACGGTTCATAAAAAAACATGCAATCTATCACTATATTACACGCACCGGTCTCAAGGTTCAATAACAATCCAGCTGGGAGACACTGGAAATGTGGGGCATCCTTTCGCCACGTTGTTTTCCCACAGGAACTAATTATTTTTGGCACGGTAGTTGTTTTTATTTTAATCAACATCTAAACTGTTCACCTCTACAGGACGGCACTCAAACCAGAGATTCCAAGACAAGATAAAATGAGTCTTTTTGCTTTTCAAACACTTTTCTCAAATTACTCAAATGTATTGCAATGTGGGGGTATGCTGGATCCTATTCCACGTGACTCTGGGTAAGCACCCTGGACTAGTTGCCAGCCAATCGCACTGGTTTCATTATTTTACATATTCCGAGTTTCATCCATCTTGTATTCTTTATAATATGGGCTATGTATACACCACTCTTTTGCTGTGTGCATGATAGTGGCCCCGCCTACCCTACAGAAACAAAGTGACACTCTGACTAACAAGAGGTCTCACTCTGTTCGGACATTGTTCTATGGAACCCTACAAGAAACAAAGTGACAATCTGACTAACAGGAGGTCTCACTCTGTTTGGCCGTTGTTCTATGGAACCCTACAGAAAGTAACACTGACTAACAAGGGGTCTCACTCTGTTCAGCCGTTGTTCGATGGAACCCTGCAGAAACAAAGTGACATGCTGACTAACAAGAGGCGTCACTCTGTTCGGGCGTTGATCTATGGAACCCTACAGAAACAAAATGACACTGACTAACAGGAAGTCTCACTCTGTTCAGCCGTTGTTCTATGGAACCGTACAGAAACAAAGTGACACTCTGACTAACAAGAGGTCTCACACTGTTTGGCCGTTGTTCTATAGAACCCTACAGAAACAAAATGACACTGACTAACAGGAAGTCTCACTCTGTTCAGCCGTTGTTCTATGGAACCGTACAGAAACAAAGTGACACTCTGACTAACAAGAGGTCTCACTCTGTTTGGCCGTTGTTCTATAGAACCCTACAGAAACAAAATGACACTGACTAACAAGAGGTCTCACTCTGTTCAGCCATTGTTCGATGGAACCCTGCGGAAACAAAGTGACACTCTGACTAACAGGATGTCTCACTCTGTTCGGCCATTGTTCTATGGAACCCTACAGAAACAAAGTGACAATTTGACTAACAGGAGTTCTCACTCTGTTCGGCCGTTGTTCTATGGAACCCTACAGAAAGAAAAGTGACACTGACTAACAAGAGGTCTCACTCTGTTCAGCCGTTGTGTGATGGAACCCTGCAGAAACAAAGTGACACTGACTAACAAGAGGTCTCACTCTGTTCGGCCATTGTTCTCTGGAACCCTACAGAAACAAAATGACACTGACTAACAAGAGGTCTCATTCTGTTCAGCCGTTGTTCGATGGAACCCTGCGGAAACTAAGTGACACTCTGACTAACAAGAGGTCTCACTCTGTTCGGCCATTGTTCTATGGAACGTCTTTGGTCTTTGAAGTGCCTACGTGCAGAACTAATGCACAGAGTGAACTTCTCCTTCCTGGACACGTAAGCATATGACAACATACGGAGGTCGGCAAAATTTATTTTCATTTAATTGTAGAATTAGAAAATTCCAGTAAATTAAACACCAACTTATTGCCTTCCATTTAATTTATTTTTCTCTTGTTTTCAGTTGAATCAAATGCGTCATGAATAATTTTTCCGAGATGTTGCGTTGTGCTCTTTAAACTCAACAATAAAGACAAGCTGACATTGAGGTGAAGAATAACAGAATGCTCCATCCACAGAAAAATAGACTCCACTCTCCACTTTTCAAGTGTGACAAATACAAGGCTGAACGGCCAGTCGTGTTGGCACAGACCTTGAAAACAAAGCGAGAGCCGGACGATCTGTGACGCAAAGCACACTTGCTCCTTTTGGACTCGCTGTGCGTCGACAACAGGCCGTGACGTTTACACAAATGAAGACGGATCGCGTTTGATGACACGAGTCGAGTTCGTGCGGCTCTTTGCCAAGAGGGCCGACGACAGCAGAGGGAAGCGGAGGTCCGTTGCGAGTTAACTGGATATGTAACAAAGCCCAGGGGTGCAGCTTTGATCGTTTCTCTCTCTTTCTCCATCGAGAACAACTTAGCCGGTTCTCCACGCAAGTGCACAGCAAATAAGTTCATTTCATACACTCAGTAAGTCACAGCAGACCACGGCCATTATTCTTCCGTGTTATTCATTTACTTGACAAAAGAGCAGCGGGACGCCGGATGGAACCTTCAGGCCAAGTCAATCTTGGCAGCACAGGTGGCGAAGCATTTGGACAACGACATGCTGACAGAAAGTCTCATGTTGCAACATTCAGTGTCATTTAGTCACCAGGACGGTTGATATGGGGACAAAAGGGACTTGGACTCAGTGTTGATGAAAGTGAGGAAAATATGTAGAAGTCCCAGAGGAGTGCATTGGAAGTGTGCAGTCCAAAAATGAGCTTTGATGTTGGAATTTAGACAGTTTTTCTCATCAGCCCTACCGAGAATGTGTCTTTATGTGTGTCTGTAGCTTTAATGTTAATGAGCTTTGTTTGTCCAGGCATGTCTCCAACAAAGTGTGTAGCACTAGGGTGCACGTAACAAATGCCGTACATAACACTAGCAAAGGTAACTTTACATTCACATACCAACAGCAAACAACTAGGTTAGCGACCTGATAGCTTACAGCGCTCTGGTCTTTATTTTATGGTAATGGTAATGGTTTTATTTCATTTGAACATGCATCACATTACAATTGAACGCATCACATAATCAGTTCACAGTTCCACATGTCCAAAAGGAGTAGGAAGAAGCAAAGCTTATTAAATCCTACCCCTCCATCTGGTACTTTTATAATCAGTAACTGTTACATTTGTTCACTTCCTGCTTTCCTAATATAGTTTTTTAATTTTTTAATTTGATTTTTGTCACGTACCAAAGTAGGAGGTGATATGATCATCCAATGCCATAATGGGTACCATAGTAAGTGTCAATATAGTGATATGTATAGCACATCATGACTGGTTCAAGACTCTTCATCCTTGTATTTAGCAAACATCAACTGCTTGTATTGTTTCTTGAATTGGCTCATCGTTGTGCATTGTTTGAGGGTCTTACTCAATCCATTCCATAGTTTGATTCCACATACTGAAATGCTATGGCTAGCATAACGTAGTCCTAGCATAGAAGTGTTTCAAATGTACTTCTTCCCTGAGATCATATTTCTCCTCTCTTGTAGAGAAGTATGGATGACATTTTTAGCTAATTGGTTATTTTTGGCGTTATGCATTATTTTTGCTGTTTGAAGATGAACTATATCAGCAAGTTTAAGTATTTGTGATTTTAGAAATAAGGAGTTAATATGTTCTCTGTAGGCGGTATTATGAATTATCCTTACTGACCTTTTTTGCAGTACATTTAGCGAGTGAAGATTGCCAGAACCAGAGAGCAATAAAGAGTATGGAGTGATTTCTGATTGAGAACAAATTTTGCTTTGTTCAATATTGAACAATATTATTTTAAGATTAGTAGCGAAGCCTACAAAGTGATGGTTGAGCGGGCTCATCTAGCTAGGAAGGACATTTTTCCTTCATTACGTCATAAAAAAGCTGCAAGTTCAACAGCAAGCATTTAAGCGCCTCTTCTCCCGAAAGTACAGTAAACAAGAGACAGCGATGATAAATGCTTTCTCACATTTGGTGCTCATAAACAGGCTCTAGGGACATACATGACTGTTGGAACACCGTTAAAAAGACCGTTTTGCATAATATTGGGACTGATAATGTTTTTGCATTAGTTTGCAGCCACATTCATCATTAACAGTTATGCAGACAAATAATTACATTTCTTTTGTCTCGTTTTTTTCTTTGGCAACTGTGGTTCCCAGATTACTCCACAGGCACATCAACTGTGTTTTTATGGAAAAAATATTTGCTGTGGTAAAACTTTGCAATAAGGTACACAAAATCACAATAGCTAATAAGGAAGGAGCCTACCTAAGCATAACAACGACTCATTAGTTCTTCATTAGTTCCTCAGTAACTAGTCTAAATTTATGTGCCTACGTCATTAGGTCCTCATTAGTTCTTCATTGGTTATTTTTGTGTACCTTATTGCAAAGTGAACTATTGGTAAATTGCTAGCTTGACATCCACAAACCGTTGAATGAGCAACAAGACAAATGGCGGTGCATGCTCTGCTCCTCGCCCTGCAGCCAGACAGTTTTTGGACGTGGTGCTGGTGCAGGCTCACACGGGAGCTCATTTGGCGAAGGGGACAGTCGCCAGGGAGCTGAGACACAAGCAAAGCCCTCACTAATGAAAGCACACACATCCAAATCCCGGCTCTCATATTCTCAAGACTTGATCCCGCCTGTTTCTGCAGGTTTATACGGTCTTTTTTCGATGTGTTCTGAGGGGACAGGGTTCAAAAACTAAACCAATAAAGAAAGCAAATGTGTGGTACAAACATATTGATGCATCCGAAGTGCACTTTTTTTTTTTGCTTTTGTTCAGTTGCTTCCAATCTTCTCCAAGTTCAAGCCAAAACAAAGCCAGTTATCATGAGAATATCATGAAATATTACACTGCCTGTCACCATGGAAACACAAAGACCAAAAAAACGAGTCAGTTTCTACATGGGATAATGTCAACAGACTCCAGCTGTCATCGTCTGTCTGATTCAAAGATTCAAGGATGAAATGTAGATCTGGTAAAGAATGAAGACCGCATGCTGGGGAGGAGTCTTTCTTTGTGTCAATATACAGTAGGCAGCAGCTTGTTATAAAATCACAGACAAAGACGTTTTGGGGGGGGGACTTTGACAAGCCTCAATTGCAAAGAAAATGGGTGCATTTAACTTGGAGATTCTATGCAGCTCCCTCCAAATCACATTTTTTGAAACCGAAAATATAAAATACCACTGGCGCTCATTGCCGTCACTCTGAACTGTTGGTATTTGTGTACAAAAGATGTGTTATAATCGGCAATACATTCAACGATAGCAAGTGTAAGTAGATAAACTTTGACATTAATAATTCACAAGTTTCATAAGTCAGTTAAAATGAAAGTAATAAATAGCTAAAATGTCTAATGAATATTAAAAAAAAGGCTGAGGTTAAAAAGTTTACAGAGTGAGACATCTTCTCTAGAAGGTATCGTTTTGGCCCACTAGAGAGTGCTCTCGCATATAAACAAGCTTTGTCGTTTTTCTCGGTGTAAAGCAGGCTGGCCTCACGGCAGAAACGAAACGGGAAACCTCATAAACACACTGAAAGTTGCTCTAAACGCTCGTTTGTTGGGAAATTATCATCTTTCTTTGTAAGTATATTGGTGTATAAAGCACTTACTTAAATAGATGCATCTGCTTTTTCAAAAGTTGTACTAGTTTTGTCAAGTTCGCTAGCTTCATGCTACTGCTAGCTTGCATTTGCAGTCGGTGTACTGTGTGTTAGCTAACTGTTAGCCGAGGTGTGTTTAGCCTGCAACATGAGCAGTATTGGAATTTTATTTTTTCCTGTATGTTTCAGTTACCACTTATTTTTTACAAAAAAGCTTCATAAAGCAAGAAAAACAAGCCTTGTATGTGGAGTTTTCTTCATTGGTTTGCTGGCTGTCTAGCAACATACAGACACGTGTTGTGAGGACAGCACACTGCCATTAGCAGAAAATAAACAACTAAAAGAGATGAGATATAATGCTTAAATAAATAAATATAATGCTTAAATATTACCAATACAGCTACCAACTGCTGTATACAGTCCCTGACTTACAGTTAAATGTTGCCGTTATAGACTTGTGTGTCCCAATACCCTGTTTGATGGCTTAGACGGTTACATTAGTGATGTCTGAAGTGGTCAATAAATAAAATTAAGTTGAGTCACTGGTACAAATACATCTGCATTTATTTCACATACATCTTTTTTTTATTTGAACTTTTTTTTTTTTTTTTAGTTTTCACAATCTAAATGATTCAACAACAAAATGAGGAACTACCACAGCAAAGTCCAAATTTTCTACAGGGGAAAGAAAACGATGCAAATATCACTGTAGCAAAAATCGACGCATGTTTTTTGGGGCAAAGGTACACTTAAAGCAAGTAAAAACACACAAAAATAGGACAAAATGGTTGTTGTGGTCCAGCTGTTATCCTGGATGCCCAACAGCAGTTGAGGACAGATTTTTGCTCAACTTTATTAATAAATAAAATTTTCTCTTTGACTTTCATTGATAAATAATATTTATTATTATTATTATTTGAGAGTCAATTGGGGGAGCAGGGGCATATAATCACCCATAGAAGCCCTTCCTGAATCCATGGAAACGTCAAAAGTCTGAAGGATGTTTTTGCTGAACATACAGTATAGGGTTATATCAATTTTGGCTAATGCATCCCATGAATATTGCTATGAACATTTCTTTGAATGAGTATGTACATACAGTAGGTGTACGTAACAAAGCATTAGGTACACATAGGCAAGGTATTTAACATAGGAAACGATGGTCGCTTTCATCGATTGGATGTGTGAAGAAGCATGGCGCAAGACTCAAACAAAGGTTATTAGCTTGGATACAAATTGGTACTGTACACGGTTCAGCTGAGTCCGAAGCTCTAACTCAGAATAGAAGGGCATTCTTTTTGGGTGTATAAATTTCAAAAAGGAAATAAATGACATGTATTTCCTGGAAATCGTTCACTCCGAATCCAGATTCGATGCCTGCTGACAATTCCGATGTCCCACTGCTCTTTGAAACATAGTATCCAAGCGTTATCCACGGATTTCAGGTACCGCTCGTCTTTACCAGACCCCAAAGTCCTTTGCTACCACTCGTCCTTTTCGCAGTGGTTCTACTCGCCAAAAAATAGAATGTACTTTGGGTATTTCCACAATCCAACTTCTATAAATCCACACTTAGAAAACAAGTCACATCATTTTCATGTTGAAACGGTGAGGGCCAGCTTGAATGTCCGCGGAGTCCACGTTGGTGCCGTTGGACTTGGAGCGAGGCACGTATTCAACGTCGATGTTGTTTTTATGTTTGCCTTTGCCTCTGCTCCAGACGAACAGGAGCAGGAAGCAAAACAAGACCATTCCCAGGAAAGTGAAACAACCCATAGCGGTGGACACTAAAATAGTCTTAAGGTCCAAACCCAGGGTGACGCCGGCGGTCCCGTTGGCAGTGGTGTTACTGGAATCAGTGTAATACTGGGTCCTGTTTGCGTACAGTGATCCGAGGCTTTTGACGGCCAACGATGTCATCAGGGTGTCATTCCCGGCGGTGTTTGAAGCAAGACAAAGGTATACGCCGCCGTCTTGCACCTCTGCCGATTTGATCTCTAACGTGCCGTTGTTGTGGACCGTCACCCTGCCGTGGCTCCTCCCAGTCAGGACACGGCGGCGTGGGGACACCCAGGACACCGTGGGCCTTGGGGTCCCCTCAGCGCTGCAGTGCAGCAGAGCTTGCTGGCCCTCATCTACAGTGATGGTTTGGGTTTTGTTCTCTCGGATTTTAGGCTTGGTGCAGGTCACGTAGTAGGACAGAAGGCTTTCCTGAAACTCCCTGAAAGGCCTGCCTCGGATACCCTCGGGTGTGTTGCACTCGGGTTGGGAGTCCCCAAATAAGATGGAGTGCCTTTTCTGTAAGATCCACATCAGGCGGCAGTCGCACACAAGCGGGTTGTTGTCGATGAGGAGGACCTCCAGAGCTTCCGGAGACTGGAAAACACCTTTCTCCAGCGTGTCCAACCGGTTGTGAGACACATTGAGCACTTTGAGCCCGCGAAGACCCTGGAAAGCGTAAGGTTCGATAACGGTGAGCTGAGAGCCAACCAGGTGAAACTCTCTGAGCCGAATCAACTCCATTAACATCCCACCTTCGATATGGCGGATGCGGTTGTAGGACAGGTTGAGGTGTGTAAGGTAGGGCAGATGCTTCAAGGCTTGATACGGGAAGGATGACAAGTTGGTGTTAGTGATGAACAGAGTGGTCAGGTTGAGGCCGTGCAGGGTGTTAGCCGGCACGTGATCCAGCGAGGGGCAGTTGTCTATCTCTAATTCACGCAGACGGAACAACTTTTTGAAGGAGTACGGATGCAAAGTGCTGATGCTGAGGTATCGCAGGTGGAGGCTGACTAAGTTGTGAAGATGAGAGAGGGCCTCAGTGGGAATGACAGTGAGATTGCACCTCTCTAGGGTGAGCGTCTCCAGGCTTAAAAGTCCACTGAATGCCCTGTGAGAAATGTAAACAAGGTCATTGTCACCCACCTCCAAGAATTTGAGATTGTGCAAGTCCTGGAACATATAATCCAGGAGGATGACGATCTTGTTGTCACTGATATCCAACCGAGTCAGGTTTGTCAAGCCGGAAAAGACGCCCAGAGGGATGAGCTTGATGCGGTTGCTCTTCAGGCTGAGCAGATGCATGCTGAAGAGTGCGTTGAAGGCACCTGGCTCAACATAACTGATTATATTCCCACTCAGGTCCAGTTCCTCCAGACCCGGGAAGGCCACAAAATCATCCGGGTTGATCATGGTCAGCTTGTTCTTACTCAGGTCCAGGATCCTGGTCTCTCCGGGGATTCCGTCTGGGATGCTGGGCATGCGCTTGCGGTGACACACAACGGCCTTGGTCTGCGCCGAACACTCGCAGCGGGAGGGGCAGCCCAGGGAGGAGCCCACGAAGACGGCCATGAGGGCCAGCCCCAGGACTGGCTGCCAGCATGAGATGACCGTGTGCAGCATGACTTTGCTCAAACAGTCAACCATTCTGTCACGGTTCTACAAGACAGGAAGACAGACAGAAAAGGCAAGTTTATAAATCAGGTTGGACAACGGGATCACTCTTCAAGACTTTCCAGTTTAATTCTGGAGTTTTACTGGCGGAACATCTAAGTCTAAGTTGGTGAGTGGCAGTAGCGAGCGAGCACACCGTCATCGAACAAATCATCTTTGTTGTCATTAGATTACAAAACGACTTGATTGCCTCGTGCAGCTGGCAGCCTCCATTAAGGTACGTCGAATAAACAAACAGGTAGGGAGGGAGAGAGGACGTTAGGTAGGGACTATTATTCATTATTAACATGACTGTATTTACATAATATTTGCATTTAATTGATATGTTACAATACCATTTGATTTATCTGTATAAGTGAATAAATGTGAGTTGGGGGGCTGCACAGATGACGAGTGGTTAGCACGGAGGCCTCACAGCTAGGAGACCCGAGTTCAATCCCACCCTCGGCCATCTCTGTGTGGAGTTTGCATGTTCTCCCCGTGCATGCGTGGGTTTTCTCCGGGTACTCCGGTGTCCTCCCACATTCCAAAAACATACTAGGTTAATTGGCAACTCCAAATTGTCCATAGGTATGAATGTGAGTGTGAATGGTTGTTTGTCTATATGTGTCCTGTGATTGGCTGGCCACCAGTCCAGGGTGTACCCCGCCTCTTGCCCGAAGACAGCTGGGATAGGCTCCAGCACCCCCACGACCCTCGTGAGGATAAGCGGTAGAAATTGAATGAATGAATGAAGGTTGGCTGTTCCTGTGACTTATACTCCAGAGCGGCTTATAAATTTAAATATATATATATATATATATATATATATATATATATATATATATAAGACCTTCCAATCTTGAAGACATTTTCCCCACCAGGGAGACCCGCCCCACTGTTTGAGAAGTACTAATGCACACTACACAAATCCAGTCTTGGAAAAAAAAATTGCCCCTTGTTTCTTCAGTTTATTGATCAATGTTAATGCCTGGTACATTTGTTTGGACAGATATGATGATGATAACAAAAATAGCTGATGAGAGTTACATTTCAGAGCTGATATCTGTCAATTTTTATGGTTTTCTTCATCATGACCAAAATCACTTCATGACATCAATAGCTATACTGCTAAAAAATTAGCTATTTTTGTCACCCACCTCTTGCCTGAAGTCAGCTGGGATAGGTTCCAGCATACCCGCCACCCTAGTGAGGATAAGCGGCATAGAAAATGGATGAATGAGTCAAGCTATTTGTGTTGTCATCGTTATCCAATTGTCCAAATAAAGGTACCTTTAGTTATGCCAGGCATTAAAATAAAGAAGAAACTCAAGAAAAAAGGGTGGTCTGACATTTTTTCTTCCATGACTGTATGCAGCATTAACCATGACAAAAAATCCAATTAAATATAGTCTTGCTGACTTTTTAGGGGAGGGCGAGTCAACAGTTTCCATGAGAATAAAAGCATATTCATTAGATCATTTCACAATGATGACATAAGATCCACAGCACGTGCCCGCAGATCTTTCAAGCATAAAAAAAGAGCACTCTCACACAAACAAGATGTCAACATTTGCAGCCTGCAGGCAAGAAACAGCTGGTGAACTTCAGCGTAATGAGACGACCGTTTAAGCATAATCGTCAACTGGAGGAAAAACGTATTACACTACAAATGGCTGACCAGACTCCATTTTCTAGAAAACAGTGTTTAGTTAGGTACGGGTGTCAAAATCCCTCAACCCCCCCACCCCCGTCTCTCTCTCCAACAACTCAACTAATTTCCTACCAAGCAAGTTCCTTTTGGACTGAGACTAAATGAGTGGAGCTTATTGATGAATATTTCATGTGGTTTTTATTTGGCAAGTCAAAATGAGTGGAAGTGGCATCAAAAATTAAACTCCTCTGCAGGTGATACTGGCTTCCTCCTGCCTTGCTTTTTTGGTGCGTTTATGTTTATGCCGAGTCTCAGCAGAAACATGTCAAAAGTCCAATGATTCATGCTGACATCAGCTGCCAATGATAAATATATGCCATAGAGACGCATTTGTCTCTGTAATGTGTCATCCAAATCCAATAATGCGACTCGGTATCAAGCAGATAACGATGGAGAGGATGGAGAATAACAAACTAGCGGCTGAAGGGTCACGCTGATATTGCTGTGCATATTGTATATCATACTGGAAAAACAACAATACACACTTGGCTGAGGGTGTTGTGTGGTGTTGGTTGCCATCGTAACATCAGCCTATAATTAGTCTCGGCATTAATAATTCACCACAATGGCGGTGTCAAATGAACAAGCTCACAGAAGTGCAATGTTTGCAGCTGATTGTGACACTTTGCGACCGTCTTTGGCTGCCTAATAACGCCTTTTTCCACCTTAAAACAAATATATCTAACATTCAAAACGCAATTATCACACTGGTGAAACAAACAACCACTTGGCCAAAGTGGTTGGGTCATAATAAAAACTGTGCTGCAGTTAAGAGATTGTTAAAAGGCATTTCATGTCGGAAGCTTAAAATTATGAGCAGCACTACAAAAGCAGTAAAAGTAATAAAAACACATGCTGTCACATTAATAATATCTACAATTACAGTCCAAATGCACACATAGTGGACATAGTGGACATAGTACCTCTGTGGATATGTTTCGTCTTTGGCTTTTTGTCATTCCAAATGTCATTTTTACTATTAAAGGGACTGCATGCAGCACAGTGGTCTGGTGGTTAGCATGTTGACAACACACTCAAAAGATCTGGAAGATTGGTTTTCTGCGGGTACTGCTGCTTCCTCCCACATTCCAAAAATACGCATGGTCGTTTGTCTATATTAGTGGTGGGCAAATCATTCCGATTCATTCAGTAAAAGGATCCGTTCATTTCAGTCAATTTGGTCGTTAGCCTGTGATCTCCCCCTTTGCATAAACCCGGTCAGCAGTGTCGAGTCAGTTCTTTCACTCATCTTCACGTTCGTTCCGACTCAACAGCGTAACAACATGTGATGACGAGTGGTGTGTCGGTAATGAACGAACGGGTCAAAAGAACTAGTTCTTTTTTGTGAACGGAATAAACGAAGTCACTGACAGTGTCTGTCAATCTCTCGGTCTTTCAGTCAGCTAACCACACCCACCCACAGAGCGAGGCGCAACGATAGGATAAGACAGGCTAGCACGCAGATAGTCCCGCTCTGCAAAAGGAACGGTAAACTGACTCTCCAGTCAATGAAAAAAAAAAGCATTTGCAACTGAACGAACTGAACGGGTATTTTCGGTGACCTTGTTCATTCTGTTCATTCCATTCACAAAACAGAACTACGTAGTTCTTTTGTTCATGACTGTTTGTTCTTGACCGTTTATATGTGCCCTGCACTTAGCTGGTGACCAGTCCAGGGTGTACCCCATGAACTGGGATAGACCCAGCTTCAAATTAAATTGCATAAAAATTGTACCTAAATGTCAGTGTATGCCGTGGTTATTAATGCGCTGCATGAGTCCAACTGTTTGTTGTGTATTTTTATCCCAAAGCATCCTTGTTAGCAACCCATTAGTTCCCTCGTCTGTTCGGACATCATTATAGTTTAACTCTGTAGTTCTTTGCTATTTAACACAGTTACCACAAGTCTGAAGTCTGTAGGTCTGAACCAAAAAGTCAACAGACAAATTATTGTCCCAGTCCAGCCCTGAACTGGGGTCCATGTCTGGTCTTCAAGTATATATAAGTATAAGTATGTAGCATGTGCACATACGCAAAAGCAATCTCAGAGTAGCGATGGACAATTTGGAGTCATTGTTTGGTCATGAAGACTATACCTTCCCAAAAAAAAGTAGCTAAACTTTGCCACATCGCTATCATTAGTTAACAACAAACATAACTGAGGCATGTATATACATATGTTGGCCACAGTTTGATCCTGAGACAGAGCATTTCCAGTTCCATAATTTGCTTTGGAAAAAAGTTTTAGAAGGAACAAAAACTGAGCCATGTTCATCCTTAGAATTTTGACTTGTGTTCATTTTGCAGTCTAAACAGTCCAAACTGAAAGGTGAAAATGCATCCTATTAAGTGCCGTGCAGCAACTCTTTATACAATAAATTCCTCTGTGAGAGTTTTGCATTGCTGAATAAATCAGTTGAATGTGGAATCATTGAAGAGGCAGCCTCTTAAAGACTATTACACAGCCAAAAGGGATTAAAAGGCTTCTTAGTAATAAGTAGTTGACCCCCCCTACACTCTGCGCCAAATGAAAATAAACAACACTAAAACTTCTTGGCTCACACGTTTAGAATCTTTGTTTTCTTCTACAGGAAATGGCATTAAAACACGAGTAGGATGATTTTTGTATTTATTTCACAGCGTGTTGGCTGCGTGTACGCAAAGGGGAGTGGATCTATGAACCCGACGCTCACAAACAGACTGGGTGACAGGTTGCAAAGATTCCGGAACATCCCTGCTTAATTTGGTGTGTCATGGGCTGTTCTAAAATTAAACAGGGAGCGGAATCATCTGCATTTCCCCTCACAGGCTGCTCATACACCAGCAGGCTACTGTGCAAAATAATAATGATGGAACTTGTCTTGTTTGAAAAGAAATACAACGCATTTACTAACAGAGCATATGATTGTTGAATTAACCTTCACCATGCCTAGATAAGATATTATATAGTCACTATTTTCATGGCGTTCGTGCGTGATTCTTCATAAAATCAGTGGCTGAGCTGCTCCTCGCCTCCTCTAGCGGGGGGGCCATATGGCCAGCTCTCCATTGCCTGCGACTCGGAAAAGCGCAGCCAAATGTGCCTGAGGCTGTTTCAGACTTCAACAGCTTTTATTTCGGTACGTAAGACGAAAACTTCTCACATTACAAAGCGGGACAAATACACATCCCCTTCACAACACTGACGCTAAAGCACTTAATGTCTTACAATAACATCATGAAGGGAGCATTCATCTTCTACTCTACGTGGTCTTGAAAGACTACTAGAATAGTCACGCTAGGTGCTAGATGCCTAATGTTGTACCTGTTACAAGGTGACCAAATGACCTCTTTTTCCAGGACTGGACTCCCTGACTTCATAGGTAATGAAAGGTTAATTCATTCATTCATTTTCTACCGCTTTTCCTCACAAGGGTCGCAGGGGTGCTGGAGCCTATCCCAGCTGTCTTAGGGCGAGAGGCGGGGTACACCCTGGACTGGTCGCCAGCCAGCCATCTTTCAAGAGTTTTTGGACTACATAAACAATGGAACAAAACTTTATTAAAACTTTAAGGCTTTATTCTTTCATCAGGAAAAAAAGTTTGTTTTTAGCCTTTTTAGGTCTTTATAAATTGGCAGTGGAACATAGGGTGGTTTGAGCAAAAACACCAGATTTTCACCAAAAATAGAGAAAATGTGGTCCAGTTTTTTTTGTTTTAGTGAAACCTCAAACATTTGAACAGTTGTTTACTTCTATGAAACAACAAAAACATTCATTCATTCATTTTTAACCACCAATCCTCACGGGGGATGCTAGAGCCCATCTCAGCTGTCTTCGGGCGAGAGGCGGGGTACACCCTGGACTGGTGGCCAGCCAATCACAGGGCACATATAGACAAACAACAATTCACACTCATATTCATACCTATGGACAATTTGGAGTCGCCAATTAACCTAGCATGTTTTTGGAATGTGGGAGGAAACCGGAGTACCCGGAGAAAACCCACGCATGCACGGGGAGAACATGCAAACTCCACACAGAGATGGCCGAGGGTGGAATTGAACCCTGGTCTCCTAGCTGTGAGGTCTGCACGCTAACCACTCGACTACCGTGCAGCCCCAGAATGAAAGGTTAACATAATTAAAGTAAACAAATAAATAAGAGAGAGAGACCAGTGTCTAAATTAGACATCCAGTGGTTGTGTTTCATTGCTCAGTAAATGAAGTCAATAAAGGACTTGATTAATGGAGCTCAATCAAAGTGGATACACACTATGACACACACACACACACACACAACACACACACACACAACAAGGGTGTCTAATCAGTATAATGGCGAGCAATGTGTGAAGGCGTGTAATCAGAGTAAGAGCGAGCCAGTGTGGTAACCTCTCCACCTGACCAGCACGGACACAAACCATCATCATGGAAGGGCGTCCGTGATGGTTTGTCACGGATATTATCAACTCAATTCTTATTTTTTTTACACTTATTTTATTTGGTACATCTACCTTCTGTGTGTACAAAGATATTTTCAGTAGTACCTGCACAATAGCATGCTATATGTTAGCGGCATCCGTCTCTTATGTCCCTGCAATGATCCAATGATGAATATAGGGGTGTTATTGCAGGTCTACGGGTATCTAATCATGTTAACATTTCAATGCTCCAACGACAAAAATATTCTGTTTATTAATATTGAATCGTACTTCGTGGTAATTCGTTCATCGCAGTCAGGTCTGCAACCAATTAACCGGGAATCAATTAATGAGGAACGACTGCACTGAATATTAGCAGGAAAGCCAATACCAAGAATATGTAGTATGCTTAAATGAATTTTGTGACATCACACACATTGTGATGAGGTCTAAATATTAAAAATAAATGCAAGTGGAATATCACTGCAAAGAACAAGCAAAATATTAAATATGTTTTTCAATGAAATCTCATTTGATTTGCTGCTTCTATTGTTTGCAATGTAATGGTAATGGTTTAATTTCATTTGAACATGCATCAGATTACAATTGAATGCATCACAAAATCAGTTCACAGTTCCACATGTCCAAAAGGAGAAGGAAGAAGCAAAGCTTATTAAATCCTACCCCTCCATCTGGTACTTTTACAATCAGTAACTGTTGCATTTGTTCACTTCCTGCTTTCCTAATGTAATCTAATCTGTATGTAATCTTGAGTTTATTGACATTATTTAGTTTTATGCCCCCTATGGAACTGAACTATTCTCTTCTCCTGTTGTGTTGGTAAATCAGATTCCTGCGGCGACAAAACACTTGATAATTGGCGGCAGTTGATTACGAGTCGGCGACACGGCTGCCCTTTGCGAGGACCCTCTCGCTAATGGATGCGGCAAAAGGAGGAGCGCCCTCTCTTCCCGCTCATTACCATCCCATTTGATAGCCGGCTGATGCACTTCGGAAAAGGTGGGCTAATTGCACACTCTGTGCTGCGAACTAACCTGCAAGTTAATAACATCTTTCCTTCAGGGCGGCGTCATTATGAGATATAAGCCTCATTAAAATGAAATTATGATTTAACAACTTTCCCTTGTGATGACCCGACACTGATGTACTGTTATTTTGTCGTTATGCGGGAAATGAAGACATCAAACAATATTCTTCTTCTTTGTCTTGTTCGCCTCAATGTGAGTAAGACACGTCCGCAAGCAAAGCGGAGGTCGCTTTGAGCTCGTTGGTGTTTTCAGCCAATTAACCGAGGACAAGTTGGAGGCAGGGCTGCGAGATGATGATGCAGAGGAGTCTGGATGAGGCCACGATGTAGCACATTCTCTCCCTGCATGATTAAACATCATGTTCCTTTCTTCCCCTCACGCCGCCTCGCAGCTTTGACGCCTTTTCTGGCACTCTGGGAGTTTATCTTACTCTCCTTTTCATTGTCTTCCTGAGTCAAAACATCCAAATGAGATGCTTTGATTTTGCTTTTTTTTTTTTTTTTTTTAAAAAAAAGGGGGTGTCGATAATTGCCGGGTAGAAAAAAAGCCAATGTCTTCCCGTGTGAGGGAGTGAGGGAGGCTTTTCCGTGTGAAGGGGAATCACATTATGTGCAGTGATCAGTACTGGGGGAACACATCAAACACAGTCGGAAAACCTTTCCTGAGGAGATAGACGCTGGCCAATTTCACAAGTGGCTTTTTTATTGGTTGATTGCACAGAGGCCAAGTTGTTATCTAAATCCTCAAACTACATGGGCCAAATGAGAAGTGCCTTGCCGCGGCCGGGGGACGTGCAAGCTTACCCGCCGGTAGAAAGACCTACCGAAAATAATGTTTACAACCGTTATCCCCCCCCCCTCAAGCAAGGCTAAGAGTCTCAGCGTGAACACAAAGTGGCCATGGTGAAGTCAACTGTGAACGTACAGCTGCTCCACTGAGCATATCAGCCTCCCACAAGGTCACATTTCCCCATCAATCTTCTTCAAACTAACAGGGATTATTGCTCGGTGTCAGCGCAAAAAGGCGGTTTATGATATAAAACACAACGGTCTGGATAGCTGAGGTCACAAGTTTTAACACAGCTTTCTAGCAAGACACATTCAGGAAAATACGCTTTGTTATTGTACTTAGAAAATGTTTTGTGTCCATTACTCCATTCAGTTTCACTAACATAACATGCGCTAACATACACCCTAATTTCACAATTTCACTTTCTATCATCTGTTAAAGTTGAAATTACATAAAACTGCACCGGCTTTTCTGGAAAAGTAATATTAAATAATAATTTCATAAGTAACAGAAAATAACATTTGCAACACACAGGGGCACTCGTTCCTTCTCAACTCTTCTGTTTGCTAAAATAATTACGACCGCCCAGTTGTGGGCTCCTACGAAGCAGCTACACACGATAACCAGCAAACAGAGCGTTCTAGTTCCTCCAGAATCTGCACCTATTCAGCTGTATTTCTTTAGATTTCATGGTTCCCGTGAAAACTGAATGTTCCAATGTCTTAGAAACACTTGCGGTTTGTCTGCCAACTTTATAGCAGTTGATAAATGGCGATTTATCTTTTTAAAACTTACAGCCATATGTGTTGCATCCCGAATCCGATCCGGAAGTGGAGACTGTACAGTCCAAAGTTTCTCAAGAAAATACTTTACTTCAAGACGTCTCTCGATGGTAAGTAGCTTTGGCATTTTAGTGTTTATTATTATGCCAATATCAGCCAATAATCAGTCTGTAACAGCTAAAATTTTTAATGATTTATCCAGATTCTCACCAAAATAAAAGAGCGACCCAAACCCAACCATTCAGCCTCACAGATTTTCAGCACAGAATTCAGTTTGAATGTGATTTAAAATGTAGGGAACCCACATTAGGGTTAAATCTACTGCTGCCTGATTTAATTTCTCATTTTCCTAATTACACTTCCATGCTGGCACCAAGGGTGGGGGTTGGGGGGGTGGGGGTGTCTAATTGGCTAGTAAATAGTTTCAAGTCCAACATGAGTGGTGGTTGTCCACTGTGCCTGGCAGGAAGAGAGGCAATGATGTGCAAACTGACCCGTGATTGCTACACTCATGCGGATCCAATTAGAATATTAATAATTAAAATGAATAAATTAAAAAAAAAAACCTCAACTGTGGTGTTTGCGTGGAGTTTCGAGATGGAGTCCATCTCACTGAGGGGATAAACGTCCCTTCTGGGCCAGCTCCTTTCTGTTCTAACGGCCTGATTGAAATGCAAAGGTCCGAGTTCAAGCGTTCATGTTCTCATCTCCCTCTCAGGATCTGAGCAAGCACTAATGCGGGTCAGGGGCCATGCTGGAGAAACACCTCCATGGCACCTTCTCACCTCTATGTGCAGAGTGGGAGATGACTGCACGATTAGGGCTTTGCAGTGCAGATCAGAAAATGAGATTTCATGTCCAATATGAATGCAAATATGATTATTTTTAGCTATTTACACAAGTACCTTATAAATAGGAGTGTGATGGCGCATGTATTTATGGCCGCAATAATTTATTGCCTCTTGTCACACAAATGGAATGATTCAGAGCGTACAGGGCACTTTTTGTGATAAGTAATGTGGAACTATAATTGTGTGGATTGAGAAGTGTATTTTAATAGTATAGGGCTGCCAAATATAGCTTTTAGCTATTTAATTAATTACTTAAAAAACTCGTCATTAATGCATGAGCATCATGTCAAGCCACACCCCTCTGTTATGATGGCAGACAGAGCTGTAGTATTCTCCCACAGAGTTACACACCTAGTCGGCCACTCTTTAGTAACTTTATGCTAACCTGAATCCGACAACGAGGTGCATTCACTGACATTCACTGACACTGACAAGAATATTTAGATTATATGTGCGTGACTGGTCTAAATAAACTGAAAGATAAATAAGAGAAGTACAGTTGTACAGGTACTATTTGCTGCATTCAAGTATGCTCGATAATCGCAGAAATGACATCTACACCCAAAAGATGTGAATTGAAAACATACAGGCCATGCTCTTCACGTATTAGAAGTGTCTCCTTCGAGAACCTTCTGACTTCTATTAAGGAGGTATGTTTTTATTGTATCCATAGCCTTAGAAGAAAGGCCTATTTTAGCTTCTGCGGCTTGAGTTTGTGTCTTTGTTGGTGGAAACATTGGTGGAAACAGCCCCCCTCCTTCTGACTTCTTTTGTGAATTTAATGATGTTGACACTTCTAAAAAAAAAAAAAAAAGCTTGCTCTGATGATAGCTCGCTCATAAATAGCGGTTAATGCGACCATATGTATATGTTTTTTTCCTCCTCTTTTTTGTACTAATGTTATACCATCTATACACTTTTATTTTATAATTCATTTTTTAAATCATTACACAAATTTAGCATTTTGCATCAGAGATACGCATGGAACACTGATGATGGCATACCATTGTGGTGTGGTATGAATATGCATGACATTTTTTTACTTTTCACATGGTCTCACATTGACTAGTAGCAGCTTGTGTACCTAATGTTGTGGCTCTGCATGCAGTACATTGACTGCACTGACTAAGACGCCCATAGCAACAAGATGGAGTGCTTGTAAAGAGTGAGGATCAGCAGCTCTGGGGCGCTAAGAGGCCCCCACGCACAAACAGCCTTCCGCTTGGCTTGTGCGTTGAAGTCGAAGCTCAATTAATCCGTGTTAATTAGAGATAAACAAGCTAGATCGAGTCGCTTGCGCTTTTGTGGGTCCGATAGCCTTTCGGTTTGTGCAGAGTCATAATAGCCTCGTGTGATGTGCGTTCATCCTGCAAGTGAGCCGAGTTAATCCAGTGTTTCATCGTTTATTAAAAATTGATGAGATTTGGTTACAGGCAAGAGAATAAGCAGGGTGGAAAAAAAAAAACTCAATAGGATAATTAAATGTGCGAGGACTTAAGATTGTAGAGAAACAGTCGGGACCGTCCAAATTGACAGTTGGTTAAAGACCAGTTTGCACCACATTAGCAGCTTCATTGCAATGCATTCCAAAAGACACTCCACCCAGTTGGCTCTCATACAATATAAATGTTAATGCGCCATTATATTTACATCGAGGTGATGTGATTGCTCTTTATCGCCCCCGCTTAAAATAGAACAGAGGCATATCATTTAACCAACATGGAGTGCTCGAGACGGAAGAGCCTACGTTTTGCTACGCAACTAAAGCCACCAAGGAAAGTCTGCGTGGTCCCGTATGAATTGAATGATGAAATTCCACAAGCTCAACAAGAATCTTCATGATGAATTCATGACATGATCCATAAGTCATGTTGATGAATCCACTACGCCATGGAAAATGCTGCACAAACAAAACACAAGTCAGCATAATACTGGCTTCCACTCCAACAGACGCCGTTCCTCAATTAATGCCGCCTTTTGTACACTGGATACTAATATAAGAGCTTATTTTCTCTCATGTCTAATATATTGGGTAGTAGGACTGTAAAGATCACTACAGGGACATTATTTCTTGCCTAGAGGGCTCTAATAATGTTAAAAAACATTATTTAGAAAGCCGTAAACAGGCTTTATGTGAACAACTATGAAACAATATGAAACATCCTAATAACTAAATTAGAAAGGTACAAAATAAGAGGATTGGTTCTGAGCTGGGTCAAAAGCTACTAAGCTGACAGGAAGCAATACGTAAAGCTAGGAGAATACACATCTGCAAGTTCATATATTACGCGCGGAGTTCCCCAGGGGTCAATACTGGGACCAAAACTGTTCAACTTGTACATCGATGATAACTCCAAAGTAACAAAAGACGTAAAGCTGGTATTATTTGCGGATGATACCACTGCTTTATGTTCTGGAGGGAGTACAGACAAAATCATTAGAAAGGTCAGAGAAGAAATGGTCACACTTGATGATAATAGATTGTCCTTGAACCTAAGTAAAACTAAAATCATGCTGTTTGGTAACAGTAGAAAGGACACGTACCAGCAAATACAATAGACGGTGTAGACATTGAAAGGGTGAAGGAAAATAAATTCCTGGGGATCACAATGGATGAAAATATGAGCTGGAAACCTCATATTATAAATATACAACATAAGGTGGCCAGAAATATTTCAATATTGAAAAAAAGCAAAATGTGTTCTCAATCAGAAATCACTCCACACTCTTTATTGCTCTCTGGTTCTACCATATCTTACTTATTGTGTGGAAATATGGGGTAATAACTATATAAGCAATCTTCACTCGCTAAATGTACTGCAAAAAAGGTCAGTAAGGATAATTCATAATGCCGCCTACAGAGAACATACTAACTCCTTATTTCTAAAATCACAAATACTTCAACTTGCTGATATAGTTCATCTTCAAACAGCTAAAATAATGCATAAGGCTAAAAATAAGCAATTACCTAAAAATATCATCCAATACTTCTCTACAAGAGAGGAGAAATTTGAAACACATTTGAAACACTTCTATGCTAGGACTATGTTAAAAAGCCATAGCATTTCAGTATGTGGAATCAAACTATGGAATGGATTGAGTAAGACCCTCAAACAATGCACAACGATGAGCCAATTCAAGAAACAATACAAGCAGTTGATGTTTGCTAAATACAAGGATGAAGAGTCTTGAACCAGTCATGATGTGCTATACATATCACTATATTGACACTTACTATGGTACCCATTATGGCATTGGATGCGCATATCACCCCCTACTTCGGTATATGACAAAAATTAAATAAAAAACAAAAACCTTAAACTATATTAGGAAAGCAGGAAGTGAACAAATGTAACAGTTACTGATTATAAAAGTACCAGATGGAGGGGTAGGATTTAATAAGCTTTGCTTCTTCCTACTCCTTTTGGACATGTGGAACTGTGAACTGATTATGTGATGCATTCAATTGTAATCTGATGCATGTTCAAATGAAATAAAACCATTACCATTAATTCATCATGACCTTGTCTGCAATCTGTATGTATGAATTCTTCTTTATACTGCATATACAGTAATATAAACAACAAACAAATGGTGATGCTTACTGATGCTTGCCCCAGTGTACACCCAACTACGTTAATATAAGACTAGAGCTTTGCAGCTTAGCACCCAACAATCAGAGGGGAAAATACAGTCTGAGGCTCAGGGGAGAATTTAAAGAGAAAAAAAGCAACCGGCTTTTCTGATTTTTCATTGACTTTAATTTTGTTTCTACCATTTCACAGTGTTATCTGTAATGATAAACCAAATAGCAAAAATGGTAATGGCCACAATCCAAATCGTTTAAAAGTTGGAAAAAAAGTTCAACCTCTTTATTTACTGTATTGATCATTCCAATGGTGAAATAACTTCTGAGGTCCACAATTAGGCTGGAAAATGTCAAGCCCACAACAGCTACTGCCCTCTTTGTCCTTCCTCGCAGGTGCATCCGCACGGAGTTGAACTTCACTTCTTAATAAGTAGAACACATTCATATTCCTCCTCAGTCAACCTCGCACTCATTAATCATAGCAGCCAGATTTATTTTTAGAAAATGATTAAACACTACCATGACCATCTGACCACTACGGTGCGGCTCTACTCGCTGTGTACGCCGCTACACACTCACTATGAAACAACACTTGGCTCACATGGCTATGCTAATGGCGTAATAGGGACAGATGAGGACCTTCTCGCCACAATCACCTTTAATGACTGATGGAGGATTTACTAAGGTGTACTCTCAATAGGCCGTTTGACTTCAGCACGATGTCCTTTGACCCCCGATGACCTGAGCTCACACCTTCACTTGTCCCGTCATTTATAATCTGCTGTTATACTTTGTGGATTAAATCCCACATAATATCCAGGACCGGATAATCCATAAGAGTGTCTCCATCAGGGTCCACTTGGCGGGACATGTGGACTAAAAAAATACCTGCGGGACATCTCTCCATCTCCTCTTCCAAATGCCTCCACCACTCCCTTTCATACATCTCATTAAGGCGTTTTGTGCTGGCGAGCTGCTTCCTCCTCCTCCTCCTCCTCACTCTCTCCTCCGTCAAATCAATAGATCTGACCTATGACCTCGCAGCACAACGCCAATAAATTCCTTTCAGCTCTGCAGCTCGTAGCCAAAGACAACAAAGCTTCACGCCAAACGTAGCAGCGCGTGTGTGTATTTTTCTCTCACATCATCTTAGTTTGGGACAAGATGATGGTGAGGCTTTAGTGAGAAACTATTTACTCAGTGTGCAAATATTCATTTAAATATGTTAAATATTCAAAACAGCATTTAAACATCACTGCAAGCTATTGTTAAATAAAATATATCATACATTTTTCATACTCTTATATTGGATCCCAATAGATTAGATCCCTAATTTCATTTTTCCTATGTTGTTTTTGTTGTAGGCTGCACGGTGGTTGAGTGGTTAGCGCGCAGACCTCACAGCTAGGAGACCCGAGTTAAATTCCACCCTCTGCCATCTCTGTGTGGAGTTTGCATGTTCTCCCCGTGCATGCGTGGTTTTTTTCCGGGTACTCCGGTTTCCTCCCACATTCCAAAAACATGCTAGGTTAATTAGCGACTCCAAATTGTCCATAGGTATGAATGTGAGTGTGAATGGTTGTTTGTCTATATGTGCCCTGTGATTGGCTGGCCACCAGTCCAGGGTGTAACCTGCTCTAGCATCCCCCGTGACCCTTGTGAGGATTAGCGGTTAAAAATGAATGAATGAATGAATTTTTTGTATTTTTCATTTTTTTTGTAATAGATGTGTCTGCACCTACTATACCAAAACAAATTCCTAGTATGTGTTTGATCATACATGGCAATAAACCTTTTCTGATTCTGATTCTGAATGTTTTTGTTGTTTCATAGAAGTAAACAACTGTTCAAATGTTTGAGTTTTCACTAAAACAAAAAAATCTGGACGTCAGTCACCTCATTTTCTCTATTTTTGGTAAAAATCTGGTGTTTTTGCTCAAACCACCCTATGTTCCACTGCCGATTTATAAAGACCTAAAAAGGCTAAAAACAAACTTTTTTTCCTGATGAAAGAATATAGCCTACAGTTTTGTTCCATTGTTTATGTAGTCCAAAAATGCCCCAAAACTGGTTTGTTTAATTAACAGATTGCTCATTTCAGGTAAAATTAGCTCAAGTTTTAGAAGATATATTAAAGAGAAACTGCTCTCACATACTGTAGTTAGGAACAATTATCTTGTAAACATGTTTTACCTTTTTTTTGGATCATTTTTTGCAGTATGAACAAGCCAATGTATCCCATTGTGCATCCTATAGTTGTTTCTTATACTCTATTCATCCATCTATTACAAAAAACATCTAAATGAAATAGTGTTTAATTACAGATGTGATAGTGTTGTTAGTAATTACGGCAGAGTCGCATGCTGAGCGCTGTGGTGTATTATCTGACTGTGAATTGACAACAACGTTTAAGTGACAACAACAGCACAGTGTGCGCCTCTCTCCGCGGACAAATCAAAGCAGGGAGAGATTCGACTGTTTTTATAGCCCACCATTATCAGTCTTTCAATATGGCCGCCCACCGTATGGGATTATGGGCCGTGCAGGGATCACAAAGCCTTATTGGATATCGATTAGGTCACGTGATTCACAATTGTCATAGAGCAGCAGCGGCCGTCAGCGGCGTCGGCGGCGGGATAAAAGCGATACAAGCAGGTGGCGAATGATTGCTGGAATGACCGCCATGCTGATTCTTGTCTGTTGTGTCGCAGTCGATATCGCATTTATTGCCCCTCCTGCTGCTCGGAGCTCCGTGGGATGGATCGCCTCCCAGGGCTGGTCTTGTTTTGGAATATTAGTGCAGATTGTTTGTTATTGTGTTTGTCCTTCCAATCATGAAGACAGATGACTTTAAATACCAACGCTGGCACTCTTTCATTGCCGTATTCTTATTTTATATCTCACTTCGTCATAGGAAATAATGCAAACACAAATAATCTGCTCCGGGGTCAAAATGCGGCCATCATGAAAGCCTTTGCACGCCATGCAGGATAATTCATTGTCAATTATTAATTATGGATTAAAATGGGGGTCAAAAAGATGTTATCCATCATATAGACAGAAGGTGCAGCTACGTGACACGTTATATTTCTTTATTTCATACTTTCCATACGAACAAGTCCGGTGTTCTGTCGCCAAAATATGCCCTTCATCTAAATTTAGTCGTGTGATTAATTATCCAGCCGTGATTTTCTCATGAATAATTCATGAGGAGCTTCCTGGGCGGCATCGGTGTGTCTTTTGTCTCACTGTGGAACACAAATGGCGATGGTTGACTTTCAGTTGTTTGCTTGTCACATGCAATAGCCGCCAGGGTGCGTTCAGTCAAACAAGCAGGAAGTGTGTTGGCGTCGCCCGTGGGTGTGCGTGTAATGTGCATGTTGACTCAAACCCCCCCCCCAAAAAAACAATGAAGCTGGAGTGTGTTCAGAACTAATCCGTTATTTTTTTACATGTAACAATATCAGTGGGCTGCATGGCGTTCGAGTGGTTAGCACGCAGACCTCACAGCTAGGAGACTAGGGTTCAATTCCACCCTCGGCCATGTCTGTGTGGAGTTTGCATGTTCTCCCCGTGCATGCATGGGTTTTCTCCGGTTTCTTTCCACATTCCAAAAACATGCTAGATTACTTAGCGACTCCAAATTGTCCATAGGTATGAATGTGAGTGTGAATGGTTGTTTGTCTATATGTGCCCTGTGATTGGCTGGCCACCAGTCCAGGGTGTACCCCGCCTCTTGCCCGAAGACAGCTGGGATAAGCTCCAGCAGCCCCCGTGACCGTCGTCAGGATAAGCGGTAGAAAATGAATGAATGAATAATATCAGCACATTCATACATATGATATGCAGTGTAATACAGTATCTGAATATTAGCATGGTTAGCAGTGTAGAGGGTGCGAGTCACCGGCATGAGTTGCGGCCAACAGTAGCTCCTAAGTAAATGTAGTACATTACAGTAGTATTCTAGACTGGTCACTAGGTGTCAGTAACCTTACATTAATGAGACAATAGCCACTGCAGGAAGTACGCTGTCAACGGTAATGTGAAAAATATTCAATTTATAAAAAAGGGATTCTACTTTGCAGAAATTTGCTTATCATAGTCGGGTCTGGAACCAGTTAACCGCAATAAGAGAGGAAGTAGATCAGAGGTGGGCAAACTACAGCCAGGGGGCCATATGCGGGCCGACAAGCGTTTGAATCTGGCCCACCAGTTGCTTTCTAAGTATTTCAACTTTTAACATACAAACAGGCAACATGACTTGCATATCGAATGTCTTATTTAGTAAAAAAAATAACTAATTTGTAAAAGTAAATTACACTTTGATGTCTGATGTTTAAAATGCCCCTGAAAAAAGGGACATGAGAACATACAGCTGATAGTATAACACTTACAGATACGTAAAATTAGACAAATAATTTTAAGAAAAATTCTAAGCATAAAATAGTGTGTGTTAAATATATGTTCACCCCTGAAGTAAATGGTACGGCTGGAGTACACCCCTAAAGTGTCACATATACTGTACACACTGTTGATGTCAAAAAGTGACCAGTATGTCGTCATTAGCGGAAGCAGCCGTACAGGTCTTTATAACAAGACGTTCCCACTCTCCAAATGACGTCCCTCTTCCAAGGGTGTGCTTGCTTACGATAACCCCCCCCCGCGGTCTACCTCTAATGGAGTCCAGAAGCCATTAACACGGCTGATGTCATGGCACCGTGCCATTTGGCCAATCGTTGGCAGCATGCCGACACTAACTCTGGCAACTGTCTGCTTAGCTTCGCTCAGCTGGGATGTGATTGAAAGGCGTAACACCTTTCTAGAGGTGATGTCTTTTATAATAAATTGCTGTTTAATTCATCTTTCGGATTAATCATTTGCACTGCGCGCTCACAAGATACTGAGCTAAGTCATCTTGAGCAACCGGGGGCCGTAAGCAGCGGGTTCCTACAGCTGCCAACATCAGAACGCAGTGCAGCATTATATCGCGCCCACTTCCTGCTATGATTGCATAACAGGCGCACGGTAGCAATTTAGCAAAGCTTGACATCTTATGTTAGGTATTGACTGCTGAGACTGCTTTTGTATATGTGTATTCACCACAGACAGGTACTCCAATACCAACAACCGTGAGTGACAACCACCGGGCTAAACAACAACTTTGTTTTTGTACAAGCCGTTCTTTTGCAAGTCGGTGGTCGTTTTTTTTTTTTTTATATATATATATTTGGGTTAAAAAAAGTGTAATATGGGTCGAGATGCATACAGTCCCTTTAATATTCTGGTTGTAGTTTGCAGTGCATTGCATCACACACATTTACAGAAAAGGATGGAAATGAGAAACAGCTCTCAGTAGGATGCGTTTCAGCGCTACTCTACTTCTTCAAAGGGCGCCCAATAAAATTGTCAGTTTTATATTTGTAATCGCTAATATTACGTTTATTTTTTTGGCATTTATTTTGATTTAAGTGTAAGTTCTAAAGATGGTTCCAGTAGAACAATAAAAACACTAAATTTGCTGCTCTTTTGGAAGTATAAAGCACATTCCGAGTTGGATTGAAACGTCTCATTTCTGCAACTGCAATGACTAATAAATCACATACAGAACAAAATTACAGATCCATACGTTGCACTCACAAGTTCATGAGCATTTCACACCAGAGGTGCTATCCTTCCTTGAAACGTCATCTTGAAAAAGCATCAACACCTCTGTCACGTTTTTTTCCGGTGAATATGATGCGTTTTTAATAAACTGCCAAGGCCCAGCGGCGATGCTGTGTGGCGTGGCAATCATCGCCGCTTGCAGCTTTAATTTGTCTTTTATAACGACCCTTTTCTTTTCCAAGGCTTCTCATTAAAGGCTTTCAACGTGGGCGGCTGACAAAGACCCGCCCAAAACAGCGTCACAATGCGGGTCCTGTGCTGAGCTTCTTTATGAGCTCGCTGCAAAGATCACTGGGTCATGATAGCGAGATGATCTTTTAAATTAAATCAGGCATGAGGTTAAAGAAAAAAGAAAGCGGCACAAAGACTGTGAGACGGAGGGTCCTCGGATAGCTCATTATAGGCCAGATGGTCTGAATAGGTTTCACTTGCAACGATTAATGCCTTAATGGCTAGCGTCAGGGTTAAAACCTTTTTAAACGCCAATTGATCACTCATTATCTCTCCCAGAGAAAGTAGGATTTACAAACAAGTCCGCTGTAAATACAATAAGTCTGATGGCATCTCGGTTTTATTTTTCATTATTATTTGTTATTAGCACTTCTAGTTGGATTAGTAATCTGCATGTCCCTCCACACTTCACGCTTCGATTTTACTGTCGTTGTGATTGTCACGGACTGTGTTGTTGTTGACTTGCCAGAGAGACAATTTAATTTATTTTAAATGCGAGCCGTCTCTTGGCTAACATTTTGCACTGTGGTGCTGTTAACTAGCAGGCATAGCCGAGGACAGCTATTTTGGGGGCTGATGTCAGTATGAATACCGTAGGTGAAGAGAGCAGCGCTAGCATTAGCAACAGATTAGCTTGTCACAACACAGCAGTAAAACATACGTACATTATAGCGATCTATTTCATCTTATTTGTTATAAATTGTGTAAAACTAAGACAAGGACAACATCCCTTTATCCCTTTATCCCTTTAAGAGTCCACTGGTCCGGCGCCATTTGGTGTCAGTTCGCGTCAATGCAATTAGATGTGGTGCCTAGTGTCGCCAATAAGGTGCCTAGTGGCGTGCAGTGGCTCAAACTGCCTCCCAACTGGCTCGTGGTGGGCGTAACAAAAATTGACTTTGGCGGCAAGAAAATTTCAAAATGTTTAAAATCTTTGCCGCAAAGTGTCCAAGTGGAACCAAAAGCTTGCAAACAATCCGCCTATTGGAATCCACTGGAATGTAATGGCTCGAGCCAAGTTGCAACATTGATGGTATGAGTCCACTGGGCCGGCATAGTGGGTCGCAGTGGCGCCGAATAATGGCAACATACCGAGCGAACATTAATGTGGCGCCACAGTGAGCCACTATGCGGCAATCACATAATCTTTGGCGCGAACTGGCACCGGCCCAGTGGACTCCGAGCATTAAAAGCATGAAATAAATCCAGAGCCACCATCCACCAGTACAAGCCTGGACTTCCATTTTTGGAGAGGTTGTATACCCAAAAAAATGCACTTTTTTACTCAAAGTCATCAGATGTGATTTTTATGCATTCCCATATTTGCATCCCAAATATAGGTGAATGAAAAAGGGTAAAAATACAGTATAGTAGTCTATTTAGAGTTGATGAAATACACACTGGTCTACACTGGTCACTGGGAGTCAGTAATTTTACTGTAATGCTCGGTACAACACACAAGCACACAACACAACAGGCTTTTATTGCAGGTTTAACAATTTAGCCTGTGTTCAAACTTGTGTAAAGGTGACCATAGGGGTGTTACTTATTTATATTTATAGGGATCTAATAATGTTAAGCTGGAACTACAATAAAATAAAACTACAATAAAACAAAAATAATAATAAAACATGGGAGAATGCGCTACAGGAAATACATTTCTAATTGCGTAGAAAGTAGCAGTGTTCAATATCCAGCCGTAAATGATGATGATGATGTTTGCATGAGAGACGAGTAAGACTATGACAAGTGGATGAGACATTCAGGTAACCTGCTGGAAGATTTTTGGAGGCTCTGTAGGGAGTGTGAAGGGCGACCACGACAGAGAAGGGTGTGAGTGTGATGGGAAATTAGAGGAAGTAGGCTCGCTGTGATGGAGTCAAGAGTGTTGAACCAGGACAACCATCTGGTAATAAAGTGGCATGGGCCGATATCCGTATCTGTAGCCTTTTGTCTTATGTTTGACTGTTAAATAGCAGTACATTGTTTAACCACTACCGATACATAGTTTATAGTCTTTCAGTGCATCCCTATTTTATGGGAAATTACTGCATTGCAGTTCGAGCACTTTAATTTGCCACACAGTTGAACCCTAGCATTTTTGGCGGTATTCCATGGCAAATTCCCAAGAAATGTCAAACTTCCCACTTTTTCGGAACATACACAATTAGCACATGATCGCATTAAATGGCTTCAATGGTGCTATACAGTGCCCTATGTACTGTGCACAGCGTAATAAAACATAAATGTGCAGTATTTTTATACTTTATGGTGCTTGCATTGCTTTTGGAGGTTGAAACACAATAACAAACGAATAACAGGAATTAAGTGCAAGTGCCGCTGTTATTTTCCACCATTACTGCCTATGTAAGCAAGTGCATGAATAAAAGTGAGCAGCCCTGATGTGATGTGCATTAGAGCGCACTTACACCCCACGGCCTTCATTTCTGTGCCTCCGGTGCGACGCTGTGATAATTCATTCTCGCCGTTAGAGACGCATTCTCACTCCGTCCCTCAAACAAATGTCTCGACTTGACTCATCACATTCTCAAGGTGTATCCAAAAAGCAATTACAGAGCCTCTGGGTGGAGGAGACGCTCTCACCAAGGCCTCCCTCTCGTTCGACCCCTAATAAAGGCTCGTCTTACAAACACCATGAATCACGCTCCTCGTTTTCCTTGAGCCTCAGCACTTTAGCTCAAACCACCCCGGCTGCCGTGGCGCTATCGTTAAGACATCGCTGCTGGAGAACATCACGGCTCACAGAGACGCGAGTTTCCTTTTGCATATTCCTCAGCATATGACCAACATTATGAATATATGTATCTGTACAAACCACTACCAAACCATTGCTGACACCGGCATCCTTCAATCATAAATAAAACACTAACAGATCTGTCAACCTTGGAGAAATATTAGGAGTAGAGATCCCCCCCCCCGCTTCTCACGACCCTCCGGGGAGGGCCTATTGTGCTTTGAAGCACTGTGACCTAGCAAAACAATTCCAACCATTTCTGAAAGTAGATGTGTTGTCTTTTCAGTGATGTACTATATACTGTACAGTAATGTCAGTAATGTAAAGCTAATAAAAAGCTAAAAAAAAAAAAGTAATGTAAAGCTGGGCACCAGACTTGGTTGCCATGACAACAAGCAAGACAACAAACAGGCACGCCAATCCTTAACGTCCGTCTTATTGAGCATGAGTCTTATTTTCTCTTATTATGTCTACTATATTGGATAATTCAAGTATAAATGTAACTATAGGGGTGTTATTTTATGTCTAGGGAGCTCTAATAATGTTAAATGTAATTAGAAGGTTGTTAACAGATTTTCTATGAGAGACAGGGTACACCCTGGACTGGTCGCCAATTAACCTAGCATGTTTTTGGAATGTGGGAGGAAACCGGAGTACCCGGAGAAAACCCATGCATGCACGGGGAGAACATGCAAACTCCACACAGAGATGGCAGAGGGTGGAGTTCAAACCCACGCATGCACGGGGAGAACATGTGACGAAACAATTCCAACCATTTCTGAAAGTAGAGGTGATGTGAAATACTCCACGCTGGTTGCTAAGTGTCAATAATGTAATGCTGGGCACCAGACTTGGTTGCCACGACAACAACCAGGCACGCTAATCTTTGACGTCCGTCTTATTGAGCATGAGTCTTATTTTCTTTTATTATGTCTACTATATTGGATAATTCAAGTATAAATGTGACTATAGGGGTGCTATTTCATGTCCAGGGGGCTCTAATAATGAAGGTTGTTAACAGATTTTCTATGCTTCAGAACTACAAAAATATAATATTTTTTAAATAAGGAAACCTACTTCATTCATTCATTTTCTACCGCTTATCCTAACGAGGGTTGCGGGGGGTGCTGGAGCCTATCTCAGCTGTGCTTGGGTGAGAGGCGGGGCACACTCTGGACTGGTCGCCAGCCAATCACAGGACAATTTGGATTCGCCAATTTTAACCTAGCATGTTTTTGGAATGTGGGAGGAAACCGGAGTACCCGGAGAAAACCCACACATGCACGGGGAGAACATGCAAACTCCACATAGAGATGGCCGAGGGTGGAATTGAACCTCCTAGCTGTGAGGTTTGCGCGCTAACCACTTTGCCACCGTGCAGCCCGGAAACCTTCTTATAAATCACTTATCACAGTCAGGTCTTGAACCATAGTTTCCCAAAAACACAAACCAAAACATGATCCATTCTTCAGAGACCGAGACACCAACGTGAAACTGTCTTAAGATGGACAGGCGACAACACCGACATCTTAGAAATCATGACAGATTATCACAGGACGCAGCAAAGCTACTTTTGTTTGCCACATCTGTATCTTTGGATGCAGATGAAGTGTTAACGTCTTGGTCTCGTTGGAGCGAGGAGTCATCCTGACACCTGAGAGCGACGCAACGGTTGCAGGTGGAAGAGATGCATTCATCACTCATCGCATACCTTCTCCTCCGCTGCACACATCTATCCGTCTTGCCGATGAGATGAGTAATAGGATAACGGCGGCACGGAAACACACCCGGGCTGACGGATTCTCCTCAGGAAGTTGGACGGATTTTTTTTTTTTTGCAAAGGCTTGTTGGTAAAGATTGTTGTCACTCACAACTTGACAAGGATTTACATGGAAGATAGTATAATTAAAGTGCTTTTTTTACTAGAGACTACTAAAAGACTACAGTAAACCCCCAAACCCATAATTAAAATACATAACCTCTGCATATATTTTGGTGAAAAGCATTAAAAGTACCCCAATGCAACAAATGGAGATGAAAACCGAACTCTTGGCAGAGGTACTGCAAGGATTTTTGAAGTCTTACCACAATCCGAGAGACATCCGCTTAGTCTTTCAAGAGAAGTAAGTTGAGACCAAAACATTGTTGAAAGCCTTTGTCATTTCTTCCCTCTCAGCCCGCAAATATCTCTTGAAAGCACGCCACCATCCAGATTTGCCTTCCGGAAGGACCAAAACAAAAGTTTCTGTTACAGCATTTTTTAAGAGAAATTGTCGAGGCGCTCGCTCGCCCGCTCAGACGGCGAAGATTCAATGAGCGTGTTTGTCTGCTAGCGCGCTAGCTGGTTAGCTCCTCGGCTTAATTAAACCCCGGAGGTTTGCGGCGAGCAAAGGCTGCCGATTGGGATGGGCCTAGCAGGCTCAATCAGGACCAGTAACGCCAACAATGTATACAGAATAAAAGTGTTGGAGTAAACATATTCTCTCTGTCTGCACGGCCCTTGGGAGCGCTTAATCAAGCCACAGTGCGTCTTCGTCTTCTTGCGGTAAAAACAGGAGGGGAGCCGAGCGAGGGAAAGTGGGTGACATCGAAGGCATCACGCATCATTCCTCTGAGATTACCTCACCAAATAATGGGCAAGAGAAACTAATGTTTTATTTTGGTAGAGAGGATTAGCTTTTGTCTTTGGAGATGTCAGTTTGCAAATAAATGGACGGAAGTCTTACTTACAATTTTGATCAATTATTGTAATACAATCCATAATCCATTTTCTGTGCTGCTTATCACTATGGTTGCGGGGGTATGCTGGAGCCTATCCCAGCTGTTTTTGGGTGAGAGACGGTTACTGAACTGGTTGATTTTAACACAGTAACATTGAATAATAATAATAATAATGATGATGAAAATGATGATAATAATAACATTCTATTTTATTTGTTTATTATTATCACTAGTATTATTGTTATTAGTAGTAGCATTATTAGTAACAACAATAATACTATTTATAATAATAAATAAATAATAATGTATTATTGCTATTTATTATTATAATATGATTATTATAATCATACAAATAATATTAAATATGTAATATTTAGCAGCAGCAGCATTATTATTATTATTATTATGGCTAATAATAATAATACCTAGGGTACCTAGGGGATATATTATGATATTATAATTATTAATTATAAATAATAAAGTAATAATTATAAATTATTCATTAATATTAATAATATCAATATATTAATATATAATATCATTAGTATTATTATTAGTAGTAGTAGTACTCTAGCTAATAATAATTATAACTAGAGTACTACTACTAATAATAATAATAATAATACTACTAATTATTATTATTAGTAGTAGTACTCTAGCTAATAATAATAATTATAACTAGAGTACTACTACTACTACTAATAATAATAATAATATTATATATTAATAATATTAACAATAACGATAATGATAATAATAATAATAAATATAATATATATTAAAGTATATATTAATATATTGATATTAATATAAGTTGTAGTAATATTTAGTAGTCGTAGTAGTAGTACTCTAGCTAATAATTATACCTAATAATTATACTACTTATATTTATAATTATAAGTAGTACTCTAGCTAATAATAATAATTATACTTAGAGTACTACTGCTACTAATAATAAAAACAATAATTATTATCATAATATTATAATAACAATGCTATAATAACAATAATACTACTACTTCTAAATTATTATTATAGTTTAGTATTATAGTATGAATGCGAGTGTGAGGATAAGCGGTATAGAAAATGAATGAACGATGCAGCTTCAATGTATTATTGATATGATTGAATTCTAATGCATTTCAGTATTTCATATTGCAGATTGGCTGTGAGAAATCACCAACGTTTTAGTTACAAACTACCGTTCCATGTTTTCCTTCATGTGGTGTGTTTGTGTGTCAACAGCAGCGGAAATGGTGTTCGCAACTCGCCAGACATCCTTGTTGGGCTGCCTTGTTCCCTTTAACTTGTGTCTTGAAGCGCAAAGCAGGCGGGTAAAGTGAAAAGAGAACAGACAGTTGGCAGAGAAGGCCTCGACGGGCCCCAGTCGAATCACCGGAGGGGAAACCTCATTGTGAAAATCACTGCAAGGTTTTACTTCCAAATTACTGAGCAGGACACGGCCAGTAAACAAACAATTAAAGGTCGTTTTTAAATGTGAGGATTATAATCATAAACGACAAGGCTGAATGATTTGACTGCACCGTTGTGTCATGGATTGATGACCAACAAATAGACATATTCAAAGTATCTGTCGTAGGAGCAGAAATTCAACAGAACCTTGGTTTTTGAACGCCCCAGCTTCCGATACACATTTTTGCCCAAATTTGACCTCAGTTCTTATACACTATATAGGTTATAATACAATATTGTGTGTATTCTACCTTTTGGCATGTTGAATATAGTGGCATGTTGACCTATGTTGTTTATTCAGAGATCTTGGATCAAAAACGGAACACCAAATGTCATGGTACTTAGTTTACACCAGGGGTGTCCAAACTTTTATATCACGTATATTTCAAGAAAAATAACTATCTCAGCTTTATGAAATGTGGAAAAATCTTAGTATGATTTTTTTTCAAGTCTTCAGAATTTTTCTTTTTTAATATTATGACTTGATTTTCCTCATAATTTGATTTAATTTAGATAACATTCCCCCAACCCATTTTCCCAAAAATGACAACTTGACTTTGTTTTGTTTGTTTCTCATAATATTGTGACTTAAAAAATAACATATCTAAATATTAATATTTTAACTCTATGGTACTAAAATGACATTTTTCCTCATCATATTATTATTATTTATTCTTGGAAAATTGCAACTCTATTTTAATATTTTGACTTTATTTTCATAAAAATCATTTCTGCTCCTGTTTTAAAAAAAGTCAAACTACTCTATTTCAACTTTCTTCAAGTAAATGTTATTGTCATAATTCTAACTTTATTGCTATAATAAATAATTAATACTATAACTTGATTTTCATAATAATTTGATTTAATTTAGATAGCATTCCCCCAACCTATTTGCCCAAAAATGACAACTTGATTTTGTTTTGTTTGTTTCTCATAATATTATGACTTTAAAAAATAACATCTAAATATTAATATTTTAACTCTATAGTACTAAAATTGCATTATTTTTCCTCATCATATTATTATTTATTCTTGGAAAATTGCAACTCTTTTCTGTTTAGAAAACAAAAAAATATCTTAATATTTTGACTTTATTTTCATAAAATTTATTTCTGCTCCTGTTTTAAAAAAAAGTCAAGCTACTCTATTTCAACTTTCTTCAAGTAAATATTACTGTCATAATTCTAACTTTATTGCTATAATATTCTCTTTGTCCACAACCAAATTTTTCAAAGATGACAACTTTAATTAAAATTAAAAAGTTTTGTTTGTTTGTTTCTCTTAAAAAATAAAGCATCTTTTCTTTAATATTTGAATATTTAAAATGATATTTTTCTCACAATACTCAGTGTTATGTCTTCATATTTTATACTAGAATGGGCCATGGTGAGCCAATACAAATGCTACTCGATGCTACAGTAATGCCCCCCTCCCCCCCCCCCCCCTCCCTGTAAGGCTCATTCAGTTACTGAAAGTTTGTTGACTAGCTGTGTTGAACACAACATGGGGACTTGTGCAGGCGGGTGCAACCATTGTACGTATAACAGACCAAAAAGCAAGACCAGGTTGCCATGGCAACAACAGAGCTGCTCTTCTCTTGTATTCACAGGATTTGAACTGTTCATTCCAGGGCAAATTAGTATTTATTGCAGCTGTAATTATCATCCATTATTATTATAATGCTGATTTAGCCAAGTTGTGGTCATAAGGTGGAAAACATTTCCTATTACAAGTGACAACAACTCATGTTTATGGCATAGTTTAGGGTGCGATGGCCAGATTTACTGCACATCCTGATAGCGGTTTATTGGACCTCCGACATGCTGGAAGTCCAGAGCAACTTTCTTCCCAGCGACATTTGTCCCCCTTGAGATAAAACATGAAATACGAGCCCTCGCATTTTAGCCTTTCACCTCGGCGTCTTCACCACCAAATGGAATTTATCGCATCCGGAAAGGCTCCAAAGACATGGACGGGATATGAGATGGACTCGGAAGCTTTATTATGCCACACAATTACCAACATAAAAGACCGGTTATGAGACCCACCCAACTACAGACTTTTGTTTTATTGACGTTCTGCGTGCATTCGTATGACTCCCGTTAATGTCTGTTGTCTTTAAGTCAATAAATGTTTCCACTAAATGGCTGAAACCTAAGATGCAAATCCAAAACAACCATTATTTACCCCTGGAGGGATGCTTTATCGCAGTTACAACATTTAGGGAAACGAGCATGGGAATGAGACTGCACACTGTTTGAGACTGATTATATGCATGTTTAGCGATAGTAAAACAACTCAATTGGCTCTGGGTTTAGTTATTTATGCATCAAAGAGTGAAGCATTTGCATATTTACTTGCGTACCAACAGGTCACACTATTGTTATATAATTTGTTATATTATTTAAACCCTCTGCCATTTTACATGATTTTTATTGATCTTTCAGAATATTGTGTTCTATTGCTATATAAACATGGAACCTATCAAAAGAAAGACGAGAAGCTTGTCTTTCATCAGAAAGTTTGATTCTACGTTTTTCTGTTCTTTAGTAATCAGCAGTAGAACATAGGTAAGTTTCAGGAAAATATCAGTTCCCAACTAAAAAAAAAAAGAAGCAAACAAGCTTTTTGTGAAAAGACACATTTCAAACATAACTTTCACTTTGCTTGTGTGCAGTTGAAAAATAAAAAAAAATTCATTTTTAATTTAATTTTTAATTAATTTAACACAACATTTTTTTGTTTTACATCAATGAACAATTTATTGACAAATATAATGCGATGAGCTGCTGTAGTTCTAATTTTCACATGCGTTTTGGATTCATAAAACCGTACAAATAAGTCTTTGATACTGAATGATTTAAAACGACATTGTAATTGAGACGGGCTGCACGGTGGATGAGTGGTTAGCGCGCAGACCTCACACCTCCATCTCTGTGTGGAGTTTGCATGTTTTCCCCGGGGAGTCCGGTTTCCTCCCACATTCCAACATATTCCAAAAACATGCCGGGTTAATTGGCGACTCCAAATTGTCCATAGGTATGAATGTGAGTGTGAATGGTTGTTTGTCTATATGTGCCCTGTGATTGGCTGGCCACCAGTCCAGGGTGTACCCCGCCTCTCGCCTGAAGACAGCTGGGATAGGCTCGTGAGGATAAGTGGTAGAAAATGAATGAATGAAATTGAGACACACAAGTGGGTTAAAAGGGGGAGGGGTTAATACACGTACATATTAGCAAATGTACTATATTGTACATGGTATATTGCATTGATTCACCCCATCGTTTTACACAGAACTCAATGCCTGTGTACAGTTTGACTTCACACAGCGTGCCGCAATCCGGTAATTAGATGTGTGGCAACATCTGCACCATTGCCACTTGCTGACAGCAACAATCGCTTTCAACACAATAGGATCATAGACGCGTGCGGCGTGTGTTTTATAGCATCCCAAAAGGTGGCTCAATGACAGACTCCCTGATGCCTTAAAGAGCTACGCCGGAACCACAGGCTGACAAGCTTGGGCTTTTGGAAGACTGCTAGTGCTGCTCAACTCTCGTTTTTGGGCCGTCGAGCCCCAGGTGTATGCATGGGGTGGACCGGTCGCGTTACATTGATGCTATGAGTGTAACGGATGCCAGCAGGGATAGTTGTACGAGTAAACCGCACTCCCTGACGCCTTAACCAGCAGTGCTGGATGACTCTCTGACAGCTCGGGTTTTTGGCTCGACAGCAAGTGCTGCTCCAGTCTAATTTTCAATCCCAGGTGTGCCCACCATTCGGGTTACATCCATATGAAGAAAAAAAAGCCAGATTTCAACGGCGAAGGAGCGACTGCTAGCATTTGTGTGACTAGTGGACGTTGAAATGATTAGCTCCACCTGCCACCGCCTGGTGTAAAGATCCCGCCTCCCCCCCCATGTTCAATTTAACGGCGTGTTGCTTCCCTTCTTTGCGGCTGTTGGCTCAGAGGTGTCGCATCACTTCTTCTCCCTGACTGGACAAGACACTCCTGTGTGAAGTGACCACTACCTCCGCTTCACTTTGATGACTTTTAAATTAGCTGCCAGGGGCGGGGTGTCAGAGTAAGGGTACGGGGTTGTGATCAGGAAGCAGACAGGAATGCAAACAAGGAGATGGGATGGCGGCCGCCCATGCAGGATTAAGTAGAACCCAAACCACTGATGCTGGGTGATGCTCCCCTAAAAATTCCCTCGCTCTCCCTCCCCGGTGGACCATTTGCTCCCTGCGGCTCCCTCCATGAGGCCCCGCTACCATGTTTAATTGGGCCTGACAGGTAAAAAATGTTCCCGGCTTTACGAGCTTAAACTGAGGAAGGAAATTCACACACCGTTCATATTACAACAAAATAATAAAAGAGTGTGATGATGTGTACTTTCACACCTGGCTCTGCAGCTTCACTTGTGTCTAATAAGCAATGACACACACAAGTACAGTTCTATATAATGCAACACTGCTCATATTTTAACCCAGACCCGATTGTGCTTAGAGGAAAATGCTGCGGGAAATATAGCATCTACCAAGTGGAACATATTCATTTTTAATGCAACTAATTTAAAGTAATAAAGCCATAATAAAGCTTTGGGACTCCAGCAAACCACAGCGAGAGCCGTTATGCACAAATTGCGAAAACATGAAACAGTGGTAAACTTTCCGAGGAGTGGGCGGCCAACCCCAGGAGCACAGCGAGAACAGCATCCAAAAAACTGCAGGCCTCATTTTTATACGCAGAAGATACAGTGTTGTATACTCATGCAAAAACTAAACAGAACTAAACTTTTCATCAACAAAAGAGGGCATTACGAATAATTCATAATTCATTCAAAAATTCTAAAAATACACAATTTAGTAAACTTATATACAGCAAAGTTTATGTTTAAAGTATTTCGCAATACACTACCTGCTAATATCCGAAATACATTTTCTCATAGAGATACGCCGTATGATTTACGAGGTTTTGGGAATTTGATTATTCCAAAGGCAAATTCCACGAGATGTTTCTCTTTATCAGTTTGTGGGGTTAAGCTGTGGAATAGCTTGGGACTTGAACTGAAGCAATGTCAAGACATTCGCCGATTCCAATGTCTATTCAAACAGAGTATCTGGTTACAATACAAAGAGATTCCGGTATAACTGTGTTCATGTTGGATGGGTGATTAACTGTCATTTTGCCATTGTTGGTATTCGCTGTGTATCTGGTGTTGCCTACCATTGAAGTATTTGTATTACTACGGCTGGTATTGGAAATCCCTTCACATGTATAAATATTAATAAATGCTGGGGTATCATTAGGAAGAAAGGAGAAAAAGAAGCTGCTTTTGGTTTCCATTGAATTACCCTATAGATATTGGGGTGGGATTTAATTTAAAAATGTAAAAAAAAACATTTAAAAAATAAACAAAATATAAATAAAATTGAAAAAAATTAAAAATGTTTTTAAAAAAATTAAAAAACATAAAAAAATAAAAAAAAAATTAAAAGTTGTACTTCTCACTCCATTTTGAGCTTTCAATGTGTTTCAATATTATTTCTTCTTGCTCAAGACTGTTGTGGTCTTGATTGTGCTGATTTGTGTGTACCTTGTTGAATGTTTGCGACAGTGCATTTCATTTGTTTTTTTTGTTGTTTTTTTAAATTTTGTTGTTTTGTTTTTTTTTGCTCAAAATTAAATGACAAACAAACAAACAAACAAGGAAGCTGCTGCAATGCTTTCTGGAGTCATGGTGCCCATGGTGTCCCAAAATTGGATAGCCCCTTCACATATTTCCTGACACGCTGTCATATCTTAGGTTAGTCCCCAATCCAAAATGTTTCCTGTATGTCACTTCCACACAACGAGTTAAAGTCGAACCCAAAACCGGGCAGGGCACATGTTAGGACATTCGACGCGTTGCTGGCACGCCACATTATGGGTTCAAATTCAAAGCGGCTCCATCCATCCAGTCGGACGGCTCCCTCCTTGGTCCTGATCCTCCTCCACAGCAGTGTCAGCCGCACATGACAAATGGGCTGGAGCGGCGTGAAACGCTTGTACCGGCACAAACATATCGGCACTATTTATCTTCCCGCCGCAAAAAGGCATCGGAATATAAAAGCCAATCAACCACATCCATTTGGTGCGGAATCAAATCGGACAACTGCGGGCATAAGTGGGACGGGTGATGGATGGCGAAAAAGGCAGCAGAAAGCAGAAAATATCAATTTCACAGTGGAATCATTTCAAGTTTGATATGTGGCTGCTTTGCTCGCAGCCATCCACATCGCAAGTTTGATGTCCCTGGAAACGATGTGTGATCACAGATCCATCACTAAGTCAAACATTCATCCTTCTGTGTCACTGATGCTTTTGTCCAGCGCACGGACACGTAAAACTATCCAGACATCCCCCGAAATCAATGAAGCAATCAATCAGGAGTCAATCTAGTGGCCTACTTCTTCCATGTCCATGAAGGCATACTTGGGAGACTTTGAAGAACATGTTCTTCTCCACCAAACCGCAACCCTCTTTCAGTTCATACACACTTTCATCCATACTCACAATTACAAAGTTTACAAAGTTCAGAGGCACTTTTTAATTCAGCCAGTAATATCCAACACTGAAATAAACAGGGGTCACTACACCCCCGAATATACTGTATAGTGATTCATTGCTGATTTGCTGAGTGCAATCAACCTCAGAGATGACGAAACCCTTTAGAGATACTCATTGTGAAGGCATCAAAGGTCAGCACTTGGCCGATCATTTCACGACCACCTTGGGGCTTTTTCATCACTCTCGATGGCTCATGGTGTGGAAGAGTCTCAGAAGACGCGCTTTTGTTACATAAACATAAGTAGATGGGTCATCAATTAGGATTTTGTTTGCCTTCTAAAAGACATTCAATACATGGCGCTCCGCCCAAAGGGAGCCGAAGTGCAAAAAAAACCCCAAAACATTGCTGTCAATTTGAGTAGCCTTCACATGAATACAAATAAGAGACAAACGCAGCCAATGGCAGATACATTTTGACAGGAAAAAAAAAAAGCATACGCATATTTATATTGCAAACTGACTCAAACAGCATGTGCGTGAGTTGCTTCAGTAGACATCGGCCGCCTTCAGCGGTAGCCCGAATTCCGTCGACATGCAATCCAGTTTCCTCTATGGGTCAACCACGGGAGCGCACAATCACTCCGAGGCTAATCCCTGATTGGCTACGCGCAGCCAGGAGGCGGCCTGCTTGCAACAATAGCAGCATGACACACATGTTTAAATAGCCCGAAGATGACTTCACGTGATTCCACATAATTACCGCCCATGGATGTCTCTTAGATACAAATAAGTGCTCACGGGAACAAATAATAAATGTTGCTTTTCTTTGAGACGCACACACAAAACTGCACCGTCTCAAATGCTGTTTATCACGCAAATAATGAAAAAGCAACACATCGCCAGCTATGCTAACATAGCAAACCTGGTGAATGTAAACATCATCTGGCGATCATTTGAAACTAAATAGGCACATTTTCGGAGGATATGGAAGTATATTCATGTGAAAGCGTCTCTGTTTTGCAAGTATATAAATGTTTAAATGACTTAAATAAACATACGTTACGAGTTAATGACCACTGGAAACTGTGGGTCCCCAGTTGAGACCATTTGAGAACCCCTGGGTGAAACAATTTGTGTTACCATGTCATGTTCAGGCTTACTGGCGTACAGTTTGTGAGGAATTCTCGAGCCGACGCCGCACGACTCACGGGGTGTTGATGTTGCTGTGAATGGAACACAGTCAAACCTTGGTTTAAGTCCGCCCCAAATTTTTGTATGATTTGGTTTGCAATGCACACTTTTGCCTTGGTTTTTGTACAATATTACAGGTAACAAACTAGTTCATTACTACTGTATCGTTCTGCAAAACCCATTGTACAAACAAAACACTATGTGTTGCTTACTGACTGTCAATGGATTTTTTTTTTGTGAGTGTGACTGGTAAATAACCTGCCATGGGGAAAGTTAGGAGTGCCAGTAATATGAGGAGGAATTTAATTTAATTTAATATAATTTAATTTATAAAATGCATTTTTTGTTAATATTTTTGTGTTTCTGGAACCGATTGATTCCAACTTGTTTGAAACTACAGATATACAGATACATACAGATACCACTGTATCGGCCTTAATAAGTGAAATTAAATGTAAATTAAATTAGAAAGCTACATCATAATTTGTTTTTTTTTTCACTTGTGTTTATAGTTCAACTTTGGGAGTAATAAGAGCTTGTGTTTTATTTCACTGTTGCAGCACTCAGCTAATTTCCCTAAATGGGCCCATTATACCATCGTCTTACAGTTGTATATTAATTATCTTGGATTTTCATTTTACACTAACCGTGGCGGTCGGTAAATTGGTATTTTTTTGCGTTAGATAATTAATAAGAACAGGGTGTGAAAGGTCTTGTCACTGTGTGTTATCGCTCTGTCATGAAGTACAAATATGTTGTATCTTATCCAAAATAGAGTTGATATTCCATTCCTAACAGAGCTAACCCAAAAACAAAAACTGCAAGGAGCCGCCAAATGCTCCTGGTTTACACTACAAGATGGTGTCACACTCAAATTGGCCCTCCAAGAGTCAGACTGGGAATAAGTCTTTCGTCAGGTTTAATTCTACTTTGTCGAGCTCTTTCAGGAATGCAGATCTGATCAGGAATTACAGTCGTACTCTGGCAAAGTGAAGTGTAGAGCTAAGTTTCCCAGTCAGATTAAACTCCACATGCTCCTTCTTAACCTTGGAGAACATGCTTGTAGAAAAATATCCATAATTCAGAAGCTGGCAGAGATAATTCCAATGGAAATCTATCATCACACTATCCATAGCAAATCTACAGCTGATCTGCAGTCTGATCGACCGTGCCCAAAGGTAGTGTACTTGCATTGTATTCACACTTTTCCATGCATTGAGAAGAAAGGTAAACAATTGTATACATGTAAAGATGGATATTATACATCACGTCTTGGAAAAAGCAGACTTTTACTGCAGGGTCCAAAAGCAGTTGGATTTATGTTGTTGTTCTCCCCTGAGGCAACATCCTCAATATCTTCATTGGGGAAACACAGTGCAAGCTCCAAGTGGCTTACGAGGACCTTAAAAGCAACACGCCGCTCTTTGTAAGCGTTCAAAAAGCCCGAATCAAATTGTTTTTTGTTTTTTTCCCCTTTTATGTTAATGCTGACTTGCAACCATGACAAACGTCTCAGCTTCCTATGAGCCTCTTGGCTTGGTATTTAATCAACACTTGATATTTCTGCTGCGGTTCTTACCGCCACCGCCTCTGAGAGGTGGGTGTGGGCATGCAACGAAGAATGTAATCATTCAGCACTCCACCTCGGCACCCGGGTCAATGCAAGTGTGTCTGTGTGTGTGTGTGTGTGTGTGTGTCTTGAAGGATACGCTTGTCTGACTTGTGTGGCGATGTGCTGAAGGAACGTGGCAGACAATCGCGCACGAGAGCTGAGTACGTCCATTAAGGCTGTCAGTTAGCAAAAGGCCATGATTAATTGCACGCTGCATCGAGGCAAATTAAGGCACGTCTGAAGCCCCCCACCCCCCCCCCCCCCCCCCCTCCCTCCGCCGACTTCAAATAATTAAGTAAGAATAGATTGCTAGAAAGGATGTCGATTTCAGGGCGCCGTACATGTAATAAAAGCCTCGCACCGTGTAAGCATGTGCAATAATTGTGTGTTGGTAAGGGTGCATATTTGCATTCATGTTCATGGCTGGTGTGAATGACTGTGGACGTAATGGGGATGCTGATGCTGCATACATTTATGTTGCCCTCTATGCTTGTAACACACATACATACACACTGGGAAGTCCCCACACGGAATACCAAACAGTGCTTCAGTTTGTTGTTGTGTATATATTTTGTGTCCCATACTGCCGTCTGCCTCCATCTAAACGTCTACTATTAACGTCATACAGCGACAAATTCATAGTTTTTGACCGTGAACGGTAGATAGAACAGCATGAGTAATGTCCAAATACATCTCCGAAACATATTCCAGTATACCATGTACTGGAAACTAGGGTCGTAACAACACGTGTGCCGGTATCAAACCGTTCAATCCAGGGGTCACAGAATCGAACATTATGTAACGCAGTGGTACACTTTCACATGGCCGGGTGATGATGTCATTCCTCATTACCGTGCTGGAATTCTCAAACTTTTGACCAGAAGAACCAGATTGCTGGCCCAAAGTGCTTCCTAACTATGAACCATATAAGGAGTCCGCCGCTCTGTGACATCACAAAGGGACAGTTTTACCACGCCTTCTGAAACCAAGCATTTGAGCCATTCCAAACTTTTTTCAAGGCTCACTTCCAAATATGCAAACTTCCTGATCTGAAACTCTGGCATCGTTTAACACAAGAATACAACATTTTAACTACATTTATAGGTCAGAAAAGTGGAAAAAGCATCATAGGTCCCCTTTAAAAGACTTTTGAGTTTGTGGATACTTATTGATGTCCAAATACATCTCCAAAACATATTCCAGTATACCATGTACTGGAAACTACAGGCGTAACAACATGTGTGCCGGTATCAAACCGTTCAATACAAGGGGTCACAGTACGCATGAGTATCGAACATTATGTAACGCAGTGGTACACTTTTCCATGGCCGGGTGATCGTGTCAGTCCTCATCACCGTGCTGGAATTCTCAAACTTGTGACCAGAAGAACCAGATTGCTGGCCCAAAGTACTTCCTAACTATGAACCATATAAGGAATCCACCCCTCTGTGACATCACAAAGGGACAGTTTTACCACGCCTTCTGAAACCGAGCATTTTGAGCCAACACAAACTTTTTTCAAGGCTCACTTCTAAATACGTAAACTTCATTATCTGAAACTCTGGCATCGTTTAACACGAGAATACAACATTTTAACTACATTTATAGGTCAGAAAAGTGGAAAAAGCATCATAGGTCCCCTTTAAAAGACTTTTGAGTTTGTGGATACTTATTGTTCCTGAAATATTGATTAAACTTGTTTTGTTTAGGCACAGTGTTTTTTTGCAGACCTCACATTTAAACTGCACTCTCTTCATTAAGTATAAAACACTTGTGAAATAGGAGTTGAAAAATTACCCCAATTTGGATCGCCGCTTGTCATTAAGGGCGATGATGGATCCCGCAGAGTCTCACAAATGGGGATTTTTAGGGATTTTCATTGACGCATTCATTGTTCGGGTATTTCTGCCATTTGCAGGGGGTCGACTGTAGTGGAGACTGTCCGTATATAACGGGGGGGGGGGGGGGGGGGGGGGCAAAGTGAGGGAGGCCATTTGTGGCCAAATTAAGGCCCTGTCCACATGTAGGCGGGGAGCTCACAAAACAAAGTTATTTTTCCATGATTTGGCCTATCAGCCACACTAGCCCGCAGATATCTGGCACTAAAAAAAAAGGTTTTTGAAAAAAAAAAAATCTGATTGTGTTTCCTGCCTGCGACAAAGTATGCTGTGACATCAGACGCTCGACTTCACAAACAAATACTGCTTCATGTTGAAAAACAGAGTTGAAGAAGCAGAAGGTTGGTCATTTCCCCTCAAATAAATAACCATTCTACGGTCAAGGCATTTTCCTCGTATGAAGCTCTGACGGCAGTTTTGGGTCAGACCAGGAAGTACTCTTACGTCCTCTGGGAGGAATGGTACGACAATTTCTGAATGTCATGTCCTTTGCTATTGTTGTCAGTGTTATGTATTTATAACACTTGTGTTATTATGCATTTATGCAGTTACGTGTGCATGCATTTTTTTTAATATGAGGACACCGTTTTTTTCATAAGGGAGATATATGCGGTTTTACTAATACCTTGCTATGTATGAACAAGGTAAACAAAATCAAAAATTTAAACGTAATGATTGATAGTAATAATAATACACTTTGTCACAATAACACAAAGCTGATTTTAAATACATACAAATCATCTTTCTCTGCCTGTTTACAAAATAAAAGAATATAAAATGGCCCTGCATCATTTCACTTTTCCATAAGCGGTCCTCGAAGGAAAAAGTTTGGACACCCGCGATATATTATATAGCCTTCACTGCGTCATTCGTCTGTCACCTGTCCAGCTAAGAGGACTAATGTGCTTCCGTTTTTAGCGATGCAGCCGCCCAGGCACTCCCGCCTCCACTTATGGAACTTCAAGTGGTTATTTATAGAGCTTGAGTCATGTGATTGCATAAAGTTGTTTTGTTGTTCGCTATGACTCTGATGCACATATCACAGCCACTCCTTTTATTCCTCCAATTGCATCACATTTGATTGCAGTACCAGAGAATATATGTTGCGTGATGGCCGGGCAGGTGTTGATTGAAGGGTGTGATGTATAAGTGACTTTGTGTTGAGTTGGGACTCTATAGAGCAGCTACACACAATAACCTACACAGAAAACAGTTTAGATTTTCCAGATTTGTGCTTTGTGCCAAAATAGTATGTTTTAATTTATGACACCCGCGGCCCGCCTCCGGGCATGTTCTCTCCGCTGTGATTGGTTACATGCCTAAAGTGCGAACAAACTCCACTTCTGATATAGTGGGTATAGGACTTGATAAATTAATAAAATCTTTGGAGAGCTAATTAAAAAGTGTTTAGGAGCTACTGGCAGCTCTGGCTGGAGGACCCCTGGTTTCCTGTGTATGAACTCAGAGGTAGGAGAAGCCGGACGTGTGCCGCTGCCTCCAACCTCTCCTGCCCAAGAAGCAGCACTCATTGTCGGACACACTTTGTCAGAGGCGCCATTGGTGTGGTGGAGCTTAGATGCCGGACATATTTTTTTCTTGCTGGGAATCACCAAATACAATAACCTCTGCCTGAGCTTGTATTGTAAACAGAGGGGACATCACAAAGTTATTGTTTTACCTGTTTTACCACGCTTTTTGAAACCGAGCGTTTTGAGCCATGATCCAAATTGCACAAACCTCATTATCTGAAACTTTGAAAACATCATTTAACACGAGAAAAGTCAGTCCCCTTTAAGCTGAGTACACAACAGTGATGAAGGCCTGCAGTGTGTTGGTGGCCTTCAAGGAGATGAGGTCTTTGGTCTCTGGTTTATCTATGCAAAGGGGTCAAGCATTGAAATTATGAGTATGATGCATTGCAGTTGCACTGCATATACTATAACTTATTATATGATCACTTCTCGGAATTGGATCTCATTAGACAATGCAAGTGTGCCTAATATTGTGGGTTGTAGACTATATACACATTTTAGTAGATTTTAGTAGTGGATTCGAGTGAAGCTCCTCAGGTTGTCCCTGCATGTAAAGTATTGATGGGATTGAGGTGAGGTGTGTGTGTGTGTGTGTGTGTGTGTGTGTGTGTGCCCTGGGGTTGTTTATGTGCACCGAGAGCAGAAACTTACAGAAATAGATTTTTTTTCCTTTCTTTATGAAAACAGAAAATGGTTTTAAACTCAAGGATAGCAGAAAAGGATATATTATTAGAGAATTTGGCCCAATAGAGAAAAGATCAATTTCCACTTCATTTCAGACAATTTCAGAGCAATGTAGAAGATAAAATTTGACAAACTTTTGGCAGTGTGAAGCACCTCCAAAACTGAAGATGGTGTTGTTTTTGTACCAAAATCATAATAATAGTTATTAAAATAATGTATTATTAAGATACAAACTGTATGCAGTGTCATCTCCTACCACAAAAGGTAATGTTCATTGGCTCGTCCATTATAGTTTTTCCGCCCTTTGCGGCCTGCAGCTTGTTTTTTTTTTTTTTTTTTTTTATGGCCTGTGGCAGGTTTCAGAAAAAAACAGCAATATATTTCATTAATATAATATTAATATTTTAACTTTTTATGTTTTCATTTTTGTAATTACAAATATATTTGTTGTTTTGTTGGGTGCCTTTTGTGGCCAGCAGCTTTGTTTTTTTTTTGTTTTTTTTTTTAATTGTCCTGTGGCAGATTTTAGAAAATAAACACTATATTTTAATAATATATTTTTTACTATTTTATTATTATTAACTTTTATTATTAAGTTTTATTTTTATTTTTGTATTTTTCTAACAATGTCAACTTTCATTTAAAAATGTTCTCCTAATTATCACTATCTTCCCCAAATAATGTGGATTTAGTTTCATATTGTTAGTTCGTATTGTTAGTTTCTCAAACCAAATTTTCCAAAAATGACTAATGTATTTGTTGTTTTGTTTGTTACTCATAAAAATAACTTTTTAAATTTTTCAAACGATAGGCTATTGAAATTCCATTACATTTTTACCTATTGATACGTTATTTTTCCTCATAATATTATGAGTTTATTCTCATACAACTGCAACTTTTTTCTCTTAGAATTTGACTTCATTGTGTACGTTTCCAAATATTTAAAACCTTCTTCTCATAAATATATAACTTTATTTCCATAGTATTTTGTCTTTTTAATTTTAACTTTGTTTTTCAAACAATACAACATCATTTTTTGTTTTTAAAAGGTATTTTTTTCTTGAATATTTCTTTAATACTACATTGTGCTACTACAATGACATTCTTTTTCATCATACTGCAAGTTTACTCTTGTAAAATTGCTACTTTTTTCATGCAAGAGCAAGACATTATTTCACCCTGACATCATCAACACAACTGTAAACATGTAGCACCCCAACATGGCTGCGAAATGTTGGCGCACAAACTAAAATATCATCGCTCCCGTTTATTACCGGGTGCTAATCATCATAGCGTATATTTGACAGCATGGATATAAAAAAGCACACATGCTTTGGATTCGGTCCTTCCTCCCTGTTTGGATTATTGAATTGGGACTCTCTGCTGCGGCCTCCCATGTCTCTTTCACCTTCTCATAAAACAACAAGCTATTTGCCACACAGCCGGAGTGTAAACAGCAGTGTCAACAAATCTCAGCATGTCTTCACTCATCAAATGGCTTTTGAGAAGCACAATCCCTAGGAAGCGTGCTTCGTTTTTTTCTATCCAATTTGCGCCGTGGGTGTACTCATCAGCATAAAATTGGAATTATTAATGGAAAACACAAAGCTGACATGCTGCTGCAGAGACGGTACTGACTGGGAGTGACATTGCGTGACACAGCTAATACACAAAATTGACCACATAACCGCAGAGGCCAGGCAGGAAGAATATATGTTTTTTGCATGAGCAGCCGTAGGCGGGCAGGGTCTAGTGTGCATGTTTCAAACACGAGCGCTCGCATGTGACGCCTGCATACTTGCAGGGCACCCGGTTTGCTCCGGCGACGAGCAGGACGGTCATTTATTTGTGAAGTGAATTAAATCCCCGCAGTCTCCTCGGCGAGCGGATGGAAATTGGAGGCTGGAGGAAATGTGGATACAATAAGTCCGACGAAGGTGTGTGGAAAAGAAGTATTCATAAGCCTCGTGTTGACATTGAATCAAGATTGGAATGAAGACTAAAGGATGGCAACAAGGCTCCTGATTGGCCGCAGGAGGAACTCCCTCATGTCTGGGAAGATATGTCTCTGGCTCTCATCACAGCGGGGCAATTTCAGTGGCTGTTATAGCCCCTCTATCTTCTCCCAGGCTACTCCTTATATCAGCATTTCAATTTCCCCCTTATGTGCGAGCGCTGAGCACCTAAACTACTTCTGACTTTTTCTCAGATGAGGCAAGAAAGGAACTGGAAGAAGCAGCTGGGTGGGGTGCGATGCTCTCATTAAGGTGTTCTCGCACAGGACCGGGGAGAGAATTATGCCAGTGTAACACATACGGTCCACTGGTCTTGGATTCCAGCCACAGTTCAATGACTGAGCTTCAAGAGCATTATCATCAAGCTGAATAATATGCCACAAACTACATACAGTACTATATATAGTCCCATAAGGCTCGAACATGCTTCCAAACAATACATAGCAGTCAAAATGTGGCCGAATAATGTAGATTACAACACAAGACAAAAATGAGAAATACAGTTTTAAACTAAAGACATTTGTTAATTATTACACACGCCTTGAAGGTATTTGCTCAATTTTGCTAGCTAAAACACATAGTATCACAAATACAGACAAAAGATACTTATACACGCACCCACACAAAAAACGACAAACGTGACACAGTTAAGGTGGAAACATCGGGTACGCATATGACAGCTTGCTTTGCAACAGACGCCTTGATGCCCCTGCAAACAAAGGAAAAAATGCCTTGATGCCCCAGCGAACAAACGAAAGCAAAAACACCATGAAAGAAGCGGTTCAAGCAAGGGCAGTGGCGAAAGCTGATTGGTCCACTACTCCAGCCTCTTACACAATCTTGAGTGTATAAAAGACCGGGCAGGGAAAGGAAGGGTGCTTTTTTGCAGCTGCGCTGTAATAAGACCCGCTTACTTGTAGGCATACAGGGACTGCAGATAAGCCCGGACGTCTGTATTAGGTATTGTTGTCAGGAATAAACAATCTGGTTCTCATTTTATAGTTTGGTTCTTTAAGATTCCCTCATCCTCTATTCGAAACCCACTTAGAGTCCTCAGGGGCAGGATTTCTACAGCCTACCTCGCACATAGAGATTGCGAATAAAAGGGAAGTAGGAAGGAGTGGCCAAAACTTATATACACAGGAGGTGTGGCACTAATTACACGGTGACATTCTTAGCGTTCCACATCAACATGACAACACAAACACATCTGGTATGACTTGAATTAAACAGAAATTTGTGTAATTATAACATGAACATATAGTATACAATATTTACAATAACATTATAATCCTGTTACACGTGGGCCATTCAACTTTTAAACCCAGGCTCTCAGAATGGAGCTGTCCTATCTAGTCCGACTGCTGTGTGTCCTATCTTGTTTGTGAGCATGAATGGATAAGAAAAGAAACGTTTTTGACAACCCAAACAGGCCAGTTATATACACAAATATACATACACACATAGTACAGCCCGGCCCCCCTTTGAAATGTTTTAACCCAGTGTGGCCTGGGAGCCATAAATGCTGTTACAATGTGATGATCTGGCTCATCATTCATAATTAATTCCCATGTGACACATCAAAGTCCTTAAAAAGATAAGAGAGTCCACATCTGCGCCCCGTCATCTAATCAGTGGTTTAAAAAAAAAAAAAGAAAAGAAATTTTAACGCATAATGACATTGTCAGCTTGTGTTTTCTGTCATCTTCGACGCATAATAACATCCACCGACGCTGGCGTGCACACACTGATCCTTTCATCTTCTTTCATCTCACCCTTTCACAAGACAATCGTCACCGTGACTATCATCTGTCCTCCTCTCCTGCTCTTAACTGTCTTAATTCGCATGTTGGCACCCTCGTGGTATCTCTGTGTCATCGAAAAAGGAACACAACGGCCATGCTGACATGAGCGTGATATTCACTGGTCTCTTTAAAACAAGAATAAAAGTATATACCTATTGGAACATCCACAGTCAAACGAATGGATGCTGGATGCCTTATAAAAGGGACAATGTACAGTCATCCTGACTGTGATGAATGAATTTCTGCAAAATAGGATGAAAAACTAATATTTTTGTTGACATACCATAGAAACATATTTAACCATCTAAATATGTTTTAACATTAGAGCTCTCCAGACATGAAATAACACCCCTATAGTCACCCTTAAACTCCTATTACCCAATGAAGTAGACATAAGGGAAAATGAGATGTAGTATAAGAAACATTTTTTTACAGTCTAAATATGTTTTAACATGATTAGAGCTCTCCAGACATGAAATAACACCCCCTATAGTCACCCTTAAACTCCTATTACCCAATGTAGTAGACATAAGAGGGGAAAATAAGATGTATAAGAAACATTTTTTTTACAGTCTAAATATGTTTTATTATTAGAGCTCTCCAGACATGAAATAACACCCCTATAGTCACCCTTAAACTCCTATTACCCAATGAAGTAGACATAAGGGAAAATGAGATGTATAAGAAACATTTTTTTACAGTCTAGATATGTTTTAACATTAGAGCTCTCCAGACATAAAATAACACCCCTATAGTCACCCTTAAACTCCTATTACCCAATGTAGTAGACATAAGAGGGGGAAATGAGATGTATAAGAATTTTTTTTACAGTCTAAATATGTTGTTATTAGAGCCCTCCAGACATAAAATAACACCCCTATAGTCACCCTTAAACTCCCATTACCTAATGTAGCCGACATAAGAGGGGAAAATGAGATGTATAAGAAACATTTTTTTACAGTCTAAATATGTTTTAACATTATTAGAGCTCTCCAGACATGAAATAACACCCCTATAGTCACCCTTAAACTCCTATTACCCAATGAAGTAGACATAAGAGGGGAAAATAAGATGTATAAGAAACATTTTTTTTACAGTCTAAATATGTTTTATTATTAGAGCTCTCCAGACATAAAATAACACCCCTATAGTCACCCTTAAACTCCTATTACCCAATGTAGTAGACATAAGAGGGGAAAATGAGATGTATAAGAAACATTTTTTTACAGTCTAGATATGTTTTAACATTAGAGCTCTCGAGACATAAAATAACACCCCTATAGTCACCCTTAAACTCCTATTACCCAATGTAGTAGACATAAGAGGGGGAAATGAGATGTATAAGAATTATTTTACAGTCTAAATATGTTAACATTATTAGAGCCCTCCAGACATAAAATAACACCCCTATAGTCACCCTTAAACTCCCATTACCTAATGTAGGCGACATAAGAGGGGAAAATGAGATGTATAAGAAACATTTTTTTACAGTCTAAATATGTTTTATTATTAGAGCTCTCCAGACATGAAATAACACCCCTATAGTCGCCCTTAAACTCCTATTACCCAATGAAGTAGACATAAGAGGGGAAAATGAGATGTATAAGAAACTTTTTTCTACAGTCTAAATATGTTTTTACATTATTAGAGCTCCCCAGACATGAAATAACACCCCTATAGTCACCCTTAAAGTCCTATTACCCAATGTAGTAGACATAAGAAGGGAAAATGAGATGTATAAGCCAGGCTTTTGAGCCAGGCCATATTTTTTGGAGAAGTGGTTGAGAATCACTGCTATAAGACATAAAGATGCTTGTTAGCATTTGGAGAGTTCCTTGTTCCTGTTGCTATTTTACTCCTGGTTTCTGTATTAAGCCATTCAAGACATGTAAATTAGACTCATGCTCTAGGGGAACTGAGTGGCGGGAAGACAGGAAGTTACAGCGGCAACACTCGCCGGCATTAAGGATGCGTGTTGTGCCTTTTGTGAGATATTTCAAACCTGCAATGAAAGCCTGTTGTTCCAACAATCAAGTCTGGTGCTTGTGTATCTCACTGTACGTTACAATAACATTACTGACACCTAGTAACCACATCACATCGTCTTTGAATGAGTCTTCTGAATGCCTTATAGTTGCATTTTAGACATTCTTAGAGCATAATTAATTCATTTTTTGAATGAGCGAAGCCGCAAAATTTGACGTGCCAAGTGGCGAAGAATTAGCATAATAACGAACTAGTCCAGCTGCATGTCTTTAAATGTCACTGATGATTTTAATTAGCACTGAGGAACATTTGGGCACACGTATTTGTGACTAGTAAAATTGTTCTAAATGTGAAACCACAGCTCAGTATAACTTCAAAAACAACAGCCTGAATATGTAGGGATAAAAAAAGCCAAAGTAAAGAAAACCTGTCAATTCCCGTCCAAGAAGATTTCTATACGAGCTGTCACGTTCACTCGTATGTTGACACACACAGCACAATATATTGAAGTCGGTGCACTTCTAGCGACCTCAAGGCTGACTCTGTATACGGCAGACTGAACTCCCTTTGGAAGCCCCTCGGAGGCTTCCCGTCATATGTTTGATGCATGAGGTGCTGCATCCACAAAGCCACGTGAGACCGCGGCCGTATTCGCCTACCTGCTGTCAAAGCCTCAGAGTTGTGTCCAAAGTATTGCGACGCCACTCCCCTTCCTACACAAAGTGGGATGCTGGTTTTTTTCCCCACATGAAGTCAACATGCCTGCAAGCTTCTGTTACACGACGCTACTTATCGCTCTATGTACAATATATCTATAGTACCAAAGTGTGGACATTTGTAGCCCGACACTGAGGCTAAAAATATCATTTAACAAGAAAATGTAAAAAAAAAAAAAAAAACAGCAAAATGGAAAAATCAGCAGTTTTTTTGGAAGTGTAAAGTCAAAATATTGAGACAAAATATTTTACAAGAATGAGGTCGTAGTAGCATAATGTTGAAAGTCAGAATATTATGAGACATTGTGAGAAGACTGAAGTTGTCGTTCTCGCTAAATTGTACTAATACTGAAAGGTATTAAAATATTAAGGGAATAAAGTCATAATTGTGAGTGAGAAATTTTAACAGCCAAAACAGAGTTGTTTTTTTAGACATTTTAGGACAATGAATTTAAAATATTGAGGAAAAAAACAATACGTTTTAATATTTTACATTATTTTTATATTATATTATTTTTATAATATTTTTTATTTTATACTGTTTATTTTTTTACTTTTTACTTCTTATTATGTAAAACTTGTTTAGACAGCCATCATCTCTATCCATTCCAAAAAAATAAATAAAGGCACATTTTTTATGAGCCTCTCTTTTTCACAGGTGATGCATATTAAGATGCTGATTGGACAGCCTGGTTATTGAGCAGGTGTGTCTTGGGTTGCCACTCCAAAATGGCCATTTTAATTGCAAGAAAAGCTTCTATCAACACAATAATAAGGTATGTGTGAGGAAGCAGCAGCACAAATGTAGAAATACATAGGTGAGGGAAAAAAAAAAAAAGGTAGCACGGCACGGCTGTCATCTCTGCGGAAAAAGCCAGGTGTCAACGCGAGCTTATATAACAATGCCAGCACACCTCAAACATGCACCTTTTTCTCTCCAGAACACAGCGGAGCATGCCGATCAAACGCGTGCAGAATCCTAACGACCTCGCCGAGCCTGAAACTACATGACAGGCCCTCGTCCGAGTTAGTGAGTCAATGTTTTTCTCCAACTCTGGACTTCTCTCACAGACACTTCGTGTAGTGTAGTGTAGTGTAGTGTATATATGCGTGTGTACGCTGTACTCTACACACGCGCCAACAAAAAGTACAACCTCTGCATCACTTCATCATCTTTGACTGCTGCCGCGTTTCCTGTTGTAATCACAAACACGCTCAGGCACACAATTTCCCTCTTAATCCTCACTCATGTCTTCATCAATTACCCTCCTCAACCAGAAGTAAAATAACAAAAAAAAAAAAACAGAAGTGTGTCAGACATTTTAGGGAAGCCAAGAGTGGCTGCACTTGGAACAAATACAATGGTATCCATGGCAACAGAAGACCAAATGTTCTTTCTTGCCTGTCAAAGAGTGGAGAGCACAGAAGGATGAAGTTGTTTCATTAAGGATTTAACGGAGATGCTAGTGATATTTCATGCACGCCATTGCTAACATAGTGACTGCAGGCCGCTAACTGCAACACAAACAACCACAGGTGAAGGTGTTGGTTTGATTTCAGGAAAAACAAACGGAAAATGAACGCCAACGGTAAGAAGGAGCAGAATGGTAAAGACAGTAGGTAGAATAAACACTTACCTGCGTCAAGGAAAGCACAGGAGAAAAGAGAAACATGTTTTTAGGCCTTAGACAATTATTACAAATATATACGTCTATATATGTCACTTGATTATCGATGACAATTGTCATTCACAAAGTATGTCAATAAAAGACGAAAGGAAAGAACAATATGACAAAATGTGCATGTACACACATGCACATGGATATTCATCAAGTTCAATTTCATTCATTGTGTCATTAATAACAAATATTAAATATGATTTGTTATTATTAACAATTATTATTAAATATTATCAATATTAAATATAAGTATTATTGCACCAGGCTGAGAAATCCTGTCACGTTTTAATCTTGCGAGATCTTGTGGCACCCCTACTAATGAATGATAATGTAAAATGCTCAAAAAGATGGATTTATGACGTTTTGGAAGAGTAGGAAGAGGAGTTTTATGACACGTTTTTCAAACCTGCTGGCTAAAAATCTGAATAAAAATCAAAAAAAATTTTGGTGCGCTCAAAAACGTGCTTAGTTCAATCGCCGCCGTGTAATAAAAAAACATACAAACATAACTGTATAAGTTAACTTCATGAAAAATAGTGGCAAATTAAACCTTGCACTCAACAAAATATGTCAATGATAACAGTCATGATGATTGGACGCGATTTGTTGGGAGAAAACAAATACAGCACAAGTTTTTAATTGGTGTCCTAAAATATCAAAGATAATATGTGGGAGGAAACCGGAGTACCCGGAGAAAACCCACGCATGCACGGGGAGAACATGCAAACTCCACACAGAGATGGCCGAAGGTGGAATTGAACCCGGGTCTCCTAGCTGTGAGGCCTGTGCACTAACCACTTGACAGCCTGTGCGGTGATGAATGTGACGATTGGGACAAAGAGCGCTTTCCTGATCTGGAATTCTTTCCCGTTTATTATTGCACCCGCCGTTCAGACAGCAAGGATGCGTTCCATGCTGAGCAGGTGTTTAAAACGATGAAATAGACGGATAAAAGAAAGGAACAAGTTCTATTCCGGGCTACATGTACATGTTTGTATGTAGGCGTTATCATCCAACAATCAATTTCTCGGCATGCCAGATGCACTTGAGTGATGGGAGCACAGAAGTGGTGACACTCAGGCACCACGCCAGCAGAGCAACACAATGATTGCCTTCACATCTTCAAACGTTGTGGAGAATATCTTTGATGGCCGCTTGCTCCCCACCCCCTCACCCCCCTTGTGGTGCTCGCACACTTGAAAAGTTTTGCCGTTTGCCACTCGTGTTATCAGTCACCGGCTGAGCACGGTGCACAGCCATGTGAAGAGGCCACCCGCTGCCGGACGCCCGCAGTGGAAATTCCATTAGCCTGCTTGGAGATCCCGACGGGAGATTTACACCTGACAGACCAGTGAACAACATCGGTTCCAAGGACAATCAGGAAAACACGTACCCATGTCAACTTTGACCTACATCATCTCAGATCATTTAAATGTTCTTTTCGGAAGATCACTTGGAATTGATAAGAGTCTAATCAATCCTGATCTGCTGAGGTCTTTTCAACTTCACTGCATGATCATCAACTTCCTCCAAACTAGGTCCTCGTCTTTAACAAGTCAACAGGAGGTAAATTGTCACCTTCTCCCTTTACGACTTGTGAGTCCTTTTTTTGGTCCATCCTGAGTGTCCTCCATCAAGGGACAGCGGTAATGGCTCCTTAACTGCCTAATGTCACGTTAGTGCCGCTAATTAGCAATAACAGAGCAGCTATGGAAGCCAGAAACAAAGTTGTTGAGCTCACCGTGGAGGATGGCAGAGTCCAATTGGGTGCGTATTAGTTTTTCATTAACACGCCTTTCACCTTGTTCTCCAGCGTTGTCTGCCTAATTGGCACATCCTCGCCTCTCCAGACCACAGGAGGGAATGCTTTTATGGAATTCCTCGGCAGCAAAGCCCACACTTATTCTCCAATCTAAATCATTTAACCCGCCCAGTCACCTAACATGCCGACAGGCAGCTTTAGCAAGAGTTGTATTACTCTCAGGAAATGAGGCCAAATCACTTGTGAACATTTTATTTGTACAAATGTCCTCTCAATAGTGCAATTGTCTCCCCGAGTAGCCTGTTGCGTTTTATTGGCTCACCTTAACGCACAAGACCCGCACGGTTAATCACGTCAGGACAAAACAATTACACATTAGCTCCAAGTACAGGCCATTATTTATTTATTGAGGAGTGGTCATAAGCTGCAACTGTGGGGGTGCAATTATATTACTGCTTGGGAGGATTGAGTGATAAGTGCAGCAAGCTTTCCTTAGCTTTTGTTTATTATTTTTTATCTAACAAGGCGCGTGGGTGCGCTCCTATTAAGAATACCCACACTTTAGGGTTGCCACACCGTCATACGTATATCTACGTATAGGCTACCTATTGGTTTGCTCCACATCGGAACTGGAAAATAATAATTACACTTTTGAATGCTTAAAGTAGATAACTCGATAATGTCAATAAAGGGGGAGTTACATTCCGACATACATGCTGGCTACTTGCTAAAATTGGGGAAAATCACCCGCACAGATTTGCAAATGATTTTTTTGTGTGTATGCAGGAAAACCTTGCCAGGCGCAAGTGCGTGTGCGTACTCCTCCAGTTTTTGTTCTCCCCAACTCCGCATATACAAATCAATGAACCCATTCAGTTCTGTAGCGCAAATAGATAACATAGTGATGTAAACATTCACTAAAAAAAAAAAAAGTCATGCACGGATATTTCAGTGCATGCAGGAAGGACGTCAGCCATAGCATTTCAGTATGTGGAATCAAACTATGGAATGGATTGAGTAAGACCCTCAAACAATGCACAACGATGAGCCAATTCAAGAAACAATACAAGCAGTTGATGTTTGCTAAATACAAGGATGAAGAGTCTTGAACCAGTCATGATGTGCTATACATATCACTATATTGACACTTACTATGGTACCCATTATGTCATTAGATGCTCATATCACCTCCTACTTCGGTACGTGACAACAAAAAAAAAACCTTAAACTAAATTAGGAAAGCAGGAAGTGAACAAATGTAACTGTTTCTGATTGTAAAAGTACCAGATGTCATATCACCTCCTACTTCGGTATGAGGTACATTATAAAAAAAAACAACAAAAAAAACCAACCTGTATTATGGAAAGCAGGAAGTGAACAAATGTAATAGCTACTGATTGTAAAAGTACCAGATGGAGGGGTAGGATTTAATAAGCTTTGCTTCTTCCTACTCCTTTTGGACATGTGGAACTGTGAACTGATTATGTGATGCATTCAATTGTAATCTGATGCATGTTCAAATGAAATTAAACCATTACCATTACCATCTTGCCAAGCAAAATGTATGAAAACATGCGACAGGGTTAAAGTGCTACTTTTTTTCCCAGACACCTACGTTCCTCCATATAACCATGGATAAAATCTATATTTACAAGAGAAACATTTCTAATGTAATAAACTTGCTTTGGTGCAAAGTAAGATCAACAAGTTAAATCAGCAAGTTAAATTAAAGACGTTTTAAGACTTTTTGCATACAATTTTAGATCCATATTGGTAAAAAAAAAAAAGACGTGAAGGAATATCACGGTGCACATGAGCTGGTTGTGCTCCATAAATGCTGACTGGGGCTGCACGGGTACTTTACTTTCATTTTGTAGATGTGAAAATTGATACATTTAAAAGCGAAACTGAAGTTATAGTAATCCATCATTGAACGCAGTGAAAGGGAGCAGGTGGTGAAAGACCGAAGACACAAAATTCAAAGCGTGAAGAAATCAGAGATTATAGTACAGGGTCAGGCAAAATGATCTGACACATTTGTAGGTTAAATAAAAGGCAAATAAAGTAAAGAAACAAAAAAGTGTTTCTTTCATATAATGCCATTGTTTTTAGTTTCTTTTTCAGTCGCTGCCATGAAAACAAACAAATCTGTAACTGCTACACAACAAGCGTTCCGTTTGCACTTCAATCTTGGTAGACATGATCCCGAACCAGCTCCAAACATGATCTTGTTATGGGTTACCAACTTCAGAACTACTGGATCTGCATTGAAACCAAAACCAGTGTGTGGACAATAATGGATCCCATTTGACTGATTTAATTTTTAAAACCTAATGAAACAGAATGGCATTATATGTACTTTTCGAAAATAAACTTTACTTTATTTGCCTTTTATTTAACAAATGTTTCAGATCATTTTGCCTGACCCTGTATATTATATATTTGTGTTAAGTAAAATTACTGTTAGTAGACTTTTAAGCCTTTTCAAAATCACATGTATGACATTTTATGAGAATTTTTAACTTTAAATTCAAATGATTGGATTTTTAAGACCCCAACCTGTTCACTTTCATTGCATTTTTTAAATCATATTCAAATTGGAACATAAAAAGCGTTATTTGCCCATTTTAAGTGCATGAGCCACAAAACAAACAAAAAGAAAATCAGAATGCAACGAAACAAATCTCATTTTTAATATTGAATGTGCTCCGCTGGCATTGACCTAAGTCGGCCTCCATCTTTGCCTGAAGTGACGGCAACCAGCTCGAAAAATCCCTGTGCTATTGAAGAGAGAGAGACGGAGATAGAGGGAGTATTTGGGTTTGCTCTCCAAAGCGTTGCACTTGTTCAGACTCAGTTGGAGATGTGCTCCACACTTGGCTGCGTGTCCTTGGACTTGCTGGATTTAAGCATTGACAAAACGTCTTCCAGGCGTGACGAGTGAGACAACGGCCTCGTCTTTTGCTGCTCCAAGACAACAAAATAACAAACGAGGATTTGCAATTAAATAAGCACTCACGCAAGATGGGTTTGGATGAGCCGAGTTTCTTGGGTATTGGGTACCAAGTTTACGTCAACTTTTCACATTACACGTGTAGGAATGAGGAACAGCGCTGCATCCCTATTCTAGCATCCGCGGATAAGGGTAAAGAGAATTGGACTTGGGCCTAGTTTGCATTCAGCCCAAGCAAGACAAGCAAGAATCGAGCTCCCCTCTCCCTCCTCTAGGGTGCCCTTGAGATCTCTGAAGGAGCCTGAACTTCACAGTTGCCAAATTTCGGCTTTGGCTCTGCTGTTGTTTCAACGGAATTCCATCCAGCGGATCTGGCACCGCTTCGTTTGGTGATTCTTGACTGGCAAGGGAAGCGGACGGGACGCAACCCAGGGTAAGTTAAAAAAGATTTAGGAACGATAACGTCTCTCTCTTTAGCACGTTTTTTCAATTATTCATTCCAAAAAGGTCAGACCAATAATGGTTATAGTTGTAATGACTCCCACAATGCAATTCTTCTCAAAGAGTCCATGATGGAGCGAGCGAAAACTGCCTTTTCATAGGGAGAGCATAATACCTGTTTATGACCATATAAATATATTTTTCAGTTTATTTCAAACATGCATAGAAATATACATAGGAATATGGCGGTTCCAAAATCTAACATGTCCGAAAAGGAGTAGGAAGTAAAAAGCAAGGATTATTTCATCCTACTACTTCTTCTTCTTCAATACTGCAATCACTTTATGTTCTTTTTCTCACTTCATGTGTTCATTGTACACTATTGACACAAAGTGAAGGACATGGAGTCCCCCCTCCCCCCGTGCAAAACCCCAGGACAAAAGACAAACACACGCCGTCTCCACGGGCGAACCCAACCCGACTCGCCGACAACAGACACGTTTTCATCCCGGCCGTCCAACTCCCACACCAAACACCCAACGGCCCAAAATGCACCCTTAAGCAATATTCCTTCTTATTGTTCAAGTATCTGAGCATACACAAACATGACCGGAGGGTTTCTTTCACCTCTGTAAGCGCCATCAGATGCGTAGACTACGAGGATTAACCATCTGTATCATGTAGAAAACCCCCAAAGTTTCTGATTTCATTTTCCAATTATGATTTATGTTAATTTTCACTCTGAAAACTGGCTTGCTACTTTGCCTTTGCGGCCCAATAAGGGAAACAATGGCACCCATTTGCACCTCTTGTTCTTCTGTTTGCACATACTCCGACAGCCAGTGCAACTTAAAAAAAACTAAACAAAGCACTTCTTTTTTTTTTACTTTGGCTTGGTGAGTGGATGGTTTCGCCACAGTATGGGTTAGCAATCAGCATTTATTAGCATTCGCTAGAAGCTAACCTGCAAAACAACAGTTTGCTGCCTCCCATGTGTGACGCCCATTGGGCCTCCGACGGCACCACACACAAACGGGCGCTACATTAGTCGCCTGCCCGACCGATAACTGCCCAGTGCCCCCCCCCAATGCCCCACAACGTACCACCCCAGCGAGACATTTTTCGTAGCATGTTTTGCAGGCTGCAAAACTTAAATCGACGGGCAAGTCCCACAAATCAGGTATGCTTGTTTTTGCTCCGTGAAGGGAAAGTAGGCGAGAGATGGTCGCTATAGGCTAGCTGCTGCAATGGGGGCGGAGCTGATCCACGAAAGGGATCAGCGTTTATATGCCGATACTGTGCGTTTTCACAGAAATCGGCGAGTAATTGACCGTAGCACCACTAGGTTTTAAACATCATTAGAGCCCTCTTGACATAAAATAACACCCCTACAGTTGCCTTATGATTGTATTAGCCAATATCGTACACATAAGAAAAAGTAAGCTATTTAAGACATAAGCAAGACTCATATTCAGGCTTTGGAGTTACCGTGACTCCAAATGAAACTAACCTACAGAAAATGCAATTTTGTGACAAATGATCGATTTCTGCCAAGGTGCTTAAAGGTAACTGTATGATAGTGAAAAAATCTAAGAAACGAGAGTTAGGCCAAGTGGTTCTCCCGTCCCCTTTATTAAATTTGAATGATGCTTCTCCAGGGAGTGACAATATTAAGATGGAATAATAATGTATGAATGTATAATTAAAAATAAAGTTAACTTCTCTTTTTTTTTGTCTCTCCCTCTCGCCTCTTTAATTCGCCCAAATCGGAATGATAAATCAGTGAAAGTGTCATTTTCATTCTGCTTCAACACCAAGGTCCTTCATCAGGCATCTCTATACATAAATTATAGCTCTGATATGAATATCGGGATGAGGCCGACTCCTGATGAAGAGCTAAGGGAAATATTGTACTTGCATCAGGGCTCATTCATATACAGTAACTCCAATATGTATGAAGGGCTAGCAAACAGTCAGCACATAAAGTCATAAAGTCAGTACATTAATATTAAGACGGGCAACAACATAATCAAAGTCGCTAGAGTGAGATCATATCGAGCTTACGCTGCAAAATGTGACATAATTAATATACGACAAGACTATATAAGACAACTAGAGAAGCAGCTGAAAGCTACAATGCAGAAATGTGAAGAAAAATATTAACAAAAGTGAAAAAATACCAATTTCTGTTATTGTTCTCCATTTAATTTGAAATAATTTGATTTATGGAGGTCAAAATGGTGAAGTGGAATGATTTAGCAGGATTTATGAGTAATATTTCAAGCAACGGAGCGGATCTACAAAGCTACAGATTAAATGTAAACTTATCTGAAGAACGAATCAGTGTGAGTAATCTTTCATGTCTGAGATCTGAAGACGCCGATTCATGCTTAGTGGAAAAATTGCATGTATTAAATCATAAACATTGCTAATGTTTCTTTGAGGCTGTTAGAGGCTCAAATGCTAGCGTGATTTATGTGTCACACACTTCAATTTAGTATTTAAAGCCTTCCTTCTTACATCTGCCATTTGTCACCGCGTGCCAACGACTCTAATGCAGTTATTGCAGATTAAAGCTTAAAGATTAAAGTGTGTACTATATGTATGTGCTTCTCTGCTGCAGCCGTTTTGTGTATTGAAATGAAATATATTTTAAAAAAAAACACTTTTCTTTCAGTCTCATTGAAGAGCAGACCGTTGCCGACTAATTCTGCAGACTAATCTGAAACGACAGCATCATCACCGACGCTGACAACAGCCGTGACGCTAGGATGTCGCACGGCTGCGGCTAACGCTCCAAACGGGCCGCGTTGGTTCTGCTGCAACAGCAAATCCTGCCCGGATGCACAGCGACACGTCTGTGATGCATCATTGCATGACTGTGTGTGTGTGTGACGTCAGCAGAGTGCATACAGGGCCACTTCATTAGGTACACCTGCACTGTCTAATGCGAACTAACTCACTAAGTAACAAAGTTCGTTAACTCCACTCAGTTAAAACAAAACACATTTTTATCAAGTTTCAACTACCATTGATTCAGATCAAAGGGCAACACGGTGGTCAAGTGGTTAGCAAGGGTTCAATTCCACCCTGGGCCATCTCTGTGTGGAGTTTGCATGTTCTCCCCGTGCATGCGTGGGTTTTCTGCGGGTACTCCGGTTTCCTCCCACATTCCAAAAACATGCTAGGTTAATTGGCGACTCCAAATTGTCCATAGGTATGAATGTGAGTGTGAATGGTTGTTTGTCTATATGTGCCCTGTGATTGGCTGGCCACCAGTCCAGGGTGTACCCCGCCTCTCGCCTGAAGACAGCTGGGATAGGCCCCAGCACCCCCCGCGACCCTCGTGAGGAAAAAGCGGTAGAAAATGAATGAATGAATGAATGATTCAGATAAAGTACATTTTGGTTAGAGTAGGGCTTTCTGGAATGGATTAATGACGCTATCCAAGGTTCTACTGTTTTACCTTCATAAAGGACCTTTTTCTCTTATCTTATTGTGCAGGCCTTGAGGCCAGGTCACATTGGGTTTGCATAAACAAATACAAATATGCAAATCTTTATTCGACAGGTGACAAACGTGTAAAAAAAATGTCCTGCTGTAATTGTCAGCTTCTATTTGCAGGCCCCTCCCCTCACGTCTAAAAAAAAGGGAACCTGTGAAATGTTAGATTGTGAAATATGTACTCGACGAGTGGATTTATGCAGAAAGCATTGCCAGTGTTGCATAATGCATGTTGCTTGCCTGCTTTAAGAGATGCAAATCACCGCAAGTTGATGGAATCCATTCAAGTTGATGGACTTCTTCCAGCAGCGTGCCTATGAAATATTTGTGATTCTTCAAATGTTATTGATGCAGCAAAAGTAAGTGAGAGAGACTGAGAGATAGAGAGAGACAGAGAGAGATAGAGAGAGAGGGACAAAGGAGGTAATGAAAAAGTATAAAGTTTGCCTTATATGACACCAGCTGTTAGCGGCTTTCTTCTGCTGCGGAGGGTAAACACTGAATTAAAGCTGAGCTCTGCTCGACAAGCTTCTTTTACGCATTCAAATATTCTCAAAGAAACTTTTTATCGGGGTAATATACTGCCGGCGTTCGACGCTTGATAAACCATCACAAAAACAAACATCTGCTCGGTACACGGGAGTGTCAAACTTGCACGGTTCTTCAAAGAATTTGAAATATTCCCAATAGTCAACAAAAATACAGCGGTTAGATCAGACCTGGGCAAAACACGGCATCAGGTGCTATTTATCTCTTCCTTTGATTAGGTTTTCCAAAATTGGAAAGACAATTCAAATATGTTTACTTCATTTGTTTTGTATTATTTTATCCATGTAGAAAATGTAAGCCACTTGGAGCCTATATAAGTAAATCTGGTTAGAGTTAGTGTCAGGGTTAAGTGTTAGGGTTTTAGGGTTAGACGTTTATCTATGTTTATCCACATCCATGTCAGAGATCATGCTAAAATAATGCAAAATTCTGAGTATTAACAAAATGTGTGTGGTTCAGTATTTTTTTTTAATGAAATCAGAGATCAAGCTGTTTGCTTCATCTATGGAAGCCATAAGGACGGCACTTTGAATCGCTTTTCCTCGCCCAAACTTGCAGAGAAATGATGAAAACAACAACTGACAAACTGAAGCAATGCTAAGATAAACATGCAAATGCAAGCGGCCCCGCCCATTCGGGGAATCAGCTTAACTACAAACAGTAAGTCACGGACAAAGCCACCTCAGATATTCAGCCTGGCAGATGTACTTTTGTTGAAGTACAACAGAGACTAGATTTATGTCATTTATGTCAAAAACGGTAAATGCGGTGGTAGAACTACAAGTAAAACGCTTATGAGAATTTGTATGAAGGTGATTCTTTCAGGAATATTGCATTTGGCAACATGCATCTTGTTTTGACAAAGTAGATTGAATATGTTTTTGCTGAGCTCTTCACATCTTGTCACAACAATGTATTTTTTCGTCTTCCATAAAGAGATAAATATTAAGCATGATGTAGTTTTTCAACCTGTTGGCCCCATACTGCAGAATATTTTCTGTTTTCTGTTTCGCATGTGTGCTGGAGCCTATCCCAGCTGTCTTGAGGCGAGAGGCGGGCTACACCCTGGACTGGTCGCCAGCCAATCACAAGGCACATATAGACAAACAACCATTCACACTCACATTCATACCTATGGACAATTTGGAGTCGCTAATTAACCTAGCATGTTTTTGGAATGTGGGAGGAAACCGGAGTACCCGGAGAAAACCCACGCATGCACGGGGAGAACATGCAAACTCCACACAGAGATGGCCGAGGGTGGAATTGAACTTGGGTCTCCTAGCTGTGAGGTCTGTGCGTGCATCATACTGTTTGAACAAAAAAACCTAAATAAAAACCTAAATAATACGTTCTGATTGTTGACTATTACTATGAACAGAAGCGAGCCCTGAAACAGTGCGTGGTCAGGAGTCACATGACCCCCGATATTTGTAGCCAGGAGGAGAGAAGAAGGATTTCCTTTGAATTCCGAGCAGGTGACAGCTCAGCTCCCTCATTTGGAGCTCAGCCCCAACTCCTCCTGGACTCTTTACCTCGCTGAGAGAGAGACTCAAAGAAGTGAATCGTGTGCGTTTTAGTCACTAACTTGTCACTTCCTCCTTCCTCATCTCCATCCATCCTGACCGCATCCCGAGAGTCTCTTTCAGAGTCGGGCGGTGCTGGGGTAGGACAACAAAAGCGTCGCGAGGACCAGCCTTCTGCGGAGGGGATTGATGGCCCTGTGATCAGACGTGCGCGCTGATAAACACGTCTAACACCGGCCTCTATTTCTTCAGTGGGCCTCTGTCGTTTGCCCTTTAATCACACGAGATATAGTCCAGGCCTGACGCTAGCAATCAATCCGTCACATATAATCCATAAAGTCGGCGGCCATTCATCGCACTTTACTACAGTACATCGAAAGCGGTGCAATGGCACCCTCGTCCATCTGGATGAAGACGCTCGGTGCTGTTGATCTTCTTTGTGGTCTGATTGAATGCATTTATTAGACTACGTCTATTGGGTATCGAAATTCTTAGCACATCCTAACTAATCACCGAGGTTTGTTTGTTGCTTCTATTAGTGGTATTACAGTAAAACTACAAATGGTTTGTGAATCCATTGAATTGTAGCGACTAGATTCTTAAATATGTTTCACCTTTACAGTAATCCATCATCAATTTCCACAAAGTTCCTTATTTATAAATCAAATACTTGTGTTCTGATATGAGGGGGTCCACAGGAAGTTTATATACAGTACACTCTATCTATATAGAGTCTATATTATCTTATTTATGGTTGTCTGTATGTGCCCTGTGATTGGCTGGCCACCAGTCCAGAGTGTACCCCGCCTCTGGCCCAAAGACAGCTGGGATAGGCTCCAGCACCGGCGTGAGTGACCCTTGTGAGGATAAGCGGTAGAAAATGAATGAATGAATTATCTTATTTATGTCTTATGTGTCTATTTCTTCTGACTATTTCCACAATATTGGGTAATACAAATATAAAGGTGATTACAGGAGTGATATTAAATGTCTTGAGGGCTCTAATAATGTAAAAAAAACATTTAGAACATCATAATATAATATAATAAAACATATATTTTATTTATAATATTGAATCCTACTTTGCAGAAAATTCACTTATCACATTTGGGTTTGGATCCAATTACCCACAATAAAAATTTATTACTGTAACTATTTTTTGTTTGTTTGTGATAGGTATTATTATTATTAGGCATTATTTTTAAGGACATTTTGGTTGCAAAAATTTTCAGACCCACACACAAAAAAAAAAACCCTGAGTTCAGTTCCATACTTAAATATATTACGACTGTCTAGTAGCGGTCTTAGTGTTCGGGTCCCAACCGGAAAATGTTGTACCTGTCATTATTTCCCCCCACGACCCTCGTGGGGATGTGCGGTAGAAAATGAATGAATGAATTATCTTATTTATGTCTTATGTGTCTATTTTCTCTGACTATTTCCACAATATTGGGTAATACAAATATAAAAGTGATTACAGGAGTGATATTTCATGTCTTGAGGGCTCTAATAATGTAAAAAAACACATTTAGAACATCATAAACATGCTTTCTATGCCATAATAATAACATATTTTATTTATTAATATTGAATCCTACTTTGCAGAAAATTCACTTATCACATTTGGGTTTGGAACCAATTACCCACAATAAAAATGTATTACTGTACCTATTTTTTTGTTTGTTTGTGATAGGTATTATTATTATTGGGCATTATTTTTAAGGACATTTTGATTGGAACAATTTTCAGACACACACAAAAAAAAAATCAACCACCCATACTTAGATATGACTGTCTAGTAGTGGTCTTGGTGCCCGGGTCCCAACCGGAAAATGTTGTCCCTGCCATTATTTCCTGGAACCCTGATGTCCTCAAACCAAACCGACAACATTCAGAATAATCAATTATGATTCCACATCTGTCAAAATGTCTCTTCCTCCTGCCGCCGAACTCTACCTGCCATATTTCTATCACATTTATCAGCCCTCGTCTGGAGGCTGTCAAGGCCGTAAAGAAGAACGCTGATTATACATGCCGTCCGGAAGCAAGCATCTCGTCAAATTCAGCAGCAATTGTGCAGCCGCTCCGCTCCTAATCCATCCCCACCATTATCTTCACAGTCTTGGGAGAATTTGCTGAGAATGAGCTTCCATCAATCACACGTCACCTCACCACTACCTGAAGGGAAAAATGCACGTCCTCTACTTCAGATTTTTTTTTCTTTTTAATGCTATATTTATACTGCAAGTTATCTATATTGCTACTGACTACAACTACGATGTGGTTTCGATGAGGTGAATACATAGTCTGATGGAGTTTGCATGTTCTCCTTGTGCATGCGTGGGTTTTCTCCGGTTTCCTCCCACATTCCAAAAACATGCTAGGTTAATTGGCGACTCCAAATTGTCCATAGGTATGAATGTGAGTGTGAATGGTTGTTTGTCTATATGTGCCCTGTGATTGGCTGGCCACCAGTCCAGGGTGTACCCCGCCTCTCGCCCGAAGACAGCTGGGATAGGCTCCAGCACCCCCCGCAACCCTCGTGAGGATAAGCGGTAGAAAATGACTGAATGAATGCTTGAGACGTCTGTCATGCAAATACAGGTGAGTATTTTGGCTACATTAGCTGTGGTTTGACTTCAAAATTCACCTTATGCCTTTAAGTGTTTTTTTTTCCTCAAATTCCTGCATAAATTAAAGCTTTTTCTAATGCGCTACGCTGGTGAGATATTTAGTGATAGTTTGTGGCATGTTTTGCAAGGTGCAAAATTGATATCACTCTGACAAACAGCAAGCTCCACATGGCAGGCATGCTTGTTTTGGGTTTGGCACCCCTGCACAGTGTTAAGAAACGTGTGCAGTTGGGGGTGAAGCGGGGGGTGGGTTTGCTACAGCCTGCATGCTGCAATGATACGACTCAAAGGTGATTTATCGGCACATGCTGATCGTGTACTTTTTCACAGAATTCGGCCAATATTATTCTATTATATTATGATTACATTATAATTATAATCATCTTTTACCACAGTGAGCCAGGTTGACCCAGTGGCCTTGACAGCTGGTGGGGGAGGGGTGAGACATGAGTCTGTACAGTGAAAAATTTCCTTCTCCATTTTAAAGCTGATATGAGAATATATAAAAAATTCTATCTATAAAAATTGGTGCGGCAAATGTGTTCAATAAACGTGACTGGACATTACTTGGAATACTAAATCATCCACAGTTATACTACATATTAAGTCCCATTTTTCATATTTCCAATTAACATTATCTTGGATTCAATTAATCATCGCAGCTTTAACATGTGACTGTAATATAAGTTTCATATCAGCCCACATAAAATAGTGATGTAGTAATGATGATGAGGTAGCAAATATAACTTCCTTTAGCTCGTTAAAAAAAGAATAATTCATAAACTGCATCCAAATAAGAGCAGGCCCAAGAAGAAAACGCCAATGAAATATTGACGACTCTCTTGGGCGCTGGCACGCAACAGCCCCGTTAACCCCGGCCGAGTGTGGCCCGATGCAGCTCCACGCTACTGAAATATTAACTCCCTGCAATCTGTGACACATGCCGGTATGGAGAAGCTACGTCAGACACTCAAAATTGATCCACATATCAGAAATTCTGACGTTCCATTTTGAGGATTTTAGTACTATGAGTTAAATGCAGTCGATACTTGGATCTGAAAGACATGACTTTAACAAACAAAAATATGGTTACTTTTTCTCCCGGGCGGCACGGTGATCAAGTGTTTAGCGTGCAGACCTCACAGCTAGGAGACCAGGGTTAAATTCCACCCTCTGCCATCTCTGTGTGGAGTTTGCATGTTCCCCCCGTGCATGCGTGGGTTTTCTCCGGGTACTCCGGTTTCCTCCCACATTCCAAAAACATGCTAGGTTAATTAGCCACTCCAAATTGTCCATAGGTATGAATGTGAGTGTGAATGGTTGTTTGTCTATATGTGCCCTGTGATTGGCTGGCGACCAGTCCAGGGTACCCCGGCCCCTGTCCGAAGACAGCTGGGATAGGCTCCAGCACCCCCCGCAACCCTCGTGAGGAAATAGCGGTAGAAAATGAATGCAATTAACTTTTTCTCCCATCGTATCACTGTGCGATGTGTGTGAAAAATTTTCTCCTCCCATTCTGTGTGGAAGTGGTAAGATTTTGGCTTCTGAAGTTGAGAAGAACTAAATTTGAGGCTAACTGGTTAGCTACCTAGCTCACTGTCTCGAGTCCCTTCAGCGTAAGAGTCGAGCATTGTGATGTAAGCAATGAACAATAGCATCTTGGTATGCCATACTGGTTTTTTACCTTTATTTATTTTTAGTTTTTTTTTGGGGGGGGGGGGGGGTGAGTGTAATATCAGATTTCCTGAACAGCAACTCGCATTCTGTGCTAAGCCAACCTCAGCAAACAATGTCATGGAGCATCTTAATGTCGAAACAATGCGTCTCCATGGAAACAAAGTGACCGATGCCTCAGTGGATTGTGTCATCTCGCAGGAACGTTAGCCGCATTGGTTCAAGCGTGATCAACTCCTATTATGCACCTCACTGAATTACTTAATCCACTCCTCGGCGAGAGAAGGAAATGCAAAAAACTATATTACAGCCAACTGCAAACTCCACAGCAAATCCTCTTATCTTCAAAGTCTTGTTTTCTGTATTTGTTTCCCTCCCGCTACTGTAATGAGTTCACTCATAAAGGTCAGCCTATTCAAATTGCAATATGCCGCGTTAACAGCGATGCGTGCCGACTGCACTGTGGTGAGATTGTGGGTCCATGCGGCAGCGCCAAGCTGTCTCCGTGACCCTCTTCATGCTTCACAGGGCGCCCAGGCTCTGGGCTAAACAGATGATGAAGTTGTTGTCGTCTCCATATTGCATGGCCCCCAAACACGGAATGCAAATCAACATCTTTGGAAATATTATTCATGTGTCCGTAGATGACTTTTTCACTGTCACATTTGCTCCACTCACGTGTACGCGCAATCAAACATCAATGGGTTCAATTGTATTGTGTTGCCTGATGAAAACAGGTACCTTGGATAGCGCCGATGTATAACAGCCTCTCACTAATTATCACATGATTCAAATTAACACCCCGATCCTCTTTAGCAACAAAAAGTTTCAAGCCAGTGACAACTGTGGAAAAAAAAGTGAATTACTTGGACTAGAGTTGAGGAAAAACAAACGTAAGGATGAGATTTTTGGTTCCCATGAGGACTTCCTGCGCCGTGCTTTTATTTTTCCCACAAGCCTTGAGCGAGGCTGACAAGATAAAAGCAGTATGAGGTCGGGACAACAAAGGCTCCTTGTTAGGGGACTGACCTCCGACCCTGATTTCTGCAGCGTCAACTCGCTGTCTGCGAGAGCCCGACGTGTGTGTCCTCAGCCTGGCAGCAGCTGCTGGTTTACCTCTTCATCCTCAGATAGAACGCACTGATATGTAAGGGCAGATAATATAAGCGACTGTTACATTAGCGACATTAGGAGCTTTTAGACATCTCTGATGAAAGAGGTTCGAGTCCCATTTGTAACAGATACCACTTAGGGTACCTGTGTGCTAGTATGTTATAAAGGCACCTATTAAGCTCATTTTCTGACCCTTTGTATTGAGTTGTGGACTCCTATAGAGCAGCGACGCACAATAACCCGCACAGAAAACATTCTAGAGCTTCCAGATTCTGCACCTATTCCAGCTGTAGTTCCTTGATTTGTGCTTCCTGACAAAATGGTCTGTTTTAATTTATTCCACCCAAGGCCCGCCTCCAGGCACGCCTCCTCTGCTGTAATTGGTCACATGCCCAAAGTGATTCCCAATTATGAACGGACCCCGCTTTCTAATATAGTGGATATAGGAGTTTGGAGAGTCTTTGGAGAGCTAATTGAAAGGTGTTTCGGAGGTACTGGCAGGTGGGATAGGTTCCAGCATACCTGTGACCCTAATGAGAATAAGCAGCATAGAAAATGGATGGATGGATATTAAAGGGGATCTATTCTATTATCTATTATTACCTATAAATGCGTTGAATAATGAGGTTTGTGATCCCAAAAAGAAGTTTGGTTTTACAGAGTTCTACTGACGTCAATGCGAGCCAGACTTCATTAAATGGGATGCAGACTTCCTGCATTCAGTAAAGGCGGACCTAAGTAGCCGTAAGTCCTTGGGATTGTGACCAATCACAGCGGAGTAGGCGGATCGTTTGGGTCTGAAGCAGGAGAACCATGAAAAGACTGTCACATGATGAAGTCACTTTTATGGTGCATTGGAAAATACTGGGGGAATCGGACATTTGGTAACACTATAATACCGTAACTAACAATAATTTATTCCAGGGGCAAATTGGGGCCACCATAAATCATTTTTTAATTCTACAAGACAATGTTTTACATATCATTTTACTATTCATAACTGTCATAAAAGTGTAAAAATAAGTTAAGTACTGTTACTATTGAAATTTTGATAAGTGTTGATGCTTCATCTTCTCCAAATTTACCTCATCAATTCAGATTTTTACCATTGAATTGTTTATGAATTGCTTTTTAAGTGTATCTGTGGATATTAGTGTTGGTTTTAAACAGGCACATTTAGCCGTGGGTGGGCTTTATTTGCTCTGTCGCTCGCAAAGAGTTTTACTCGGCTCCTCGCTGCGACATAGTTGGTAGTTCCCCTTTCAGCAGGCGCCACTGGTAATTTGTTGGGGTTTTACACTTTCATTTGGAGCGGGCACAAACATTATCGGTGTTTGCATTCAAAGCTGGTGGACGTTAATCCTGAAAACAATTCTCTCCGTGTTACCAAATGTGCAAAGATAAACAAAGAGCGGTCACAGCGACACAGCGAGAGGTCAAATGTGTTTTGCTCTTTGTCGGAATGAGCTGCATTAGCAAAAAAAAAACCAAAACTTCTTTTTCAGACACACAGCGGTGCCAAAGAGCTCTCTCGGAATGCCAAAAGTAAAAAATATTGTTTCATCTGCGACAGGAGGTCAAAGTGAGCTAACAGGTGAATTATGCAAGACAACATAAGCACACTTTACATTTATGCAAATGATAGGGACTAATTATGGGCCACACACTTTGCTGAAGGTGAAGCTTCTGCTCCAGTGACAGAAGGAGAACGTGTTGTGTAACCGCTAAACACTGATTATTTTTAACTGAATCAATGTTTAACCACCAGGGTCAGAATTTAATCAAGTGCACCACCGAAGAAGCAAACAGTCGCCATGGTGAATAGACCTTCTTGGCAAGATAAAGGGAGGAATCGCTCGTCAATTTTTATCTTTTTTTTTTTCTTATTCAGGCAAATTAAATTTGTAAATGTATCACGATACAGTTATCAGATATTGTTCACGCTATCATATGATATGCCGAGCACAGCTGCGTTATTCAGACTGATTTAATCCATACACTGATTATGTTCTATTACATGTCATGTTTGAAAAGCTTTAGTATTTAATCACATTTAATACAAATATGAAAGTGTTTATTGCTAGAAGGTGATGCTATGTTAAACTAATTTCAGTTGTAAGTTGTGTGTTTTGTAAAACTATGCCATTAAGTCTAATTTCTCAAAGTCATGACAGTGGTTGTTTCCCATCCCAATGGTTGATGTTTCAGTCTTCCATCCAGCTAAAATCTTATTTATAAAAACTTATTTATATATTGCAAACATTTTTTTCTTTCCATCCATTCATTCATTTTCTATGCCGCTTATCCTCATTAGGGTCGTGGGGGTGCTGGAGCCTATCCCAGCTGTCTTCGGGTCAGAGGCGGGGTACACCCTGGACTGGTGGCCAGCCAATCACAGGGCACATATAGACAAACAACCATTCACACTCACATTCATAGCTATGGACAATTTGGAGTCGCCAATTAACCTAGCATGTTTTTGGAATGTGGGAGGAAACCAGAGTACCCGGAGAAAACCCATGCAAACTCCACACAGAAATGCCCAAGCTGGGAATCAAACCCAGGAATTTTTCCTCTCCAAGATTAGAAATTAGACAATTTTTAGTCTGCTAAAATGAATGCACAAATGGAATGGGTGTCTGCCAACCTGATGGGTGGTTTTTAAACATATTTTATAGAATATTTCAACATTGATTCTACATTTGAGTTCAGATTCAGCATTCACAAACAATTTGTACTGAAACTGCTTTATTAATGTCAGCAAGTAACGCAACACGAACCACTTCTGCAGTTGTAGGAAAAGGGTATTCAGGTTTATTTAATACAGCACTTATATAGACTTCATGAACAATAGCAATGGCATGGATTCCCAGCATTCAGTCCTTATTTGGTCATGCATTCTGATTGGACCCAAATACTTTGGCAGAACATCTTGGACTCCAAACACATCTTGAGTAACTATCAGGTCACGTTGTTCTGCCAAAGTGACGTAACCCTCTTAAATTTGAATAGAATTTACCACAGAAAAATCATATTCAGTGTACAAGAAGAGTCATTTTACAATATATTCCTCCCTTTTGGGGGGTACCAAACCCCCAAAACAACAAACAATGTCTCTCGGACCAGTCTTGGCACGTTACCATTTCAGTGTTACCATCACAGATTTCTTTCACGCTTTAAAAATGCATTAGAATCCTTTTTGGCTTCATGTGGTACTAATGAATGAATCAATCCTGCCGGACGTATTCCTTGCTGAAATTCCTTTAAACGCACTCTTGCTTTTTCCATCTCGTTTTCCCACACATCAGCGTATCCGCCACGACTCGCCTGTCGCCACGGTAACGAATGGAAAAGCGACGAACTGCGGCAGACGTAAGATAAATAAAATAAAACATTGCAGTGTCACCGGCCACATTCAGGCGGCATTAACTGGCGCACACATCTTACCGCTGTCAGCACGCTATCCGGGCGAGGCAAGCAGGAAGCATTATCCACGTATTAATCATTAAACGCTGCACATTAAAGTGCGCATCCATCTCCATACGCCGCTGCGGCTAGCCTCTTTGCAATTCTTCGTGCTTATCTCCGCTTTGTTTTCTTATTGCTTTTCACGCGGCATAATTGCTGGTAGCCTTCCAAACACCGCACCTTTTTAATTACATAGAATTTCAATCCTCTTCCCTTATCGGCAGCGCTAACCCAATTTATTTGATCAGAGGGCTATAAAGATTTCAAGGCATATCTCTAAGGTCGAACACAATTTGTTCTGGGACACTGGCTGACATCTGATTGGTCTGTGATTGTTAATGTTGGAGAAAACGTTGTGTCGCTATTTTTATTCAAAAGGAAATAACTGGCATTAAAGAACGTTCTTAGATGTCAGTGAGGTATTTTTGGCCACTCCAGAGGGAGTATGGAGCACCGCATTCAAATATACATTCCATCCATCTTATATCTATAATCACAGTTAATTAATGTATAAATGTATTCATAAATAAATATTCATTATTCACATTTTTTGTAATGATTAATCATTAGAATCATTAAAAATTGCATAGAAATGGTCCTGAAAAACCCTTAAAATGATTGAATGTGTCATGGTAAAGAAGTCTGAAGTTCAAAGTGATTAATGACAGGAAAAAAATAGGAAAAAAAAATAATGTGAGATAATTTAATAGCAGTATAATTTTGGATGGATTCATTCATTCATTCATTTTCTACTGCTTATCATCATGAGGTTTGTGGATGGTGCTGGAGCCTATCCCAGCTGTCTTCGGCGAGAGGCGGGGTACACCCTGGACTGGTGGCCAGCCAATCACAGGGCACATATAGACAAACAACCATTCACACTCACATTCATACCTATGGACAATTTGGAGTCGCCAATTAACCTAGCATGTTTTTGGAATGTGGGAGGAAACCGGAGTACCCGGAGAAAACCCACGCATGCACGGGGAGAACATGCAAACTCTACACAGAGATGGCAGAGGATGGAATCAAACTCGGATCTCCTAGCTGTGAGGCCTGCGTGCTAACCACTCGTCCACCGTGCAGCCTGAATTTGTTTTTTTTTCCAAAATATTTTTTTACTCAAAAAATCACTGCAATTCTTGTACATGCCGTACTGTCAGCTGTTTACCTTCTATCTGGCTGCAGACAGGTGGAGAGATGTCACCTGCCTTGGCAACCTAATGAATCACTGTCACATCAAATTGAAAATAAATAAAGAAATAAATCACAAAAAAAAGTGATTTGGACAGCCATCTGGCAGGTCGCCAACACACCCGACGACTTGTCATCGGCCTCGCCGTTTTGCGTGGCATCTTTTCATTAATGAAAACCTTAGAAATAAGTGAATAATAATACCTAGGAAATATACAATAATGGCTGCACGGCGGTATAGTGGTTAGCGCGCAGACCTCACAGCTAGAAGACCGGAGTTCAATCCCACCCTCGGCTATCTCTGTGTGGAGTTTGCATGTTCTCCCCGTGCATGCGTGGGTTTTCTCCGGGTACTCCGGTTTCCTCCCACATTCCAAAAACATGCTAGGTTAATTAGCGACTCCAAATTGTCCATAGGTATGAATGTGAGTGTGAATGGTTGTTTGTCTATATGTGCCCTGTGATTGGCTGGCCACCAGTCCAGGGTGTACCCCGCCTGGGATAGGCTCCAGCACCCCCGCGACCCTTGTGAGGATAAGCGGTAGAAAATGAATGAATGAATGTATACAATAATGTAATATCTATGGCTAAGTGGGCATATTTTGCTGGCAACAACTATCATTGTAACAGTCCAATTATTCATATTTATTCATTTATGATGCATTTATTTCTTGAATAAAGAAATATGGATGTGGGGTGAAGTATATTTTTACAGAACTTTGCTGTAGAATGCTTGCTTTTCGGTCCCGACACACAAACCCATCCACCCAGCTTCCTGGAGCTTACCGTGATCACTCCTTACCATCACCAAAAACGCAGTCTTTGCCTTCAGAAACCATTGGAATCATTTGGATAATTCAAGAGTAATAGTTATAAAAAAAAATGGCTAGTTGAAAAAAAATCAACTTTGAAATATCTATTTCTACGACGTAACAGAACAGAGCCTACCAACACACTTCATCGCTAAAAGTATAGCAACCAGATGTGTCTTTGCATCACCAAGAAGGGTAAACCCGCTGCGTCGTCAACACATTCCAGCCACTAAAGCATCACCAATGTCATCTCGATTGTACGATTTTAAGCTGAACACAGTGAGAGCCACTTAAGCACCCCAGCAGGGAAAGTCTTGGCAAGCTTTGTGCATCCAAGAAAATAAAAAGTATACAGATATCCAGCGCTTCCCAGGAGGTGCAAAAAAAACTTTTCATCTAATTAAAAGCAGCCTGGGCAGGACAAGTTGAAAGAAAAGGGCACCATGGAGACTGGCTGCGATACTTCTGAGGAGCAATTTAAGCTCGCTCCTCAATGGCGGTGGTCACGAGCAGCTCTTCTGGAGATTGCAGCACCATCCAAACCACGGGTCTGTCGCAAGCACAAAGGGGTGATTTGTCTTTTATTTTGAGTGAGCGGGATTGTTTTTATGATAAGAAAAAAGTTGCCGAGTGGCACACGGGCAGCACGTGTCCTTCCCTCAGGGTGAATCTGAGCAGTGAAGGCAACGGAAGACCTCAGTAGTAAAACACAGAGCGAGTGCGGACGAGGACAGGCGGGTGCAAGGGCGGCGGAACAGCATGATAGACACACAGTTGGCTATCTTTGTTGTTTGGGCTTCTGGTCACATGACAACCTGTTTGCCGATGACATCACAGATCTTTACTGTAGCCCACATTTACTTTGATGTGAGGAGCCATTTTAATATTTTGGACTATTTTGGCATCGGAGGAAGTCAAAGTTGATGTGAGGAGCCATTTTAATATTTTGGACTATTTTGGCATCAGAGGAAGTCAAAGTTGATGTGAGGAGCCATTTTAATATTTTGTACTATTTTGGCATCGGAGGAAGTCAAAGTACTTGTCAAATATATCAAGGAACTGAACAAATATTAACAAAGAAGTAAACATATCACAACTCACAGATACTCAAAAGATACTCAAATACATTGATTATTCCAAATTCAGTAATATCAAAAAACACATTGAATTTATTTATTATCATCATTCAATTGTGATCAGATTTTATTATTTTATAATTTTTTTATACAATATTTATAATATTAATATCAATGAAGTGCATTGATTTACTTGATGTATTTTTATAAATTAATTATATGCATCATTATTTTGTATTTGTATTATTTTTTTTCGCTTCGATCTAAACAGACTATATGACCGACAAAAGGACTCACTCCATTCATGCCATTGTTCTACAGAACAAACGCATCAAGGCGCTGTAAGGAACTCTCTTCCTGCCTGTTTGGGGACGAGAGACAAGGAAATACGGCAATGCTATATTGAGGCGGGCATAATAATCAAATTGATTATCATTTATTGTGTGATTAATTTATTATTGCCCCAGGTCAGGTTAAATAAGGTCAGCCGTCTGAAATAACCATTTCATACTTTGCCTGTGTTTGCCACATATGTCAACATTTTTAATATTTGCTTTTCTTGTGACCCTCTATATTTGTTATTATAATTATTGTTATTATGTGTATCCTCCCACTGCTAAACAGGGATAACACACCGTCATCATCGTCGTTTCGTATTTTCACAACAACAAGGATGTCATTTTTTCCGCTTATTTCATTACCGTGACAGGATGCAACTTTATTAGATGAGCGAAGACGGGATGAAAGACACAATCCCAGCGCCACGCAACAATGGCAGGTAATAAGTCTGCGAGTGGCCTCTTCTTGATTTTCTTTTACGGGCTCCATGAAAGCGTCTTTGCAGTTTGCCGGCAGGGTCGCACACAGCAGGTAATAATTCCTGTGAGCCAATAATTAGTAATCTGCCCACTGCAGCTGCAGGGAAGTCGGCTGTCCCGTCAAAAACGCCTCCTGCTTCCTGACACATCTCATTACGCGCTTCCGACATGTTTGTGAAAACACTCATGACAAGTGCTCATATACTGTTGCTTATTAACGACAAGGCGCTATAAATAAGCTTAGTGGTCACTCTTTGTAATATTGTCAATCACAAATGTGTGTTTTTTTTTTGTTTTTTTTTTACTCCAGTGAAGCCCTAGCTGAATTAAACATGCGCACATAAAAGCAATTAAAGTCTATCTGGAATGCATTCAGCCAAGCATCGCAAACTTAATTAAGAGGCTACACAGCGCAGCGCCGTGTTTGCAAAATGCCAGCCTGACACGTTCAATCCAAGCACAAATACAGGACATAACTTGACTTCTCATATGCCATCGTCCAATTGCATATTAGCCTGGACGGATCCGCTTAAACAGAAGAATCGGGAGGTACGCTGATCATTCCTTACGCTGCATTCCGAAAAAACTAGACAGTGATAAACTGATGTGCGGACTGTTATAACATTCTGTGAGCCCGACCACTGTCACTACCACTGTCATAGAAAATCTGCAATGGAATGAAACTGGTCTTTGTCACCATGCTAGAATGTTAGTTTATATAGAAGACAACATTCGCTAGGAGGGACAGACTCACATGCCCAGACAACCAAAGCGATTTGAATCAGGTGATAGGCAAGTGAAGGGTTTGCTTTGCAGAAAATAGGCCTCGAGGAGATAACCACTGCAAGTTGGCGTGATATTAATGTGGATCTTACCAGAAATACTGCACATATTTATATTAGTGTATAATAACTATTGGTAAAAAAAAAAATTACTAATGGAAAAATGGAGTATTTAGTGTAATAACGTTTTCATTTAATCACATTAAAACTTTCATTGTATGATCAAATCTTCAACTTTAACCTCCATGATGTCTCCCAAGCATGAGATGACACTATTCTGACGGTAGCCCGTTAAAGAAAAGTAAAGTGCTCCGAAAGTGGAAAAAGCCGACCAACATTTGAACATAATGAAGGATAAAGATGGTATCCTTGAACATGTGAAAGGATGTGCTCCTATTAATTAGACACTAATAATTAGGTAATGTAGTGGTCTCATTATTGATCCTATTATTCATCCTACCAGTAAGTCTGTCTCTCCTTCTCCTTCCGGCACATAAGCCAACCACCAGGGACAAAGAATGTGGGAGGAAACCGGAGTACCCGGAGAACATGGAGATTCAAACCCAGTTGTACATTTCCTACATTACTAGATTACTAGTAATGATTACTACATTACTAGTTATATTTACTACAGTGATCTTTTGCCACTCTCTGCATTTTTGCAGCTTCACTGTATTGTTTTTAAAAATCAAGTCATGCTGTTTCAGCCCATTAGTGCAATAATAATAATCATATTCAAGCACATTATATGTGCCTAAATGAAATATAAATGGCTAAATCAACTAAAATCACTCAGACACATTCAAATACTTTTGTCAGTTGGGATAGGCTCCAGCATACCCCTCAAGACGGGCTCATGTTGGTGGCCTAAACCACAACAAGCTAAAACTCAGTTGTGATCCCATGACTTCCTGTCTGCCCTCCACTCATCCCCCCTAGCAGTAGAACACATTTCAGGAGCACAGGTCTGAAATGTCTTATTTTCTCTTATTAATATTATGTCCACTATATTGGCTAATAGGAGTGTAAATGTGGTGTTATTTAATATTCAGAGGGCTCTAATAATGTAAAAAAATATTTCAAAGGTTGTAAACAGGTTTTCTATGCTCTAATTACAAATATATAAATTATATATTATAAATAAGAACCCCACTTCCTCACTAATCAGAGGGTTATGAGGGGCACTTTCCAAAGATAGAAATATACCTCCATTAGGGTGCATCAAATTTGAATGGGAAATTTTAATTTCATAATATCAATTTGGCTGGAATTTCATTTTTTTCTAATGAACATAAAAATGTTTTGAGGAAATCCTTTGAGATTGAGGGGTGCCACCTCACACAATCTTTTGTAAAATTTCGGAAAATGTGCAATTTCTAGTGTAATTGCCAAAAAGTTGACCTGGAAATGTTGAGTACAATGAACTTCTATACAGCATCATTTTCTATAGGGTTATCAAAGTAAATATATTTGTTTTCTATTTGGATTGGGTATTCCTCAGAATTCAACTTTCAAGATTCTCCATTCATTTGTCCTATTGACAAAATGAATGGCGGTAAATGTTCACATGGTCACATGGCCTTACCCTGAATTTTATGTAGCTGTGATGGATATTTGACATACATATAAAGTTTAAACACTTTGGTTTTTATTTGTATTTTATTGTAAACACAAGGGGCAATACTAACATTTAATGTATGGTGGCACCCCTAAATAATCATTTTTTATGTGTTTCTACATATATTGGAACACCGTTAGTACCCAGCCATATCAAAATTCAATAACTCTGTTTTTTGATGCACCTAAACATCCATGTTTCAATATTTTGTCCATACAGTGCATGTTTACAAGTTTATTTGCGTGCACCGCGCTTTAGATTGCCAGCACTATTGAACGAATAAATTAGCGCATTAATTACAACGATGGCCCCTGATAATGACATTCATTTGCTCAGAAAGGAGATAACAAGCGAGCGACATCGTTATTTGCCGGCTTTAATATTAGCGTCAGTGTCCCGACTGCAGTCAATTATGGCGCGTTACACTGTGACCTTATCCAAGCTGACAAACAGCCAATTTCTTTGCACTGGGCTCTGCATGCGTGCGTCACCTTTTCTTATTTATTGCCTCGCTTTCCAAATGCCACATTTGTTACCGTCCATCCCCAAAGAGGCGGCCTGTGCGCCGTTTTTCCTCTTTCATTGGGGCAGAAATGTGACGACAAGCCATCAATCCATCCAGCTGTCCTTCCAGGATATTTAGTGGAACTTCTACCAATGGAAAATGTCAAACACAGCATTTAGAGTATTCAGTGCACAAGTGCATGGCTGCTTTTAATCACCTGCTCCAAGAGCTAAAAATAGCCTGGCAGTGTTCCTGGCTGATTTTATTGGTGCGATGACCCCTCGCAGCCTGTAGACTGGCCGTGCGCGCTCATATCGCCTGACCTGGGAATGTGAGCATCCTTCCACCCACGCAAAAGGTCAGCGTCACCTTCACTCAAGCGTTAAAATGGAGCCCGTTTGTTCGCCCGGTCCATCACTCACCGGCGCTTTCGACTCCCAAATGAACGCATAACATGTCGTCTCACGGGTTGCCGCAGTCGTATATCTCCGTGTAAATGCTTGGCGTAAATCTAAAAGATTCATGATGTAAAATAGGGCGGACAGCGAAGGACTGCTCCTACGGCTTTGAGGAACGCAACACGATGATCACGTTTTCATTGAAGACCCCTTGAAGAGATGGGACGACATGGTCAGGTTCCTGGATGGCAGTGGAACCTCTAAGATTGAACACGATTGCTTCTTTGATGACTTTAGATTGAGACTTACTGAGCTGAACTCACGATGACGGACTCCAATATTTAAGATAAGCACAGCTTTAAAAGAAGTTTGCAATCATAATCATCTGATTTTGGAACAAAATCACCTTCCTATTTTGTTTATCTCCGACTGGTGACATTATAAATGCAATGTTGACGTTCTTGGAACTGTGAAAGTTCAGTTAAGACTCCATTTAATTAGCAGCCACGACTCACCAAAACAACAACAACAAAAACAAGAGGCATCTGCCGACGAGTGAGCACGGCCTCCATGGACTTTTATATATATATTATATTGATAAAATTCTGCATGCAGTGCTAGCTGTATTATTAGCAAACTGGCAGAAACATCACATACCTTTGAAAAATATATATAGTTACCCAAAAGCGGACGCCCCTGCATAGCGCCGCCATGTCTTCAATGATTTTGTGTGCATGTGTTCTTGGAGCACGTCCATCCAACACGCAGGACTGAATATTGATGGTCCAACGCTCCTGCTGGCTTTCAATCAGCCTGTTCACAGCTTGTTAGGTGCAGTATTGTTCCTCTCAGGCTAATTTCCTGCAAGACACTCTCGTGTTTGTGGCATTGTTCCTCAGTCTTCTATCTTTATCTTGCTAAAAAAAAGTCACTCTAAGCACCCCCGGTCCCCTTTTTTCTCCTCATAGTACACCCAAGTGGGTCTCCATCATGATGATATGTACCCATAAACACATAAAATACACAATGCTCTCAACTAAGGAACCATTTGACAACTTAAGACAGGTTTGAATGGTTTCTACTACGAAGTGTAGTTGATTACTGATACTTTACAATAAACAGGAGACTGGGGGAGGCTTTGTCATGTCTGGCCACACCAGAAACATCTTTGGGCAATCCATGACCAGGATTAGGACGGGAATTGGCATTTCTGTGCCTTAGCACACTTATATTATGAATTTAGCATATTTTATTTAAAAGTAGGCCTGTCAAAGCTAATGCGTTAATGACACATTAATTTACTGTTTGACCCTCGACCCCCACCGTAGTCCGAGTCAAACACGGCATCTCTGTAGTCACAAGCTGGAACAAATATTGAGCAGAAATGGAGAAAGAAGAGAGTATTTTGATTGGTAAAGTTAGCATCAAAGCCCTGGTAGATGGCTCTTGTAGCAAGACCCAAGTTATTTGTATTTAATTGTTGCTGTGTTTGAGTTATCACAGATCACGTTTGTGGGAGAGTTTAGAGTTATATTTATGGGTGAATTTAATATGCTAATAATAAAAGACACAGTAATACAAAAATACGCTTGTTGAGTGTATTGTTTTAAATAATGGCCTGTAGTTCCAAAATTGACATGCTTTTAAACAAAATTTGATGTAATTATCATAGTTGCACATCGAATCGTTTACCCCACTTATAAACTTATTTCTAATTGCGATTAAATGTGATTAATTCTGAGTTAACTATAATATGTGATTAATCACGATCAAATATTTTGATCAATTGACAGCCCTATTTAAAATGTATTATTATTCACCAACTGTCCATGAGTCAATAATAATTCAGCTTTTCCCTCTCATGTCAATCACATGAGTAGTTTTGGATTAGTGTTTACGCCGGACGTTCTTCCTGACGCAATCCTGGCCAGGAATCGAACCCCATACTCATCAATTTGTCATGCACGTTAGGTTAATCGGCGACTCTAAATTGTCTATAGGTATGAATGGGAATGGTTGTTTGTGCCTTGCGATTGGCTGGCAAGAAGTGCCGGGTTGCACCCTGCCTCTCACCCACTCAAGGTCAGCTGGGATAGGCTCCAGCATACCACTGCAACCCCAATGAGGATTACACGGCATAGAAAATGAACGAATGTTCTGTAAAAATCAGGTGTTTGAAACGCACGGCCCACAACTGATATTTCGTGACCCCCTCCATGCCACCAAACCCCAGCGTTTGATGTATACGTTGTATACGTTGACATGATCTTCAGTTCCATAAGAGTCACCTCAGTTGGCAGAAAGGAAGAGGCTCTTTCATTGTGCAAAAACACAGCCAACGCCGAATTCCCAGTGAGCTTGTCACACAGTAAAATGAACATAGGAGTTTACTAGACAGAACACTACTACAATCACGGTGCAAACACAAAAAATTACATTGTGGAACAGGTAGGTAAACACAAAGGACAACTACGAGTACTATGGGGAACTATGTTAACTCTAAACACACAACTTCAGCAACTTTTTACAAAAGAAGTGCCGCAAGGCATACTGGCAAGCCTGGAAGCAGTCCCAGCGACACTACAATATATTACGTATATTGAGGTTTGATATTTTTGGTGGAATACTTGATGGCGGCCAACCTCACCCTTCACATATGATAATAATATATAATAATATAGATCACCTTTTGTCTCATTCATTTCTATACTTATGGTCTGTTTCCACCTTTGCCTAAATAAATCCACTTGGGTTTGCTTTATATTTTCATTGAATGCAATTTTTCTCCCGGAATAGTTTAATACTACACATTTTTCATATGTAACAGGTTTAGTAGCCTGTGTTAACAAGACCCGCCAGCACTCGACATGAGCAACGGAGAAAGAAAATGTTCCCTCAAACACAACCGAGACTATTAAAAAGTACCTCTAAAAAGGTGATATACTGCAGTAGCAAGAGTTACGGTACCATATGAAAAAGGGTACTTTATCTGTGCATAGCCAGATCCCTTTATTACTATTGATCTCTGTCACTGCCTCTTTTCAGCTGTGCATGCTGAGAGCGTGTTGCATCAAATATTTATTTTTCCCTCTCGCTTTAAATCCAGCCTAATACCTGCTGAGTCAAGGCATTTTTTTTTATTCTTTATTTTTTGTGGTGTGGATTTAGTCATCTGTGTACAACGTTGATGCACATCGGAAGTAGAGGTAGAGCGAACATAGGCGGCGAGTGCATGTACTTGTTTAGAGTTGGAGTGAGCCCAATGATCAAGTTTCCTGATTTCGAATTAACGGCAGACTACCACCAAAGGACAAGGTATAGCTTCTAGTGAAAGAAAGTGTGGAGAGGCAATCTTCTATAGACTCGGGCCAAATTATGCTTCTAGATCCAAAGATATGGTACAAATTGCTGCTTGCATTCAAGGAAAGGCTGCAATATGAACTAACCATGGATGCCGACATCATCATTCAGCCATTCATTCATTTTCTAACGCTTATTCTCACGAGGGTCGCGTGCGTGCTGGAGCCTATCCCAGCTGTCTCCAGGCGAGAGGCGGGCTACACCCCTGGACTGGTCGCCAGCCAATCACAGGGCACATATAGACAAACGCTGACATCATCAGTGAGGGGTAAAAACGTAGAATTAGTCACTTTCAGTACCGTATTTTCACCCAGTTAGTGTATTGAGTGTATTAAGTGTGCTTAGACAAGTTTAAATTGCCCTTAGTGTGACCGTAGATTTCATGCTAATGAGCTGTGGCTCCAAGACGTGTTGTTTATGCTAAGAGTCCACTGGGCCGGCGCCAGTTGGCGCCAAAGATTATGTGGTTGGTATGTAGTGGCTCGCTGTGGCACTAAATTAATGTTCGCTCGGCATGTTGCCATGTTACAGTTATTCGGCAGCACAACGAGCCGCTACACACCAATCACATATTCCTTGGCGTGAACTGGTGCCGGCCCAGTGGACTCCTAGCATCATTGGTGCAACTTGGCTCGTGCCATTACATTCTAGTGGATTCCAATAGGCGGATTGTTTGTGACATTTGGTTCCACTTGGTGGACACTTTGCGCCACTTACATCAAGCAATCGGCGTGACGAAGATATTACACATTTTGAAATTTTCTTGCAGCCAAACTCAATTTTTGCCACCGCTATGAGCCACCACGAGCCAATTGGGAGGCAGTTTGAGCCACTGCACGCCACTAGGCACCTTATTGGCGACATTAGGCGCCACAGCAAATTGCATTGGCGCGAAATGGCACCGGTCCAGTGGACTCCTAGCATCATTGGTGCAACTTGGTGCCATTCCAGTGGGTTCCAATAGGCGGATTGTTTGTGACATTTGGTTCCACTTGGTGGACACTTTGCGCCACTTACATCAAGCAATCGGTGTGACGAAGATATTAAACATTTTGAAATTTTCTTGCCGCCAAACTCAATTTTTGACGCCGTTACGGGCCACCACGAGCCAGTTGGGAGTCAGTTTGAGCCACTGCACGCCACTACGCACCTTACTGGCGACACTAGGCACCACAGCAAATTGCATTGGCGCGAACTGGCATCAACTGGCGCCGGCCCAGTGGACTCGTAGCATCAGTAAGATGCTAAGAGCGCACTTCACCCTTCTAATTTTGATATTTCGCTCTATTGCATGTATTCAAATATATATTAATTAATAAAACATCACTTTATAACAGGCATATTTAATAAAATGTGATATTTTTTGGACAAAGTTAAGAATATTGAAGAATGAAACTGGCAAAAGGGACTCAAATAGAAATAAGGCATTCAGAAGACAAAAACCAAAACTTACAGTCCCAACATCTGTAACTGACAGTTGCTTTACTTTAAGACGTGTAGTGAAGTCTTTGTTTGTTTGTCCTCCATCTAGAGGAGGGCATAAACACCAGGCGGGCTCAAACCCATGAGGAAGGATGTTTTTCATTTATGAAAACTCCAAATTTGAGTGAGGGGGATGAAAGTGAGGGAGATGATAGATTTCTCTCGTGCTTGGTGCTCATAAACAGTATCTAAGGACACACACATTACTATTAGAACATCATTAAAAAGTTATTTTGGGGGCCCTGAATAGCACAGCAGTAAAGCAAGACATGCATATACTGTAAATGCAGTTACAGTCCTTGTAATATTTGTATATTCACTGCTGACATTCACTCCGATCATTGTCATTGGCCGGAATTCTTGTAGTGCTTGTGCTACTTCGCTGTACTACTACTACTGCAATAGAACACCTCTCTGACAGTGTCACTCAAAAGTGAGTATTATTATCGTTCCAACATTTTTGTATTCTATTTACTTGTATATTTAATGTTTGGGGCTGATGTATTCATCTTTTGAGTTTTTCTTCCTGTTTGCACACATCCTCCTTCTCCCCCTCAAAGACTTAATTAGACGCCTGCTATTTCCTGCATGGCAAAAAAGCAGCAAGGAAAAACAAACACAAAAGACAAAAGAAAGCCACAGGGAGAGAAGACCCTCTGATTTTCCCACAATGCACTTTGTTATTGCAGCTTGCGGTAATTGCAAGAGGCACTGAGTGAATACTTTGTGTGTCCTCCCTTCTCATTTAGAAAAAAGGCTGGTATTCCCTGATTCCCCTTCTTCTTCTTTCATGCATATCAGCCTTCATTTTGCCGAGTGACCACTCGCTGCCAACATGGCGGCCCAGTGCACACAGCCAGCTGTGCAAAACAAGCGGCTTGCAAAAATAAACCCACGCACGCTGCTACCGACCTACATGCCTTTATACATAAGTAATCACATGTTTATGTATGTTGCTTTTCATGCAAACACACCATACATCCATGCATTGGAATGTGCATACTAAACAGTTCAGCGAGGAAAATGCTGGAATTAAAAGCACAATTTGCACTCCCTTTCAACTGGGAATGTTGAATTTTAATTAGAGATGCATGATATTGGCCTTCTTATTATTATTACACTAATCCCTCACCACTTTGAGCAGCAGGTGGCTTCCTCCGCTCTATACTTATCCAAACCTCCAGGCTGCAAGGATCGGGTGTCCGATTTGACAACGTACTGTGGTGACCGTAACGCCGCTTCATATGTAGAGGAAATCCGCATATTAAAAGTGAAAGACAGGAAGTGCTTCTTGTGTGTATTAATTTATGCAGGATCTGCACATCAGCAGTACAAAGCTGGGCTGGAAGCTCTAAAACCTCCACAGTATTTTTGCAAATGATGTTGTAGAGACGGAAGGACACATTCATTTCGCCTGGTAGCACCTCGTCTTCCTGGCAAAACATACATGGGTGTCCAAAATGTGTTACAGGGGCTATCTGTGGAACGTGGCTTATTGCAGAAATAAAATAACAGACCTGTGACAAAATACATGTCACCATTTGAATACATAACGCCAATTCCATAGCTTTACAGAGTGAAATAGTAGATAAAGAAAATATTGCACAATTATGCTATAGTATTTATTATCATTATATTATTTGGGCTCACAAAATGTAGACAATAATATTTAGCATTAATTGGGACAATAAACAAAACATTCAGTACCTGCATGGTTTATTGACTGATTCATTTTCTACGCTCACGAGGGTCGTGGGGGTGCTGGAGCCTATCCCAGCTGTCTTCGGGCCAGGTTGCCAGCCAATCACAGGGCACATATAGACAAACAACCATTCACACTCACATTCATACCTATGGACAATTTGGAGTCACCAATTAACCTAGCATGTTTTTGGAATGTGGGAGGAAACCGGAGTACCCGGAGAAAACCCACGCATGCACGGGGAGAACATGCAAACTCCACACAGAGATGGCCGAGGGTGGAATTGAACTTGGGTCTCCTCGCTGTGAGGCCTGTGTGCTAACCACTCATAACTGTGCAGCCAGTTTTATGATTTAGTCCAATAAAAAAAATGTTTATTGGACATTTTGCTGTTTTTCATAAAACTTAATGTCAAATCTCATGTATTGTTTTGTGTTGTGATTATTAGGAAATTAAGAGGTTTTCTAGACTAAACTAAAAAATATTTCACTTATAAATAAGGATTTCAACATCATGTAGAGTAATTGATCACAGTTGAGTCTGGACTTAACCACAATAAACAATGATTACTATACATAGTATCAACTACATCAAATCCAGACCTCCTCCAAAGCTTAAAACCAGCCTAGAGTCTAAATCTAGAGGGTCTAAAACCTGTCAGTGAACCAATAACTGCCATTTAGGATTGGAATTAGAGGTCCAGCGTCTCGATATATTCCTATCTGGATGAAACTTAAGTCTTACGTACGTTTTAGCCCTCCCTGCGTTCACCTAATACAATTTCGTTACATTCCTTCTTATTGTTTCCTGTCAGTGTTTCGGTGAAAGACCTGAGCAATGAAATCCATCAGGTCCAAAGTAGGCCACTGGGGATGACAGTGCGGTCACAAGATGAATGTCCCAGAAGAAGATGACGACACCGGCAGTCACAAACATTCACTCAGCCAACCTCATCTCCATCACGCTTACCGGATATGAGTGGAAAAAAAAGAAAACACTCAATGCTGTCTAACCCAAGGCTTAAAATGTTGGTAGGTGGATGGATGCAAGCATTTTTATGACAGTAGATCTTCTCAAGAGATGAAAGAATAGAACGCAAACTTGGATGTACTTTAACACTCAGCCATTATTGTCTCACGGTCATGTATAGTGGTTGTCGAGTCACAATCCGGGATGCATGAGTGCTGTCGGCACTGGGGAGCAGCGGGTCATTGAGGAGAATGATGGACTCCAACATGCATTGTGACATTGTGAAGCAGAAACTGGGCCACATCGTACCTTGACGAGATAAAATCAAATGCTAACCTATGAGGGCTGTACACAAATATGTCAGATAGCTGCACACACCGTTTTGGGTCAGACACCATTAACCCCCTAGTGTCCAAAATACTAGGTACAAGTTTACATATGACCAATTCTTGCAGCATAATTTGGTGTCTTCTGTGATTGAGCTGCCAGGCTTGCAATGATACGTTTGGAAGGAAATAATGACAAATCAATATACTGGGTGGAGAGAATAATGGGGTGTGAGGGCAGACAGAAATATTAACAAACAAGATGAATGCTGTGCTTTCTTGTTGCCATAATAGCAGTGTAACAGAGAGGGAAAGCGTACGTGTCTGGTGAATTGAGTATTGTGAGGCGGTTGCGGGCCAACGCCTGAGCGAACTGATCTTCATTAGCCAGATCTGGTTCTCGGGACATGGAACGTCACCTCCCGGGTGGGGAAAGAGCCCCAGTTTGTGCAAGACATTCACAAGAGTTCAAGCTTTGGAACCATATTCCTTGAGAAGGTATGCAAAGCTTCTGGGATGAGAATCAGAACGTCCAAATCTAGTCAGAAAAGGGTGGATTGCACCCATCAGGTTGGGAGTGAGGTCTTGCCCCAAGTGGAGGATTTCGAGGCAGACCAACATGGAGAAGAAAGGAGTTGAGCTGGCAGATACTACAAGTGGCCAAAATGCATTCACACATTTAGTCTTTCACATTTCAAAGACCCGAGTTCAGGTGGCCCTTGTGAGCCCCAGGGTAGACCTAAGACACACCAGAGCCCCCACAACACGGACCAGGATAAATGAAAGATCGATAGAGCGAAGAGCGGTAATGTATAGATATTTTTTGTAATTGATTTGATCACAGGCTGCACGGCGGTCGAGTGGTTAGCACGCAGACCTCACAACTAGGAGACCAGGGTTCAATTCCACCCTCTGTATGGAGTTTGCATGTTCTCCCTGTGCATGCGTGGGTTTTCTCCGGGTACTCCGGTTTCCTCCCACATTCCAAAAACATGCTAGGTTAATTGGCCACTCCAAATTGTCCATAGGTATGAATGTGAGTGTGAATGGTTGTTTGTCTATATGTGCCCTGTGATTGGCTGGCCACCAGCCTCTTGCCCCAAGACAGCTGGGATAGGCTCCAGCACCCCTGCGACCCTCATGAGGATAAGCGGTAGAAAATGAATGATTATCTCACGTTACTTTTTTTAATTAATTAATAATAATTAATAATTAAGGTCATTAATCACTGAACTTCAGACTTCACCATGACACATTCAATCATTTTAAGGATTTTTTAGGACCATTTCAATGCAATTTCTAATGATTCTAATGATTAATCTTTGCAAAAAGATTAATATTTATTTATGAAAAATTTCATACATTATAGGTATAAGATGGATGTCATAAATCCATGCAGGTATTGAATGTTTTGTTTATTGTCCCAATTAATGCTAAATTATATTGTCTACATTTTGTGAGCGCAAATAATATAATACTCAATAATAATGATAATAAATACTATACCATAATGATGCAATATTTTCTTTAATTTCCTCCCACATTCCAAAAACATGCTACGTTAATTGGAGACTCCAAATTGTCCATAGGTATGAACGTGAGTGTGAATGGTTGTTTGTCTATATGTGCCCTGTGATTGGCTGGCCACCAGTCCAGGGTGTACCCCGCCTCTCGCCCGAAGACAGCTGGGATAGGCTCCAGCACCCCTGCGACCCTCGTGAGGAAAAGCGGTAGAAAATGAATGATTTGATCACCGTAAAGAAGGTCAAGCTAACAGGAAGGCACAGCATCACAGTCCAGGCTTTATTAGTGTCATAAACAGACAATGGCTCTCTTTGGTGGTCTCAGGGCGTAATGTGTCCCTGTGTAGCCGGGCTCCACTGTACAAAATGGAAGCCATCAGGCTGCATTAATGAATTCCATCTTAAATGTAGGCACCTCGTCGCTCGTCAACAGTGTACAGGTTTGTCTATCCAAACAATATATATATTTTATTGTGAAACAGCAGCCAGGCTTTCACCAGCATCATTATTCCCTTTTTAGATGTGAAAATGTGCAGCCAGGTCCAATCAGACCCAGTCCGACTGATGTCTGGGCCAAGCGAAAAACAATACGAGAAAAAAAAAACAGTCTCGTTCACAAACGCACTAGACTGTATCTTGTAATTAAAAGCTTCATGTGGGACTGAGCGTGTCTACATGCCTCAAACGTGCCTCGACTACCTCCAACCCTGCATCCCCCTCCTGCTGTGACGATGGATCAGCGCTATGGAGGTGCAGCTTAGTTCCTGCTGAGCGAGGATGTAGAGGAAGCATGCGGCGCTGCTATAAAATGCTGTGTTTACTTCATGGACAAAATGCTGGACTTATGCCTGACGTTGCAAAATTACCCAAAATCAAAAGTCTGAATTTCATGAGGGAAATAAAGGATATTATATACCTCACCATAGAGTACCTCCTCCTTCACAACACTTGCTGGGCCTGCTGCTAAATGACTTCATTCTACTTGGAGAGGGCTATTCAATGGAGTGTTTTACAACTAACAAGTGCCAGCTACATTTTTAAACATCCATTCTCGTTCCAGTATTCAAAAGAAAACATATTTAGCATCAGAAGTATCTTTGATAAGGATACTTTGACAAGTACGGAGGGCATCAGCAATCAAACAGCAATCTAACTGCCAAAAGGCTATTCTACCGACAACTTTTACCAAACTATCACAAGCTCTCCAGAGACTTTCTCACTAGATGTGGTGCCATTCCAACCCCCCTTGAAGACATATTTTTAGCATCATTAGGGAGTTTATGTGGTATTTGGGGACTCAAAAATGAAAGCACGCATTTTCTATTCTCACTGAGCAAAACCAGAAGGTCCTTCTCCATGACTGCCGCTCATCTTATGATTAGCAAATAGCAGAAGCAAACGTAGGCTTGAAAAATCTCAGGATCTCAAACGTTTCTCAAAATTCTCAGTTTATCTGGATTTTTTTCTAATCTTTTTTTAATCATCATGTCTGCTTAGGGCTGGGGTGGGCAAATGTTTGGACTTACATTGCATAGCTTTAACAAAATTTATGGGGGTCCAGACTATATATATTTTACATGCAACAGTCCACCTGGGAATATTGTATCTTTAAAAGTGTGTGTTGCGTCCCTTTTTTCCCCAGGAGCATTTTGTAAACATCAGACTATATTAAATAACCAAATTGATAAAACAGCTACTTAAACAACAAAACTGTTGGCTCAAGCCATGATGCCAGGTTGTATGTTAAATTTAAATTAAAATACTTTGGAAAGAACGATGTGGCCACCGGGCCATAGTTTGCCCACCACTGCCTTAGGGGTTCCATATGGATCGAACCCAGAACATTTACTGACCGCGATTTCCAACGTAGGTTTTTTGTCAGCAGGAAATGGGTGTGTAAAGTTCACGTTTTGGTAATGGTCACGGTTTTACTGTATTTTCTGGACTATAAGGCCAGAAATGCATAATTAGGTTAAAAAAAAAAAAAACAAACAAACAAAAAAAAAAACATAAGTCGCACTGGAGTATGTCACATTTTTGCGGGTAATTTAACTTGCCCAAAACAGACATTACGTCCTCTTGGAAGGCAAGTTGTAACATTAAAAGAATAGAGAACAGGCTGAATAGATGTAAGATATGCTAACACAATCGTTATTCAGCTACACAAAAAATAAACATGAACAGAAAAGGTGTCCAGTGTTTATGTAACAAACAGTTTTTTCATTTATAAGTCGCTCTGGAGTATAAGTCGCAGGAACAGCCAACTTATGACAAAAAGTGTGACTTATAGTCCGGAAAATACAGTATTTTATTTGAACATGTTCCAAGCTACAATGAAAAACTTGACATAATTCTCTACTACATGGCAACGTATGAAGGTATTGAAGGCTATTAGTAAACAGCTGTCTGCATATTTTACCCTGTAAAACATGAAGTATCAGCCACAAGATACTTTAAAAGGACACATGTTAAACTCATTAAAATGTATAATCCCCATACTGACAGTGAAACCCCCACACCCCCCCAATGCCCCTAGTGACACGATTAAAACAGCACAGGAGAGGGGATGTAAGCAGATTTTCTTAAATACCCACCTGCATGAATTATTGAAGAATCCAGTGGCAGGCGGTGCATTTGGTACCTGGGCCCTCAGCGGGGACTTAACCGACTTAATCCGCCTCTTAATACCACCACTCTCATTTTGCAATTACACAAACCTTCAATAATATACAAAAATGCAATATACCAAGGTGTGGATTTTGGGGCTTTTTGTGTACTGGGTTTGAAAACAATAATTAATAAACCACAAAACTCAGTTAACCCTTTATCTTCCAATACATTGTCGCCAATACGCCACAGTTACATTTCAAATCAATATTTATCTAATAACATGACAAAAACAAAAGCCCACCAGGGTATGCTCTTTAGAGGCCGTGGTAAACAGCTTGTAAGCACTGGTGTAGAAATGGTGAGCAAATCCTTTCCGGGGCTGAGACAGGCTCGCTAGCTTCGGGGTTGATCAAAAACGCCGTCCAAGTTTTTCTAGTCCGCCTTGAAAATGGATTTTAAAATCGCCCGAGAACAAGTCAATTTTTACCCCCCCCTCGTCTGTCAGGCATTGTGGCTGACTATTCAGCTTGTCCATGCTGACGTTATTGTGAGCCAACGAGCCCCCCCGTGAGCACAACATGAATTCTGATTGTTTTTAAAAACAGCAGCAATGTGCAAAACAAGTAGAAGCTTTGCAGCCATGAAATGAAGGCAATAGAACAAATTAATACAATTTCATGATGGTGGATAGACCAGCAATAAAGGCTTTGCCCTGACAACACATCACTGGAAGCTTGTTAAGGTTAATGGTGTCGTTGTACATTTGACGAACCGATAAGTGAAGATGCCAGGTGATGACGTGAAGACATTTTACTTCCAAATAACACACAAAGCGGTGCTACAGGTCAGGTACAAAAGGTGTTAAAATAATCTGCTATGATTTGTCATGTTGTGAGTCAGTGTGTTTAATTAGACACCAACCTAAAACTGTCAAAGGTTTATATATTAATACATATTTTCCGCAGCTACACACAATAACCCGCGCAGAATTTTTTTTTTTAGATTTTGTAGAATCTGCACCTAATCCAACTGTATTTCCTTTGACTTGCGCTTCCTGCCAAAATGGTCTATTTTAATTTATAGGGCACTATAAATTATAATTTAATAATACCAATATGCTCTTTTGTATATAATAAAATATATATGATAAAAAATAATTTATAGTCCAAGGACCACCACTGGGCATGCCCACTCCGCTGTCAGTCAGAATCAGAAAAAAAAAAAATATTTTTTTATTATTCAAAAAATATTTTTTTATTAAAAAATGTGTATATATTTTTTTTTATATTTTTTTTTACATTTACAACTATTTTAATCTCCTTCCTGCCAGAACAGTCTGTTTTAATTTATCCCACCCATGGCCCGCCTCCGGGCATGCCCACAATCTGATTGGTCACATGCCCAAAGTGCTTCCTAACTATGAACCATATAAGGAAGTCCGCCCCTCTGTGACATCACAAAGGGGCAGTTTTACCACGACTTTTGAAACGTTTTGATCCAGCCCAAACTTCTTTCAGGGCACACAAACCTCATGATATGAAACTTTGGCATCAATTAACAAAGAATACTACATTTGAACGACATTTATAGGTCAGAAACGTGGAAAAAGCATAACTTAAATATTAAAGTGGCACAAAACGTTCAGATTCTAAGGCTTTGCTCACTATCTTCAGTGCTAAGCAAGCATGCCTATTGACAATAAAATCCCATCATCTCATGATTTCATGGCAAAGTGCTGTGGTCCACAAGGCACCAAAGCAGCATTAGTCATTTTTTACAGAGTGCAGTCATGGCAAATTTAAGGGGGGAGAAAAAAAGGCCAAAGCATTTAAGGTGAGGAGGTCACGCCAAAGTTCAAGACGCTGCTAGTGAATAATGCAACCGTGTCACTCCAACCCTTGCAAAGGCGTTTAACACTCGCCTTTGTCCCGTTCCCTTAAAAGCTTCTAGTCTCAGGCTTAAGGAATTAAATCAGGTTAAATTACACAAATGTCTACATGGAAGGAAAAAAAAAAGACACACACCCAACATAAGTGATTGTGAATGTCTGCTGGTATTTACCACTTTGAGAAGCAATCATCCCCTCAGCCATGGTTCGCTCTTCAGGGTGGTCTCCCCGATTCTCACTCTTTATCTGAAAGATCACAAGAGGGGGAGAGAAATAAAGAGAATGATGGGAAGGCTTTTAAGACAAAATGACAATCGATACATGAAGTGTTTTCAAAGCTCACTTCTTGTAAATCAGACTTTTATCGCAAATCCTGACCAATGCTAGCAGGGGAGTTGAAGTAATGGTGACCAAGAAGCCACACACGTACTGAAATAAGGAGTACACTCAAGCGGGGAAAGGTTGAGTGGTTGCAATTGCTTGAAAAAGGAGAGAAGAAGCAATTCAGCAAATTTGCATATTTTGGTCAAAATAATATTTTCATAATTAATTTTTAGTAGGAAATCATTCATAAATCCATGATAATATATGGATAAAATGTACAGCATGCATGCACCACTGTTAGGGGTGTCACAAGACAGTCAGTTCACGGGACAAGGTGACGAGATTTAAGAAAGGTTACAATGAATTGCTGAGCGTTAGCATGGCTAGCAGTGCAGTGACTGGCAGAGCGTTGTGGCTGACAGCACCCCCTGTGTAACCACTTCAGTTATACACTTCATTACACCGGCCACTAGGTGTCAGGGTTGATACATTGAGACAATAGCCACCAAGAAGTACATTGGAAACACTTCTATGCTAGGACTACGTTAAAAAGCCATAGCATTTCAGTATGTGGAATCAAACTATGGAATGGATTGAGAAAGGAACTCAAACAATGCACAACGATGAGCCAATTCAAGAAACAATACAAGCAGTTGATGTTTGCACTATATTGACAGTTACTATGTCACCCATTATGTCATTGTATGGTCATATCACCTACTTCGGTACGTGACAAAAAAATAAAAAAAATAAAAAACTATATTAGGAAAACAGGAAGTGAACAAATGTAACATTTACTGATTGTAAAAGTACCAGATGGAGGGGTAGGATTTAATAAGCTTTGCTTCTTCCTACTCCTTTTGGACACGTGGAACTGTGAGCTGATTATGTGATGCATTCAATTGTAATCTGATGCATGTTCAAATTAAATAAAACCATTACCACTACCATATGCATGCAAAACAATGCAACTGTAACCCGCAATACATGCTGGGCAACTTTCTGTAAGATAAGTGTCTTGAAGAGTCTTGAACCAGTCATGATATGCTATACATATCACTATATTGACACTATAGTACCCATTATGTCATTGGATGTATGGTCATATCACCTCGTACTTTGGTATGTGACAAAAATAAAAAACAAAAAAAAACTATATTAGGAAAGCAGGAAGTGAACAAATGTAACAGTTACTGATTGTAAAAGTACCAGATGGAGGGGTAGGATTTAATAAGCTTTGCTTCTTCCTACTCCTTTTGGACATGTAGAACTGTGAACTGATTATGTGATGCATTCAATTGTAATCTGATGCATGTTCAAATGAAATAAAACCATTACAAAGTATCCTGTCAATGCTAACGTGAGTCTATGTTATGTTTTTGTTCTAATATTCTTGGCACATTTTGGCATAGTCCTGACCCCTGAGTCAGGAGCGGAGTGCACAGTGTCTTTAAAAACAGCCACAAGCAATTGCAGGTACTCACGATAGTAGCAGATTCCTTCAAAAGTGGCAAAAAATGAAAACTAGCAGGCAGAATCAACACTTCTAAGGAGACGTGTCCAAAGCAAATAAAACATTCACAATGAACCAGTAAATGACAAAGAACACATTCTCCTGAAGAAGCCAGCTAATTACAAATAAGCACCAGCTGTGACTGGCAGCTTCCTTAGAAAGGAGGTAAAGGTGACTGAATATAGCACAAAACAGGAAGCGCTTGCAAAATAAAACAGGAAATAAGCAGAACTAACAGAAAGAGTTCAACGAGTCACGCAGAGTATGGCATTTTTATATCTTTTATGATGTCTAAGACGTCTATTATTATGTCAATTATATTGGAAAATAAAGGTATAAAAGTGACAATAGCAGTGTTAACACATCTAGTGGGCTTTATAATGCTAAAACAGATTTAGAACTTCTTAAACAGGTTTTCTTAGCTCTAACTATGAAAATATCCATGTGTATATATCTATAAGGAATCCTACTTCACGCAAATTCACTTTTTTAGGTCAGGTCTGAAATAATTAACCATGATAAAAGAAAACACGACGGCACAGAAGAGGGTTCTGGAGCTGAAACAGTGTCAAAAAAACAGTCACTTTCAGTGCAAATGTTGATCCAAAATTCCCCATTCGCTGGAAGGCGTGGAATGTATCCATCATTTATGGTAAGCGTGATAAGACAGTTATTGATTTTTGACCGCACTACCACAAAACAAGAAAGAACTCTCCGGGATGGAAACGTGTGATTTTATATCATCTTCCTTACATCTTATATTTCTTATTTTGTCTACTATATTGGGTAATATGAGTGTAAAGATGACTATAGGGGTGTTATGTAATGCATAGAGGGCTCTAATAATGTTCAAAACAGAATTTAGAAGGTCATAATTTTTTTTTTTACAGATCAGAGTACATTTGTGACCATCGTAAGTAGTCTTAAAAAAACATGGGCCAAGTAAAAGTGATTAATCAGGAATGACTCTGTAGGTGTTCTTTACCATTTATTTATGTATGTGTTATGGCGATGTTGCAGCAATACACGGTGCACTTTTAATAAGTTTGGGATGCAAACATGTGACTTTATATCATCTTCTTTACATCTTATATTTCTTATTTTGTCTACTATATTGGATATTATGAGTTTAAAGATGACTATAGGGGTGTTATGTCATGCCTAGAGGGCTCTAATAATGTTCAAAACAGTATTTAGAAGGTCATAAACCAGATCAGAATACATTTGTGACCATCATAAGTAGTCTTAAAAAAACATGAGCTAAGTAAAAGTGATTAATTTGTTATCAGGAATGACTGTAGGGGCTCTTTACCATTTATTTATGTATGTGTTATGTCGATGTTGCAGCAATACACGGTGTACTTTAATAAGTTTGGGATGCAAACGTGTGAGTTTATATCATTTTCTTTACATCTTATATTTCTTATTTTGTCTACTATATTGGGTAATGTGAGTGTAAAGATGACTATAGGGGTGCTATGTCATGCGTAGAGGGCTCTAATAATGTTCAAAACAGAATTTAGAAGGTCATACATTTTTTTTTAACAGATCAGAGTACATTTGTGACCATCGTAAGTAGTTTAAAAAAAAACATGAGCCAAGTAAAAGTGATTAATTTGTTATCAGGAATGACTCTGTAGGGATTCTTTACCATTTATTTATGTATGTGCTATGCCGATGTTGCAGCAATACACGGTGTACTTTAATAAGTTTGGGTCCTGGAAAGGGAGTCGCATTTCTAATTTGAGCCCTGAGCTGCAGAAGTTTGGGAAAGCCAGCTCTATCGCAAATCATATTGTTTGTTTTTAGATCTTCCAGCTAAAGTTCTTGATCTTTTTCAGAGCCTCCAGCCAAAAGTGTGTCCTACAGAAGGAGTTCACAGAAGCCTCCACCCACCCGCTACTCCTCTCTCTCTCTCTCTTTCGCTCTCATAATGACTTCCTTCATCCAGGGCTGCAGCATGAAACACAGCACATGGTGATTATGCATAAGGCGCCCTGACTCGGTAATGTGATGATAAGAGTGAGTGTGGAGACAGGAGACAGCTATCTCCTTCCATGTCCAAAGACAGAGAAGATGTTGGACTCGGGACAGTCTTGTTAAAATGACTCTTGACACTGCATGATATTAGCGCAACATTAAGAGTTCAAGGACAACGGCGGTCAACTTTTTTGATCATTTATCTGTTGGATCCCCTCGTTAAGCCTGCAGCCGGCTCCTGACAATGACCACAGAATATTGATGGGATGCATTTGAAGGAGCCATTTAGCTGAATTCATAATCCCCTTTTTGTCTGCCCAGGATATTCATGGGCAGAGGCGGAAGAGGCTTTTGACAGTCCAGGTTGAAAAATAACGTCTTTATGTTTCCGCACAGACATTGTCGGATACTCGTCGCTTCCATATAGCAGAAGGCGGTCAGTCTTAAATGATGTATTCGATCCTAATGAGCCTATAGGGGAGCTGTTGTTTCAGGAAGTGACAGCAAACGCATCCTTATTCAAGGACCATTCTAATTCCATTTAGAAGGCAGCATCATTGCATATGATGCGGCTTAATAAGGCCTCAATGAGAATCCGTCACATCCTGCCCTCTGAAAAATTGCAAACAACTCCCCTGCCTGCTACAAGCCTGGCCTTGATTCCCAAGGATGCATTAGCGCATCATTTGCCACCTGGCGTCAAGATGCGACACCCATCACGACAACGGTCTGCGCTCTTCGCCGCGCGGCCATAAAGCGTCCTAATGTGCTCGACCACCTGGAGGCTGGAACAGACGCTGCATCAGCAATAACAGACACCAGACTCGGGCTCGCTGTTGCTTAGCATCGCTTCAACTTTGCAAAACGGTGGTGCAAAGTTTGTATTGTTTGAAAAGACCGATTTCACGACTGCAAGCCGGCAAACTCATTTTGGAAGCTTATGCTTTTCTGCAATGAGATGCCTGCACGGAGCAAGGAACAAAATGCTTTCTATTTGGACGCCATACATTTCATTGTCAGGTTTTAAAACTTATTAAACTTAGTCTTAATTCATTTTCAGAGGAGAGTTTTGGGGCATTTTTGTAGAACTTTTAAGACCCACAGAATATTGAGTTTTAGAACTAAAACATTGAATCGATGTAAAGAAACATTACTATTTTTTTTCATTCATTCATTCATTTTCTACTGCGTATCCTTAAGAGGGTCGCGAGGGGTGCTGGAGCCTATCCCAGCTGTCTTCGTACACCCTGGACTGGTGGCCAGCCAATCACAGGGCACATACATATAGACAAACAACCATTCACACTCACATTCATACCTATGGACAATTTGGAGTCGCCAATTAACCTAGCATGTTTTTGGAATGTGAGAGAAAACCGGAGTACCCGGAGAAAACCCACGCATGCACGGGGAGAACATGCAAACTCCACACGGAGATGGCCAAGGGTGGAATTGAACCCTGGTCTCCTTGCTGTGAGGTCTGCGCGCTAACCAATCGACCGCCGTGCAGCCTACCGTGCAGTTTTTTTTTTCATCAGAAAAACAAAATAGTTTGTTTCTATCCTTTTGGGTTCTTTATAAATCAACACATCACAATATAGGGTGGTTTCAGCTAACCCAATCCAGCTCACCAAAATGTATTGTACTGTACTGTAAATTGTATTGTAATGTACTTTTTCTGCAGAGAAGCAAATTCAAGGAGAACCATGACTGAAGTCCATGTTTTTGTTTTAGAGACTCAAAACATCTGAACAGTTGTTTATGAAACAACAAAAACAACATAGGAAAAAATATTTTGATGACAAAATAACTATAGTTATTCACATATTTAGAACATAACACAAAAAAACATCTATTTACACAACAACGGCGTCACCCCATCCTTTGCGAACGTGACCAATCCACAGCCAGACGAACTCTGTGCCAGTGTAAGCTGCCTGTATTTTTATCTCAGCTGGATTCCTTCCGTCAGACAGAAACTTCTGTCTTGTTCATATCGAAGCTGTTGCTGCTGATCGGAGGGAAATAGAACTGTTGCCCCCTGCTGGGACAGAAATACATTGCCTAGGCTTAAAATTCACACACAAGATGCTTAAGACTTTCATCTGTAGCTCTTGTGAAGCTGTTGTTGTTGGACGTTTTTGGCAGTCAAAATAACTTCATGAAAATGCGTCTATAGATATCTTTGGCAGTGAAAAAAACGCTGTTCCACTCCAGTGCTCTAGAGGCAGTATTGTACAGAATAACCCCACTATAAGCAATGGTAGCATTTTCAAAACCACCTGTGAATGGCAGGTATGCATGTTTACACGCTAAATCACTCCACACTCTTTATTGCTCTCTGGTTCTACCATATCTTACTTATTGTGTGGAAATATGGGCTAATAACTATAAAAGCAATCTTCACTCGCTAAATGTACTGCAAAAAAGGTCAGTAAGGATAATTCATAATGCCGCCTACAGAGAACATACTAACTCCTTATTTCTAAAATCACAAATAGTTCAACTTGCTGATATAATTAATCTTCAAACAGCTAAAATAATGCATACGGCTAAAAATAACCAATTAGCTAAAAATGTCATCCAATACTTCTCTACAAGAGAGGAGAAATATGATCTCAGGGAAGAAGTACATTTGAAACACTTCTATGCTAGGACTACGTTATGCTAGCCATAGCATTTCAGTATGTGGAATCAAACTATGGAATGGATTGAGTAAGACCCTCAAACAATGCACAACGATGAGCCAATTCAAGAAACAATACAAGCAGTTGATGTTTGCTAAATACAAGGATGAAGAGTCTTGAACCAGTCATGATGTGCTATACATATCACTATATTGACACTTACTATGGTACCCATTATGGCATTGGATGCTTATATCACCTCCTACTTCGGTACATGACAAAAAATAAAAAATAAAAAAAAGCAAACCTTAAACTATATTAGGAAAGCAGGAAGTGAACAAATGTAACAGTTACTGAGTGTAAAAGTACCAGATGGAGGGGTAGGATTTAATAAGCTTTGCTTCTTCCTACTCCTTTTGGACATGTGGAACTGTGAACTGATTATGTGATGCATTCAATTGTTCATGTTCAAATGAAATAAAACCATTACCATTACCATATCCATGCAAAACGATGCAATTGTAACCCGCAATACATGCTGGGTAACTTCAAGTGTGCATGTGGGCTTCCCAGCATGCCTTGTAGGTTATTATTATGATTGTTTGGCATGTGTAAGCAGTCCCTGTGGTACAGTCACATGGTGTCTTACATTATTTTAGGTTGCACCATGCACATGCAGTTCAAGCTTTACTAATGGGGGGAGAAATGAGAATGGTTTCTCCCAATAAACAGGGAGAAACCATTCTGGTGTTTTTTTTCCCCACAAATAAAAGACTGCTTTGATCAAAAATCAGTGACGAAACCTGAATAGGTTACATTGTGTGTCACACTTTATATCTGTTTGACTTCACCATTCATGTGCAACTCAAGCTTTTTTCAAGCCACCCCACCCCAAAGTGGCGCCGATGCAAATGGATTTCACTGCACTTCATGCAGATATGCAGCAATAAATGAAATGGCTTCTTCCTTGCTAAAGTTTACCTGGCAACGTTATGCAGCTTTTGCATAATGCTGCTAACCAACCAACCAAAGTGTGATCAAAAGTGATCAAAACAGCAACTGACATTTGGTAGCTAGCTGTACAAGTATATGAAAGCCACAACATCCAGTCAAGCAGTCAGTTCTGAAGCGCTGTGGGACTTTTGTCCTGTTTTCAACATTATGAATGAATCAACATGTATACTTCTTTAGCGTAAATAAAGCCATTAGCCCAGGGGACAGGAAAATGCCAGATCACATTATCGTGCAAATTAACAAAAGAAGGCAAATCAAAAAGTTAATGGAAGCGATTAAATGGCATCCATCACTCCTACACATCCAGTTGATGTCATACGTTGCCGCTGAGGCATTCCGCCTCGTGTTACTTAACCTTTTCCTCAGCTTCCAATTAGAGAGGCTACACATGATGCTATGAAGACGGTGAAGACGACACACTTTGTGTCACCAAGCAGCAACGGAGTAAATGATTGATTGCACTGATAAAGCGTTAATTCATTCTGACAGGATGCTTGATGTGTCAGTCGACACACGAAGCAACAGCACGGTATGAGGGCGTTATGCAACGGTGCATGGCCGACTACAATATTAAACATATGGCTAAGTTAATACCAATCAAAACTGAGCATTACTGTAATTGATTGGATATAAGGGCCACTTTGACATTTTGTCAAGCAACACATCTAATATTTAAACTGTCCACTTTAATCATTTCCATATTTTTTCTCATGATATTATAACTTTATTGCCATCATTTTTTAACTGTATTCCATACCAGGCTGCACAAGCGCGCAGGCCACACAGCTAGGAGACCCGAGTTCAATTCCACCCTCAGCCATCTCTGTGTGGAGTTTGCATGTTCTACCCGTGCATGTGTGGGTTTTCTCCGGGTACTCCGGTTTCCTCCCACATTCCAAAAACATGCTAGGTTAATTGGCGACTCTAAATTGTCCATAGGTATGAATGTGAGTGTGAATGGTTGTTTGTCTATATGTGCCCTGTGATTGGCTGGCCACCAGTCCAGGGTGTACCCCGTCTCTCGCCTGAAGACAGCTGGGATAGGCTCCAGCATCCCCAAAACCCTCATGAGGATAAGCGCCAGAAAACGAATGAATGAATGTATTCCATAATATTATAACTGTATGCTCCAATTTTATTTTGATTTGCTTGTTTCTCATAAGATCACTTAAAAATCACTTCAATATTTGAAATATATTATAAAATGACGTTATTTTCCTCACAATATATACTGTATTTTTTGTGAGAATCAGACTCTTTTCTCTTAACATTTTGACTTTATTTATTTGACTTTTTATGTTTTTTTTCTTTCATTTCTGCTATTTTTTTTAACATTTCCAACTATTTTAATCTCCTTCCTGCCAGAACGGTCTGTTTTAATTTATTCCACCCACAGTCCGCCTCCGGGCATGCCCACAATCTGTGATTGGCACGCCCAAAAGGGGTACAGACTCTGAACCATATAAGGAAGTCCTCCCCTCTGTGACATCACAAAGGAACGGTTTTACCACGCCTTTTTAAATCAAGCTTTTTGAGCCATCCCAAACTTCTTTTAGGGCTCATTTCCAAATACGCAAACCTCATTATCTGAAACTTTGGCATGGCTTAACACGAGAATACAACATTCTAACGACATTTGTAGGTCAGAAAAGTGGAAAAAGCAAACTAGGCTCCCTTTAATGAAGACTGTTGCAAGAAGCGGCGAGGGAGGATGGGAGTGATACATTCGTATTTGCAATTTACAGTATTCTTTTATGAATTCAGTTCTGTTTCTCACCTTTTCTATCAAATTGCCAGTACTTGCAACTTTCTTTGGCCCCATGGCGGGTTATTTAGCAGTCTCACTCAATAAAAGAATTCACAGACAGTGAGTCACAAATATGTAGGATGTTTTGTTTGAGCTTAGAATTCCTCCAAATGATACACAACACTTTGTTTCACACAATATGGTATTGCGACCGAGATAATGTGCAAAAACCAAAGCAGAGGTTTGACTTTAATATTCTTTGTCACCTACAAGAAAGACTTTAGTCTGCTTACACAATTAAAATATCAAAATCGCCCCCGCTTCCTTTGATTTTTCATAGTGGTGCCCTCGGTGGAAAAAGTTTGGACATGCCAGAGTTTTTTTTTTTTTCAAAGTAACTCCACTCCTGATAAATATTTCCACACATTGTTAATGAATAATGAATAATAAATAAAGGCATTTGAATGCCAACGGCAAGAATAAGGCAGCAAAAGTCACAATGCAAAAGTGTTGCTATGCGTCGAATGTACTGTCATCGTTTGTGTCTGACGGTTTTCCTGCACATGATTCCGCTCTGTAACCCCAGCATGTGTGTAATCCCGCCCCCACTGTGTGTCTGTGCAAGTATGCTGCATGAAGCTGCGCCATCCAGTGCAACCGCCGGACTCCTCTGGCCTCGGTGTGACTCCTGAGAGATGATGAAATAAAAAAAAAAAAAAAAGAAGAGCTGCAAAGTCCAATAGCGAGCGCACCCCACGCATGCTCTCTCTGGAGTTGGCTCACCGGTCCATGCAGTGCTTCTCCTCCATGCTACACAGCAGCGCATTCAGACACATGTAGTATGTCCGCTCCAATTAGTCGAAAAAGAGCTCCCATGTCGCCCTGCACCTCCTGGTGGCATGGAGTGATTTGCTGCAAGTGTTGTTTTCTCCTTCAAACAATAGCCTGTGTGACACGTAGCTACTGTGGAAATGAGAGGTTGTCCAGCTGCACAGTGAGACGCTTAAACATCAAACAGCCAAGCAGTTCAACAGTTTAGAGTTAGGATGAGCAAGCCGACATCGGTGGACACGGAGTGACAACACCGTGTGTTCAATGCCAATGAATTCAACAAAGAGGAAGGCCGCAAAGTAAACAAAGGACAATCTCTCTCCACAAATCAACACCCCTTCGTGAACCGCAGTTGTTAATTTGACTTAATATACTGTTGATAAATATTTTAAGATGGGTGCAATTTGACCCTGGAACAGATTATGTCGATATCAATTTCAGTCTCCACCCAATTTCCATAGGAGTCGTTTTTTGACAGAACATTTTGGTAAAATTTTCCCTGATTTTTGTACCCTAGTCTGTTTGTCCCATAGTGTGTCATTCCGTGGCCACACCAGCACCGTTCATTAATTCATTCATTTTATACCGCTTATCCTCACAAGGGTAGGGGTGCTGGAGCCTATCCCAGCTGTCTTCCGGCGAGAGGCGGGGTACACCCTGGACTGGTGGCCAGCCAATCACAGGGCACATATAGACAAACAACCATTCACACTCACATTCATACCTATGGACAATTTGGAGTCACCAATGAACCGAGCATGTTTTTGGAATGTGGGAGGAAACCGGAGTACCCGAAGAAAACCCACGCATGCACGGAGGAAACCGGAGTACCCGGAGAAAACCCACGCATGCACGGGGAGAACATACATCTCCACACAGAGATGGCCGAGGGTGGAATTGAACTCAGGTCTCCTAGCTGTGAGGTCTGCGCGCTAACCACTCGGCCACCATGCAGCCCAAACCAACACCAGAAATTTGATGAAGTACTTGACAAACACTATTACAAAAAAAACTTGCACAAAGATAGCGTACCTTCCCCTCCTTTCTCGCAGCTTCTCGCCATACCCGCCAACCAGTCTTCAGTGTCAGTGTCGTAAACATTTTGTCCATTTGATTTTTCATTTATAACTATTTTGCATTTTTGTATGCACATAAAAGTATAAATATTATAGATGAAATGTATTTTTGTTAGTAATTTTGGGGGTTATGGATGAAATTAACTGAATTTATTTGCTTCCAAAGTTAGCTGGGATAGGCTCCAGCATACACTCGTAACCCAAGTGAAGACTAGCACGTATAAGCAAGGCCTTCGCCACAAGCGATACCGACGGGTATCTTTTCGAAAGAAAAGTAGGTTCTGTAAATCCGAACCATGAAGCGTAATGTTACACACACTTCAGCTGGAGCTATAAATAGACGAGCGAGGAACCCTCCACCCTTCTCCTGAGGAAGGCTCTCTATTTGTTGCCCCCCTCCAGCTACTGTACGCCATTTCTAGTCTGCTGCTGCTGAACATTTGTCATCATGTGGACTCTTTTTTTGTCCCACACTAATGAAATGACGCACGTCCTCTCGTTTATTCTGCAGCCTCTGCACTTATGAGTAGTGCAGTGATGAAAGAATAAAAGCTAAATATTGAATGGGAAGTCCGGATGAAGAAGTGATCATCATTCCAATCATCCAGGCAGATGACAGGCTGGCAGCTACCGCCCCTACGGGCCTCCCCCGCCACCCCATCTCTCATACCCCCCCATAGAGGTGACTATGAAACATGGACAGCAGCAAATTGAGATTCATCAGGCACGCCTTCCTCGCTTGCTGAAATCTATATTCAATTCTGCAGCATCTGTCATGGCCGCGGCGGCGGGACGAGGCATGCTGGGATTGAGAATCACTTGTGAAAATGTGACTCTTGGAAAAACACCGCCTGTCCTTCAGGTTACCTCTCTCACAGCCGCCGGTGAATTCACAGGAGGGAATTTATCCGCCGCTTGGCAAAGTGCCTTTTTCTTTTTAAAGTCTTGTCACAAAATACTTCACACAAATGCATTCAAACAGATACAAAGCTGCTTTTTTGGGGGGGCTAAATGACTTAGCTACACCTGCACAAATCTAATGTGAGGAGAGTTGTACCTTCATCCTTCTATTTATCCGAGGCGGTAGGGACCTCACCAAGGGTTTAACATCGGGCAATTAATGAGCCTACAATACCTGTACATCAAGGATATGCTGTTTCCCACAGGACTGCAATCTATCTGGGGTGGGGGTGGGATGCATGGGGGGGTCAAGTTTGCATAACTGGCCACTACACATTCAAAGCAAAAACAAATATGCTTACAAATACAATCTACGTAAATATATATTTTTTTCATGTCACAAACAAGACGGACCCCCCTGTGGCAGCTTTTAAATGGGGGAGGGGCCCATAGCTGGCTAGATTTTTCTGAAAGGGCACCAAGAGGGAACCGAGTGGTTAGCGCGCAGGCCACACAGCTCGGAGACCCGAGTTCAATTCCACTCTCAGCCATCTCTGTGTGGAGTTTGCATGTTCTCCCCGTGCAGGCGTGGGTAGCGACACCAAGAAAGGACATCATCTTCCCCACTCTAACTCTCCAACACAGTGATTTTTTTTTAAATAAACTTTATTCCAAACAGTAAAAAAAAACACAATGATTTTCCTTATGGATAATTGACATTTCATTCTCCTAATTGTCAAAAATATTGTCATCCCTATTCTTTACACAGCAAACCGGCTCAACGGTGCATCTGCTGGTTGCACCAAGTAGTGCACTCCATCCCGAAAATATGTACATTATACTCCAGTTCATTATATTGATTTTACACCACGATGACTACAGTATTGGCTGCATGGCGGATGAGTGGTTAGCGCGCAGGCCACACAGCTAAGAAACCCGAGTTCAATTCCACCCTCAGCCATCTCTGTGTGGGTTTTCTCCAGGTACTCTGGTTTCCTCCCACATTCCAAAAACAATTGTCCATAGGTATGAATGTGAGTGTGAATGGTTGTTTGCCTATATGTGCCCTGTGATTGGCTGGCGACCAGTCCAGGGTGTACCCCGCCTCTTGCTCGAAGACAGCTGGGATAGGCTCCAGCATGCCCTCGTGAGGATATGCGATAGAAAATGATTGACTGACTGCTTAAAAGTTAAACCAATCTTTCTGTGTACCATATTTTTGTGTCAATATCATACACAACAATACACTCCATCATACTGAGCTGTTAATAATGTTTTAGTAGGAAGCAAATGGGATAAAAATGTACATGAATAAGAAGTAGATTAACGCCGCATGACTCCATTGACTTTTAGACCTTTAGATTATTTCCCCTCCGTTATTATCCATTATTTTTTTTATTCCAGTGCTTTACGTAATTGAAACCTCAACACAATAAGAGCTAATTTAATAAAGCAAACATTGCAAATATTAATGAGAGACTAGCCTCGTCTCGTGGGACCCGCGTTACTGGTTTGTTAGCGGGATAAATGAAGCCAAACACGCAAGCTTTTCGCCGTGATACAACATGCGTTATGATGTCAACCGAGGCAATTGTGCATCTGTTCTTGTTTAAATGTGAAATGGCTTTTCATCAGGCGGTTGCTCACCATCAAAAATGCATAATGGTACCAGTAAAGCCCCTTTATGAGTCCACAGTGAGCAATGAGCTGTGTCAAACACATGCACACACACCCTTCACCTGCCCCCCCCCTCAAAAAAATTGATACGAATTCGTCATTGGAGTCATGCACGCAACTTGTGTAGTCAGTCACTGTTAACTACCCACAATTCCACAGAAACTCTTCTATGAACAATTATACATTCATTATTCATTTTCTACCGCTTATCCTCACAAGGGTCGCGGGGGATGCTGGAGCCTATCCCAGCTGTTTTTGGGTGTACACTCACATTCATACCGATGGACATTTTGGAGTCATCAATTAACCGAGCATGTTTTTGGAATGTGGGAGGAAACCAGAGTACCCAGAGAAAACCCACGAATGCACGGGGAGAACATGCAAACTCCACACAGAGATGGCCGAGGGTGGAATTGAACTCGGGCCTCCGAGCTGTGTGGCCTGCGCGCTAACCACTCGGTTGCCTCCGGGTGCCCTTTCAGAAAAGTGACAAGTGACAAGTCTAGTCAGCTATGGGCCCCTCCCCCATCTAAAAGCTGCCACAGGGGGCTCGGTCTTGTTTGTGACATGAAAAAATATATATTTAGATTGTATTTGTAAGCATATTTGTTTTTGCTTTGAATGTCAAACTTGACCCCCCATTTAGCCCACGCCCACCCCAGATAGATCGCAGTCCTGCGGGAAACAGCATATCCTAGATGTACAGGTATTGGGTTGGAGGGTGGAATCGAACTCGGGTCTCCTAGCTGTGAGGCCTGTGCACAAACCACTTGTGTAGCCTCGAACAAATATGTTTTCCATTAAAAAAATAACCAATGTTCTTTTTCACACCTACTGTATATCAACATGCAACTTACTACCAAGTATATTGCATAACACAGCAGCAAAGAACAGTAAGGAGAGTCTAACAACTGAGGCCAATCCAATGTGCGACAATTAAACAGGTTTTGAAACCGAAACCCTGCCAATATTGGTCATTGATATTATCGGACATCCCAAATTATGACTTCACAAAAGGGTTTGAAAAATGCGACAGTGGTTCAGTTACTTTGATAATTTTTTAGTATTGAATGATCTTCTGCACAGTAGGTCAGGTTATCGTGAAGGTTCAGTCGTTCCGTATCCACTAGCACTGTCGTCACATCCCTTGAGCTCCAATACTTACAAGCAGAGCCGAAAGCCAACAATTGTTTCCTGTTGAAAGCCGCAATTCTTGGGAGTTCACTCAAAGAAAACGGAGTCCAGAAATATGACTACACACAGAAACGAGTGCTTTTATCGTATCAGTTTGACAGAGAGGCCGCCTGTCTGCAGTTTCTCCCTGTGCTGCACTCTGACCGTAAATGAAAGCAAAACATTATGCCGCTATCTCTTTACTGTCTTGCTCATGCTCATGCTCAAATGACTTCTGTGGGATCAGTGCAACCCCCAAGGAGCTAAAAAAGGTCACAGTAAAGAGATGGAGGAGGGGGCGAGCATAGCTACAGAGACGCTGTCGATTCAGACTTGCAAGGGTGACATTAGCGGCTCCTGGAGCTACAACACTCCATGCCTGAACTGAAAGTGGCTTTTTTTGGGTTACACAACCGTAAGTTCTTGGGCATCAAGAAAGTATGCTTCTGGTTCAAACACGGGGGAGTCAGGCGTAAACAGAAAGCCCTTCATCAGGCGTCCGGTGCTTGTCAATTAACATCCTGCTTGTCAATGACAGTGGACAGCTCTGACAGCTGTCAATCACACTGCTGACATATCTGGACACTCACAAGCACAAAGATTGCTGGCTGATTCAATTATTCATTTATTCATTTTCTACCGCTTATCCTCATGAGGGTCGCACGGGGTGCTGGAGCCTATCCCAGCTGTCTTCGAGAGAGAGGCGGGGTACACTCTGGACTGGTGGCCAGCCAATCACAGGGCACATATAGACAAACAACCATTCACACTCACACAATTTGGAGTCGCTAATTAACCTAGCATGTTTTTGGAATGTGGGAGGAAACCGGAGTACCCGGAGAAAACCCACGCATGCACGGGGAGAACATGCAAACTCCACACAGAGATGGCTGAGGGTGGAATCAAACTTGTGTCTCTTAGCTGTGAGGCCTGCACGCTAACCACTTGCTCACCGTGCAGCCAAATACACAAATATGATAGTTTATTTGGGCACGGCGGTCGAGTTGTTAGGGCGCAGACCTGCAGCTACGAGACCCAGGTTCAATCCCACCCTCGGCCGGCCATCTCTGTGTGGAGCTTGCATGTTCTCCCTGTGCATGCGTGGGTTTTCTCCGGGTTTTCTTCTTCCCACATTCCAAATATTCCAAAATTGGCGACTCTAAATTGTCCTAAGTATGAATGTGAGTGTGAATGGTTGTTTGTCTATATGTGCCCTGTGATTGGCTGGCCACCAGTCCAGGGTGTACCCCGCCTCTCGCCCGAAGACAGCTGGGATAGGCTCCAGCAACCACAGCGACCCTCGTGAGGATAAGCGGAAGAAAATGAATGAATGAATGATAATTTATTAGGATAAAAATGGGGTGCTTACATCGGCCACCAATCGGTATCGGCCGATATCAGTGAAAAAGGACGGTATCGATATCGGCCAATACTTTCTTTAAAACGCAGATCCCCTCTGCCGATCAGCTCCACCGATCAGCTCCGCCCTCACAGCAACATCCAGAGCAAGCATGTCTGCCTCGTGTGGGACTTCCTGTCTTTGTGAGAGTGATATTAATTTTTCACCCTGCAAAACGTGCCTTTAAAATATTGACACATTCAAAATTCGACCAAAAGATTCACTTCTAATGTTCTGCTCTTGTGATTTTAAGGATGTGCACGGCTAATTTTATTGACAAGAATGACTGCATGTATTTTTAAGCTGCTTTCACTTTGCCTCTGCCCAGGGACAACAGATGGAAATTAGCTTGGAGCTACAGTATCTCCGTTCTGTGCAATATATGCATTGTGCGATGTCCCTGTCAAATAAACAAACAAATAAATAAATAAAAGAGAGTTCACGGCCAGCTCTTGGATTGTTTAGCTGTTTGCCCACAACCAATTAGTGTGCAGTGCACGCAGGGGACTTTCATTTATTATCCACACAACTCTCCTAACAATACACGTGAAGATGAGCTCGCACAAGCATTATCATTCCTCCCCGGAGACTTTTTACTGTCCGGGAAGAAGCCAGCATTTCCTGGTCTGATGCATGGAAGCATCCAAAAAAAATAAAATTCCAGCCTGTGAACATATCAACATGGAGGTTTGTTTTTAGTTTCCTTCAGCCTGTCCCAACAACGTAGTGTCACAAGGTTTACAAATCCCATATTTTATTTTAACCATTTTAAATCCACAATAGTGGATTGGGCCTCACAGCTAGTCGACCAGAATTTGATTCCGGGTACAACTGGGTACTCCGGTTTCCTCCCACATTCCAAAAACATGCTAGGTTAATTGGCGACTCCAAATTGTCCATAGGTATGAATGTGAGTGTGACTGGTTGTTTGTCTATATGTGCCCTGTGATTGGCTGGCCACCAGTCCAGGGTGTATCCCGCCTCTCGCCCGAAGACAGCTGGGATAGGCTCCAGCACCCCTCATTAGGATAAGCAGTAGAAAATGAATGAATAGTGAATTGGAAGTGTGTGTAGCCTTGATGCTGGAATTTGGACAGTTGAAAAGTACAAGGGGTATGTCCATGACGTAGGGTTGTGCAGTATTTTATGTAGTACTTTGTGTAGTAAGGCAGTGAGAGTGGTATTCATGTTACATGGCTTTCTGGTGTTTTTTTCAGTTCTTTGTGAGTACTTGATTGGATTTTAAATTTCTGTTGTTGTTATATAAATACCCTCGGCCATCTCTGTGTGGAGTTTGCATGTTCTCCCCGTGCATGCGTGGGTTTTCTCCGGGTACTCCGGTTTCCTCCCACATTCCAAAAACATGCTAGGTTAATTAGCGACTCCAAATTGTCCATAGGTATGAATGTGAGTGTGAATGGTTGTTTGTCTATATGTGCCCTGTGATTGGCTGGCGACCAGTCCAGGGTGTACCCCGCCTCTCGCCCCAAGACAGCTGGGATAGGCTCCAGCACCCCCGCGACCCTCGTGAGGAAAAGCGGTAGAAAATGAATGAATGTTATATAAATGCACCATTTACCGAACTATCCATGAATCCATTTTCTATGCCGCTTAGCCTCATTAGGGTCGCGGGGTATGTTGGAGCCTATCCCAGCTGACTTCGGGCGAGAGGCGGGGTACCCCCTGGACTGGTCGCCAGCCAATCACAGGGCACATATAGGCAAACAACCATTCACACTCACATTCATACCTATGGACAATTTGGAGTCGCCAATTAAGCTAACCTATGCTAACTAATGTAGTTTAGAACATTCATTCATTCATTCATTCATTTTCTACTGCTTTTTCCTCACGAGGGTTGCAGGGGTGCTGGAGCCTATCCCAGCTGTCTTCGGCCGAGAGGCTGGGTACACCCTGGACTGGTGGCCAGCCAATCACAGGGCACATATAGACAAACAACCATTCACACTCACATTATACCTATGGACAATTTGGAGTCGCCAGTTAAGCTAACCTATGCTAACTAATGTAGTTTACAACAATAATGTAAAAAAGTGTAAAAAAAAAAAAAGCCTCGCCTTAAGAGCACAAAAATGCCCCAACACTAACCTGGCCTATTTATTTATTCATATTATCCACCAAACAGGAAGCAAAAGTGGAACCTGAGCTGACCGTATCTCTAACAGAGCCATTCAGGTGCAGCCGCAGCACAGAAAGACAGCGAGCGAGAAAGAGCCTATCAGGTGTCTCCTGCACTGTTCCGCCGGCGTGCAAATGAAATGACGAGACAGAAAAATGCATTATTGATTAGGTTGATGCCAAATGGGTTGGTAGGGGATCGGTGTGGATCGGCGGGGAAGGTAATTAATCCAAAAAAGGAGGCACGGACCTTCCCCTCTACAACCATCGCTCACTGCTGAAACTCTTGGTGCGAACGCTGAGAAAAATAGGTCGCTAGCTTGTAGGCACAGCTGGTGTGAGGCAGGCAGGGAGTGCTGAGAGTTGCGAGCACACAAACAGAAACACAACTAAACACACACCAGAGACGGGTTGGAGTGGATTCGCTTTATCGGCATTGTAACATCTGCTATACTTTGTTACCAAAGTTAATAGAAACAGTTGCACTGTTAAAAGCTAATAACAGGGCTTCATTTATTTTTATGGATGTAAAACGAAGGTTAGAATAGCATGAACCAACTTCGCCAGCCGGTTAAGATATACCATATTGTTTATACTGTTACAGTCGCGGTGTTAAAATGCTAACAAAGGCAGTGGTTTGACACTGGAACAGATTATTTCTCGAAACAGGGGCATGTAGAGCTGCAGTAATTAATTGAGTAATTAATTAATGTGAAATCGATTATCAAATGAATAGCTTTTTCCCCATTTCTGCTTTTTTTTGGTCTATATTTTCACTTCATTCTCATAACATTACTTTTTCCCGCAATGATATTTTTCTAAAATAACAACTTTATTAGTTGTAATATATTGCAGTTTTCTACTAGTAAAACTATGTAATTTTTTTCCTCATAATATTATGAAATTATAAAATTATTTCTGATTTTTCCTTTTTTTCTATTTTACACTTTATTCTCATAACATTTCCCACAATCAAATTTTTCTAAAATCACAACTTTATTAGTTGTAATATATTTCAGTGTTATACTACTAAAACTATGTGATTTTTTTCCACATAATATTATGACATTATTCTCATAAAATCATAATTTTCTTTTTTTCAACTTTTTTGTCTTAATATTTTGAATATAATTAGTAAAATTACTGCTGATTTTTCTTTTTTTCTATTTTTTTTTTCTTCATAAAAAGTTTTTTTTTTTTTTAGAATGTGTCAATAACAAAAAAAGCCCTGGGCTATACTTTGGAAACCACTGGTCTCGGGCCTAACCGATTACTCAATTAATTGAAACAACAAATTCGGATTAATCGACAAGGAAAATAATTGATAATTGTAGCACTGCATGTAACGACATTGTCGGAATATATAACAACAATAAGAAATTATACATATTATTGGAGGTCTTTGAAGGAAACAAACATGAAAAACCTGCGGGCAAACCCCTGTATGAAAAGCATAAATAATAAAAAAGACAGCATTTTAAATTGCTTGTGGAGCCATCTAAAGAAATATGCTCATGAGGAGTGAGGGAGAAAAACAACAATAGTGAAATTAATAATAAAAAAAGAAGACGACAAAATGACAGAATCCATTCAGGCTAGTGCCTTGAAGCAATAACTTTTCATATTAATTACAAGAAGATCAAAAGAAAGCATTGTGGTGGAGGAATTTGCACAACCACGCAACAACTCAGCTTTAAAGCCGGGATTTGTTTTATGACTGTCAGAAAGTTTTGGTATACTTTTAGTGAATGTAAAAAAAAAAAAAAACAGTTATTCCAGTCGGAATATTAAATTGTGAGATGTGATGAGATCCCAAACAGATCTCAGGGGAATGGAGAGGCTCATTAAAGTAAAATCACATGAATGGAAGCTTTGAACATCTGCTGTGATAATGACTTCACTCATGAAAATAGGAAAAAACTAATTACACCTTTTTTTTCTGTTTTAACATCCAAACAATCAACTTCGAGCATACCTATTGGATTTCAATTTCCCTGCAGCCAAAAAGCTCGGAAATCACAAAACTCGTTAACACCACATATGAATACCATTTTGCTGGTCCTCTGAACACATACAGTGTAGTGAAAACGTCCATTAAATACTTCTAATTAAGTTTTATTACAGTATTTTATGTCCTTGGTGTGCATAATATTGCAGATACTAGCAAGGAGGTTTGAATGAGATATATTGTATGCCTTTCAAGGCCACTATTGGATATCATTTGTGCTCTTTGAACAAAAAAAAAAAAAGAAATGCAATTGAGAATTTATGTTAACATGCCGGGAGACACAAACTCTAAAGAAGACAACATGCATTATTTCCACAACCATACGTTCATCCATCTTACTGCGTGTCACCCAATTATAGCGCTTTTGCCATGAGGAAGTGAAGCAATTAAACGATGCACACAAAGGACGCTGTCATCGGGTCTGTCGTGTTCCCACCCGGTGGAGTAGTACCGAACCGGTGCTGAAACTTTAACCACCACGATACAGCGGAAAATTATCATCTGGATGCTCTTTCACTTCATGTGTATCAACCATGTGAGGTCAGACGGCCACTAAAATCAATAACACTCTTAATTTTAATAACACATTTGATGATGGGCTGAAACTGTTCCCAGGTGGAAAACAAATGGCTGACTTTGGAAGAAAAATTGTTTGAGGCAGATTCTGTGAGAATGCATGTTGTGTCATAGATTTAAGTCCTTATTTCCTAGATTGACCACAACATTAGAAAAGGGGAAGTGTTGCCTTTATTCAGATTTCCATGCAAGCTAACGATAAAAAGTACAACAATGAAACAAAAACGACACGGTCACAGAGTTAGTTAGTTAGTTCTAGCACACATAAACACCCAACTGTAACAATATGTAACACATAACCTGCACAGTTCACCGCAGGCTTTTCAACAATACCAAGCATGACTCTGTACCACTTTTGGGTCGCGAGATACGGATTTTTTTTGTTTTTGTTTGGATGGGTCTAAGCTGGTCTGAAGCGATTGGAAAAATTATCAAACGGTTACTCTTATCGACTTGGAACCAATTCCTACCACAAGCTTCCAAACGATACCAAGCATGACTCTACGACTTTGGATTCCCAACATACACGATATTTTATGGTCCAGCGGAAAAAGCATTTTTCTCGAATAACTCTCAAACAGTAAGTCCTATCGACTTGGAACCGATTCCCACCGGCATACTGAGAATGGACTTGAATAGCCTTTTATTGTCGATGCACAAAAGATCTAGATCTAGAAATACTATACAAATATTGCTGAACACGTATAGAAGAAACAATAACATCGTTGGCAGTGTCTTTCTGACAGGTGAAGAGGGATTTTGTTTTTGTTTGGATCGGTCTAAGCCGGTCTGAAGCTATTGGAAAAATTCTCGAACGGTTACTCTTAGCGACTTGGAAACAATTCCTACCGCAAGTTTTCAAACGGTACCAAGCATGATTCTACGACTTTGGATTCCCAACATACACGATATTTTATGGTCCAGCGGAAAAAGCATTTTTCTCGAATAACTCTCAAACAGTAAGTCCTATCAACTTGGAACCAATTCCCACCGGCATACTTAGAATGGACTTGAATAGCCTTTTATTGTCGATGCACAAAAGATCTAGATCTAGAAATACTATACAAATATTGCTGAACACGTATAGAAGAAACAATAACATTGTTGGCAGTCTTTCTGACAGGTGAACACAAATAACTATTTTCACACAATTGGTGGTGAATGACAGGTTGTTTTTTCAAGCAAAACAAGATTTGGGGTTTCAAATTCAATGTTGAGGTTCGTATTGGGAGTGACCAGGATGGATAGGATCAGGAAAAAGTACATCAAAGCGACATTACATGTTAGAGGCCTTGGAGATAAAGCCAGAGAGGCCAGACTGAGATGGTTTGGACATGTCCAGGGGAGAGATAGTGAATATCGGTAAAAGGATGCTGCGTTTAGAGGGTAGTTGGTGTAAGAGAGACAGATGCAGAAGACAGGGTTGGATGGAGTAGATTGATTTGAGCGAAAAGCCCAAAGAAAAAGAAGACTGTACTCTAGAAGGAAGGAGAAAAAAGTAACATTGTTTACAACAAGTTTAATTCCTCATCTTATTAGCCTTTCATGTTTATCTGTTATGGTTTAAATCTCTTCATTGATGGCATGCGTGGCTTAGTGGAGGTGATGCGTGGGTGTTAGGGAATGTTGGTGCCAAAAGTAACAGAGCAGCACAGTAAATGCGTTTTAATTAATTTGGGAGTTTCTTTTTCAAGAGGCAGAATTTAAGAAAGATCTCCTCCGGCTAAGTGCGACTCCCGCTGTGCCAATGGAAGAAGCCGATGAAAGAGGTAAATTGTTCTGACTTTTCAACTGCAAGCGCTTTCTGTTGTACTTTTCTACCAATCACTCACAAGCCTTCTTATGAAGGCGTATCTGGTATTTATCCCTTTTCGCCAGACTCAACATGACTTGATGTTTTTTTTTTTTTTCGTCAGCCGTCAGGCAACATGTTGTGTTTACAGACAACAGTCTCATGTAAATGACTTTTTCAACCTTATGTAGTCACGGGGATTCAATAATTCAGCTCCGACTTGTTTACTCGCAGAGGCTCTACTTTCGCCATCGTTTGCAGGGTGCACTCGGTCACCTGGTCAATATTTCACGAGCAGAGGGTGCTGAGTGTGCACTGCTCGCACGTCAAGCCTTCACACATAAAACCAAGCCCGTGTTACTAACTTCAACACAGAATGCTTGAAATTACAAATGAAACTTAGACGAGGAAATGATGCAATTGGGCTGCTCGTTGGTTTATGGCAGGTGTACCCAGAATTTTTCATGACTAAATGACTATTTTATCAACATAAAATTCACACACAAAATTCATGGTTCAATACGTTTGTTATGGTTTGATACTTTTGTGAAACAAAAAATGTACCTTGACTATTTTAATTTGAATGTTATTGAATTGTTATTGAAATTACCATGGCTACACGGTGATCAAGTGTTTAGCTGGTGACCAGTCCAGGGTGTACGCCCGAAGGCAGTTGGGATAGGCTTCAGCACCCCCGCGACCCTCATGAGGATAAGCGGTAGAAAATGAATGAATGAATGAAATTACCAACATTAAATTACAAATAAGTCCATATTTTTCATGCTACATTTTGTACAGCATTATCACTAAGAATATATTCAGTATGAGCCACTTTCCCCGTTAAGGGGGAGTTACATCCCGACGTACGTGCAAAAATCGTAAGAGACACACACATGGACTGCCGGTATTTTCAAACCCGCCGTGAGCAGAAAATTGATATGAAAATTATTTTCTGCCTGCATGCATGCAGGAAAACCTTGCACCCAGCCAGGTCGCACGAGCAAGGCAGGGCAAGTTGATCAGGGTCGATGTAACGGGCATCCCTCGTGAATTGCTTTACCGGACAGGCTTTCAGTTACAGTGGAACCTTGGTTAGTGTAATCCATTCCCGAAGGTCCAACTCGAACAGAAAAAACACAAAATCCAAAGTGCAGTTCGACACTGATGACATCATTGACGGGCAATCGATCAGATTTCTGGTTGTGCTTGTTTCCATGTATGACAGGCACAGTGTATTCTTACTATGAAATAAGACATATACCATATCGTACTCTAACTAGAAAATGTACGCAAATTAGGGCAAAATTTTGGTGTAAATTTTCAACACACTAATGTGTGAATAACAATATTCCCAGTAAAAATGTAACGTTTCAATCCATAAAGAACCCCGCACTGAGACTTGACTGATGTCAGCGTGTAATCCAACTACTTTCCCGTCTTCTTTCCTTCCTTTCCGTCGGTTCAAGAAGGTCAGATAAACATCTCAGCTCAGACATCTTTGCCTTTTAGACAAGCGGCAACATGAAGCCGTTCTTGTCAATACGCCTGCTTCTGACGTTGGTGCGTTGCCAGACTCTGAGGTTCATTGATCAGTGTGGACCAGATAAAAAGTGTCGGGAAAAGATTTTGACAAATACTGGACAGCTTGTCGTTTGCGTAGCTCCTGATCTGATGTCACGGTCAACATGTGATACATAGTTGACCTCGCTACAATAAACTGGGTGTTGATTGAATGGCTGAGCCAAGGGAGTGATATTTAATCAGAGTTTTCACGGGGCAGGGAAGATTGCAAATGACTGAAATAGAATGGAATTTTCTATGTTAGAATTAACTGGCAACGTAATTCACATTCTGGATCATGTCTGGATAAAACTTTGTTCATAACGCAGATTCAAACAGTGCATTTTAACCTATTTAACTGTGTTTATTTATGTATTTATGTACCCAAATGTACCCAAATAGCTGCACAGTGGAAAGTGGTTAGCACGCAGACCTCACAGCTAGGAGACCAGGGTTAAATTCCACCCTCGGCCATCTTTGTGTGGAGTTTGCATGTTCTCCCTGTGCATGCGTGGGTTTTCTCCGGGTACTCCGGTTTCCTCCCACATTCCAAAAACATGCTAGGTTAATTGGCGACTCCAAATTGTCCATAGGTATGAATGTGAGTGTGAATGGTTGTTTGTCTATATGTGCCCTGTGATTGGCTGGCCACTGGATGTGGTGACATCCTCAAATGAGTCGAGTCTTTTGAACGGCTCTTTTTGTTCTTTTGCTTTGCCTGTTTTTTTTTGTTGTATTTTGTTTTGTGTAGTTATGCTTTTTTTTTACAGTCAGTGAAGTGACTGAAGCACCTTTTTGTGCGCTTTACCTTAAAACAAACAAAAGGACAAACAAGCAACAGTCTTTTATCTCCAGTACATGGCTGTAAAGCAGACTCATCCCTTGCTACATTGTTTGAACATCACTCTCTCAATCTATTGTGGGTTTTTAAAAATTAATAAATGATTACTACGGCCTAATTATTAGTTTTTAAAAAATGTATATTTAACCAAATTGTGTGTCTGAAATCAAGGATTTTCGGGAATAAAAATGGCAAAATTAAGAAAAATACAAATATAAAGCATTCAGACAACGTGATATGGAGTGTAATACAGTATGTGACTTTTGTGCACCTTTAAGAGGTGGAGCCTAGGAAGTGACAAGCATTGTACACAGTGGCTGACAGCAGCTCCTGTGTGCATGTTAATAAATTAATTGTATTATTACTATATTGGGTGCTATAAAGGTGAGCATGGGGTGTTTCATGTTTACAGGGCTCTAATAATAATGGTAAAAAGCCAATTTACAAGGTCAAATAGCTTTCATATGCTGTAATTATGAAAATATGTAATCTATTAGCCTGCTATTCACTTATTGCCGTCCCGTCTGGCACCAATTTACTGCTATCAAAGAGGAACAACTGTACATGGTACATACATGTTAACATCTTTTGTTGGAAAAATGAATTAGACACAGAAAAAAATAATAAAAAACACCCACAGAGGAAAGCGATAGTGACTACACTGAGGCAGCATACGTACGTCTAGTAGTTAAAGTATCATTAAAACCAAGGAGGCCTACCTCAATCAAGGACTCCTGTGTCTTCAAACAGTGTCACGCAGCTGCAACCTTGGACAACGTTGTCTTTGTCGGATGTCTGACGTTATCATGGAGCACATGCAAGATATTTAAATGTATCCTATTCATACATAAGTGCATAATTCCTGCTCTTGACACAGCACGCATTGACTATTCATACTGACACTTGAAGGAGGACCTTCACAACATGACCTTGAAATAATGACGGTTTGTGTTACACATTTAAAAATCTGTTCAGGCTTTTACACCAGCAGTTGCTTCGTGAATGTATTTGTTTTTTTTTATTTTTCCACATTCTTAACAAAGCCAGCAAGAATGCATGTTATGCCGCACTATAAGAGAAATAAATGTACTGTTATTTTCCTGTGCCCCCCCCCCAGCGCGTTAATACTTCCCACTGAGCTTCCATCACTGATATTTTATTTCTTTCTGCCAAGACGCAAACATGAATGTCACCAGGCGGCTGGCAGCACAGTTGGATGCTTCCCGTCATTCCCTCACTCACCCTGAGGCCTTTCGCAAAAGGTGGCGGTTATTTCTGATCAAACCTGTGACATTCCAATCGAGCACCCAGCTACGCCCCCGTGAGATTAATCAAACAAATTTGACATATAAAGGTTGTTCAATTATCTCTCATGTCAGCCAGATGGAAGACAAGGACTTCTTACAAGGGCTCCAAAACAATAAAGGCGGGGAAACAAAATGGCAGAAAAGACTTGATTTAAAAAAAAACAGCAGAATTGTGGTGCCACCACCATGGCGACACAACGGTAGGACACCAGAGAGGATGTGCAATGAACTTTCCAATACGCACGAGTGCAACATCTGGACACAATTGAGTTGAAATTGGGCTTCAAACATTTACGCCTCGACGGGCATGATGCGATCCATTTAGCGGCGAGAGATGCGGCAAGCAACTGTTAGCCGACAAAGTAACGCGGCGAGGCAACATCTGCTGCTTGATGGATGTTTCCACTTAAAGAAGCAACCCCCCCCCCCGCAACAAACACATACACAACATCGTGTGTTTGTGGCGCGCTTGACCTCTTTAGCGTTTCACGACGGCTAATTTCAAGCCAATTTCCTGCATCATTGAGTAAAACAGCGCAGACATTTATTTAATTGGATTGTGCTGCTGGATTTTGCTTTTTAGGAAGGAATGAGCGGCTTTGGGACGTGTTCAGGGGCCAACTGTGGGTTCCCTTTTGTATATAAATTCAACTTTTGCGTGACCGTGCCTGAACACAACTACTCACTGTACACAAAGTTAACGACAAAGTTGCTTGTAAATGTGACAACTGTTTTGTAGAGACAGACTTTTTGATTATTGATCATATTCTAAATTGTACTGTATTTTCCTGAACATAACTCACACTCGACTCTCCGTTGCATTTACTGGTATTTATGATGGCGCTCGCATCAGACAGGGCACTGCTATAATGTTCTATTTGTAAGAGAATAAGACAAAGCCAGAGGAAGGCCAATGTTTATGCCAACAAATGACAAACTAAAGCTAAAGAAGTTGAATGAAGTCATATTTTTTTCAAGTAGATGGATACAATCTGTCTGAATGTTCTCAAAGAAGACACTTTTAATATGTCACATGACGCCTGGACACATAGCGGCGTGTAGAAGCATCTAACAGCTGTATTTACACCCCAAAACATAATTTTTCTATAACAAAAATTTAAATAGACTAAAAAAAACTGGCTGCACGGTGTACGAGTGGTTAGCCTCACAGCTAGGAGACCCGGGTTCAATCCCACCCTCGGCTATCTCTGTGTGGAGTATGCATGTTCTCTCCGTGTTAATTGCCGACTCCAAATTGTCTATAGGTATGAATGTGAGTGTGAATGGTTGTTTGTCTATATGTGCCCTGTGATTGGCTGGCCACCAGTCCAGGGTGTACCCCGCCTCTCGCCCGAAGACAGCTGGGATAGGCTCCAGCAACTCCAGCGACCCTCGTGAGGATAAGCGGTAGAAAATGAATGAATAAAAAAAAGCTGCCTGCATGGTGACCGAGTGGTTAGCACGCAGGCCTCACAGCTAGGAGACCCAAGTTCAATTCCACCTTCGGCCATCTCTGTGTGGAGTTTGCATGTTCTCCCCGTGCATGCGTGGGTTTTCTCCGGGTACTCCGGTTTCCTCCCACATTCCAAAAACATGCTAGGTTAACTGGCGACTCCAAATTGTGACTCCAAAATTATGAATGTGAGTGTGAATGGTTGTTTGACTATATGTGCCCTGTGATATCCCGCCTCTCCCCCCATGACTCTTGTGAGGATAAGCGGTAGAAAATGAATGAATGCATGAAAAAAAGACTAGGAAAACTAAAGTAGTCTATGCAACATGGGTGAAAGTCAGCGCATGCATACAACTATGGTGCCTTCAAGGACAGCGGCTCGCGTCAACACAATGAAACGAAACAAGATCAATTTAGGTATTTCTAAAAATCTAAAATGTTATGTAGTTATGTACAATTTACAAGTTATTTTCCAATTTTTTCCCCCATCATTGATCCTTTAGGTTTCCGTGGGCAGGACTGAACCAGGTTATGGCCCGGTGGTCGGGAACCCCTGCATTTAGTGGAATATGAAGATGTGGAACCTTATGATGGCTAACACCACCTAGCTAATATGACCCAAAGACTTTAGTAGTAAAATTATAGTTTCAATTAAGTCACCAAATTAATAAAAACCTATCAATTACTGTTGTGACCCACACACTCACCACACAATGAAATAAGAACTTAATATTACAACTTTTTTGTGTTGTACACTTCCTGTACGAGTGCCTACTCCATCGGGTCAGTATAAACACCGACACCCAAAGAAACACAGCATGCACCCAGAGTACATGGTAAGCGCTGCTCATTAACCGAATGGAATACCTCGTCGCTTCTCACAGACATATTCATGTGCTCTCATAATGACGGATGCAATTGACCGCGAACGTCCTCCTCTGCCATTTAATGGTTTGCAATCAAGAGATGCGGCTGCAACAATGAGGGAGGGCCTCACCTGTTCCATCGCGCTCTCATTACTCTTGCAAATGTACATAATGATTACAAATGAAATGTGACACAGGAACCTCCCACTTAATTGGATGTAGAAAACGAGACCTATATGGCCTTTTTTCATAGCTTTCTGAGGAGTCTGCTCGATGAGGAATGGCGCCCAGGGTGGGCACCAGTGGGTACAGTAATTGCCATTATTTTGCATGTTTGCATGGAGCCACCATAGCACAATCATTAAAGAATATGAAGCTAAGCTAAACAGGCGTCTGCTGCTGATTTTTGTTCCACCCACAGAGTTGTTATTGATGTGCTCAGGGCTGGGTTTTGTTTTGAGCGCAGGCCACAAGCCTTGATTGTTCACGACCTCCCGCTTGGCACCGCAGGATGTTTCTTTTAAAGCAAGCAGGGGGGGGCGAAACGGAAAAACAGCGCGGGAATCATCGGTCCTTACATGACAATGAGCGAGGAAAATAAATGTCTTTTTTTTCGTTCTTTTCTGGGCAAAGTTTGGAGGAGAGGTGACGATTACCGTTCACAGAGACCTGAAAAAACAGACTTTTTTCAGTTTTGTACACGGTCAGGTGTAGCGACACCAAGAAAGGACATCATCTTCCCCACTCTAACTCTCCAAATCAGTGATTTTTTTTAAATAAACTTTATTCCAAACAGTATACAAACACAATAATGATTTCCCTTACAGATATCTGACATTTCATTCTCCTAATTGTCAAAAATATTGTCATCCTTATTCTTTACACAGCAAACCGGCTCAACGGTGCCTCTGCTGGTTGCACCAAGTAGTGCACTCCAGCCCGAAAATATGTACATGTTACTCCAGTTCATTATATTGATTTTACACCACGATGACTACAGTATCGGCTGCATGGCGGTCGAGTGGTTAGCGCGCAGGCCACACAGCTAGGAAACCCGAGTTCAATTCCACCCTCAGCCATCTCTGTGTGGGTTTTTTCTGGGTACTCCGGTTTCCTCCCACATTCCAAAAACATGCTAGGTTAAATGGTGACTCCAAATTGTCCATAGGTATGAATGTGAGTGTGAATGGTTGTTTGTCTATATGTGCCCTGTGATTGGCTGGCGACCAGTCAAGGATGACAGCTGGGATAGGCTCCAGCAACCGACGTGACCCTCGTGAGGATAAGCGGTAGAAAATGAATGAATGAATGAATGAACAACTACAGTATCAGCTGCATGGTGGACAAGTGGTTTGCGTGCAGGCCACCCAGCTAGGAGACCCGAGTTCAATTCCACCCTTGGACATGTGTGGAGTTTGCATGTTCTCGTTCCCGTGCGTTTTCTGCGGGTACTCCGGTTTCCTCCCACATTCCAAAAACATGCTAGGTTAATTGGTATGAATGTGAGTGTGAATGGTTGTTTGTCTATATGTGCCCTGTGATTGGCTGGCGACCAGTCCAGGGTGACAGCTGGGATAAACTCCAGCACCCCCGCGACCCTTGTGAGGATAAGCGGTAGAAAAAGAATGAATAACTACAGTATCCCTCCATACACTGATTAGATGACGTGACTCTCCCAGCCACACTCCATTAAGCAAATGTGTCATGTGACATCACCCAGTCACATCTGTTGCCATGGTGTCCACAGATGCCACCTACATTGAGCCAAAGACCTTTCACTTCCAACTCACACCTGACAGCGTGTGTGAAAACCACCATGTTAGGATGAGAACATCCGTCCAAATCTACTCTCAAAAGGCAAGAATAATTATCGCTAGCGTCCAAACCTTCGCAGCCCGACGGCCTTCTATAGCGTGATGATGATTTATTTATCGTGCCGCTCCGCCTCCTTCATGGACGCTCTGTGAATGATTCATGAGTTAATTCATACAGTAAATAACAAAAGGTGAAACAGTCGGTGCGCGCGCTGCAAGCTTCAGAGGATATTGCGCGACCCCTGTTGCTAAGCGCCGCATCGCGTATACACTCATGAAGCATTTATGAGCCGTTTGAAGTCAACTTCATTACCCATCACATGTTTTCTTTTTAAGTCCAAATTACCAGATAAGAAAACAAATCAGTTTACATCATTTAAGGTCCTAAAACTGTACATTGGATTGTATGGTGTCACATTCTGTTCGTGTGTTCTGGTTTGTGTCCTGATTGGATCCTGTGTCTCCTGTTGGCTAATTACATTGAGTATTTAGTTCCCAATTTCCGGGATACCTACACAAAAAAGTACTTTGTTCCCCCAAAAAGACAATATGCTCAATAACTACTGAATCTAAAAGCACCAATATGAGCACAGAATCCAACATGTGACTCATTTGGAGCCAAAGTGGACCAGCCAGGACACCTCTCAGTTGTGTGGTATTGGTTTTATTTCATTTGAACATGCATCAGGTTACAATTGAATGCATCACATAATCAGTTCACAGTTCCACATGTCCAAAAGGAGTAGGAAGAAGCAAAGCTTATTAAATCCTACCCCTCCATCTGGTACTTTTACAATCACTAACTGTTACATTTGTTCACTTCCTGCTTTCCTAATATTGTTTAAGGGTTTGTTTTTTAATTTAAAAATAAAAAAAATATTTAAAAATATATATATATATATTTTATTTATTTTAAAAAATTTGTTCACTTCCTGCGTTCCTAATATATATTAAGTTTTTTTTTTTTTTTTTTGTCACATACCGAAGTAGGAGGTGATATGAGCATCCAATGCCATAATGGGTACCATAGTAAGTGTCAATATAGTGATATGTATAGCACATCATGACTGGTTCAAGACTCTTCATCCTTGTATTTAGCAAACATCAACTGCTTGTATTGTTTCTTGAATTGGCTCATTGTTGTGCATTGTTTGATTTCCTTACTCAATCCATTCCATAGTTTGATTCCACATACTGAAATGCTATGGCTTTTTAACGTAGTCCTAGCATAGAAGTGTTTCAAATGTACTTCTTCCCTGAGTGTGTGTTGTTTCAGTGTGACTGGCGTGATAGCTGCACACTTCTCCAGTCAGGTGAAAGTAAAAGTGCAGGTCAGGTGAGTGAATGCGTCAACTTTTTCCGGGTGTGACGAGAACATCATGTGACAGGTGAAGCAGCCCACGCCGACCGCCTCAGTGCGCCGGGACGGACGGAGTCGTGTGAAAAGCCAAAACTGAGGTGTCAAGACCTGCTTGCATTTTTATACATCGCTCAATTATTGAGAGGCACTGAAATAAAACAGGAAGGTGTTGAGTTTTAAAGTTTTAACCGATGAGACGACTGACCTCGGCTTGATCACTTGGTCAAAAAACAGAAAATGTGATTGTGGGACTTTGACAGACATATAGATTGGACATCCTTTTTGAACCTCCTTTAAGACCATCAAGATGTGGTCTAAAAATCATATGTGGTCGATTCATTTTGCACGGTAATAACCATTTTTATCAGTGCAACAACTTTATTTATAAAGGGAAATAAGAATACTATCATGACTCCAATGCTCCATGACATTCTATTGCAGGGAGAGCAGCTGAGGTGAAGATAAAAACCATCAAAGCGGTCAATCAAAACGGTCCAGGATGGGACTACAACCCAAAATGGCGTCAGGAAAGGAGCTTATTGCAGAGGCGGTCTGTCTCCCAACGACCCCCCTCGCTCAGTAGTTAACAGATGGAAGAGCAGCCTGTGGAGTGTTGTCAACGACAAGTACTGATGTACATTTTAATTACATACACAATTAGTTTCAATTTTAAGCCCATTTTGGAATGGAATGAAACTACTTTTTTTTGTTAACTCTAAAGAAAAAGTTGAATCCATTGCTCTCCTCTACGTTTGACTTCATTCTCTTTGTTTGGATCATACGTCTGTTCTTCCAAATGTCTGTTTTAATAATTCTGTTCAACTAGGCGGCATGATTGGGGAAAATAAAAGTTTTTAAAAGCTAATTAGCTCCATTGTCTTGTTCGTTTATGTTCACCTGTTAAGGGGATGATACAGTCTTCCAGCTTTTCTATTCCACCCTCATTGTGCTACTGAGTGCAGATCAAATGAGCGTCTGGCAGAAAGCGTTCGCTAAACATTTGCCTGGATTGCACATCAGTCCTGAAACAGCTCCATTCTTAGTGAGGACATCTGGTTAGAATCCATGGAAAAGGAGTACTTTAGTTGCTAATTGACAAACAAATTCAAGCATTTTGTATTTCTTTTAATCATTCATGAAGGCCCTCTTTTGACTGCACTTCCACCCAATTTCCTATGTCAAACATTATTGCTGTTTTGATTGGCGGTCAAATGAATGTCTACCAGGATGAGATGATGACGCAACTGCACAAGAGAACAATAGAAGAGATCAAGTCTGGTGTAGTTTTAAGCCAAAATGGTTTCTAAGATCCTTTCCCTCTGAAATCCATGCCTTGCAGGAATGAAAATGCATCTGGCCTTGTAGCGCATAGGAGGTTATATATTGAAGGAATTTTTAATAAATGCACACAACAGTTCCATCACATATCACTGTTTTCATGTAATATAACCTTTGTTGTGTTTATGTTGTGGCATATATGTTTAGACATTTTGGCTAAATATTTTTTTTGAAAGTTATTTTTGAAATTTATCTTTTTACAAAAAGTCTTTATTCTCATTTATTTTGTTGTTGTTTTGTTGAGAACTACTGTTCTGCTGAAACGTACCTATGTTCTAATACTGATTGTTTGTTTTTCCTGATGAAAGATGGGTCTTTCGCACGAAGACACGATCTTCTGTGTGCCTTGAAAAATCATCAAAAATGGCCATTACCGATAGCAGGGGTGGGCAAATATTTTGACTCGTGGGCCGCATTGAGTTAACAAAATTGTCCAGGGGGCCAGAACATGTATTTAACACACACACACACATTTTCCTTGAATGATTTGTCTAATTGTAGCTGTATGTTCTCATGTCGCTTTTTTCAGGTGCACTTTAAACATCAAACTATGTCACTAAATTTTACATTTAAAAAAAAAAATGACTAAATAAGACATGTTGCCAGTTTGTATGTTAAAAGTTGAAATACTGAAAAAGCAACTGGCGGGCCGGATTCAAACACTTGGTGGGCCGCATGTGGCCCCCGGGCCGTAGTTTGCCCACCACTGACCTCGAGGAACAGCTTTTGAACAATGGCCGAAAACTGTGTTAATAACACTAAGAAAATAAGTCATGTGTTAATGATTGTTATTAATAACAATGATAGTCGTAGTGATAATGATGCCAATACCACAACAAATACTACTATTATTAATATTCATTCATTCATTTTCTACCGCTTTTTCCTCACAAGGGTCACGGGGGGTGCTGGAGCCTATCCCAGCTGTCTTGGGGCGAGAGGCGGGGTTGAATTGAACCCTGGTCTCCTAGCTGTGAGGTCTGTGTGCTAACCACTCGACCGCCGTGCCGCCCCTATTATTAATATAATATTTTTATTAACAACAACAACATACTACAGGGCTGAGGCCCGAGTGCGGTTCTGGACCACCAAAATATTTCACTTTTCATTGGTCTTGACGTATCTCAAATTTTGTTGAGTTTTCAGGCATGTTTACGCCCCCAAAACAATATTATATTGTAGGCTGATAATGATAAACACGATTACAATAGCATCCTTGCACAGGCAGGGTGTTTGTACTCATTCATTCATTCATTCATTTTCTACCACTTATCCTCACGAGGGTCGCGAGGGGTGCTGGAGCCTATCCCAGCTGTCTTCGAGCGAGAGGCGGGGTACATCCTGGACTGGTGGCCAGCCAATCACAGGGCACATATAGACAAACAACCATTCACACTCACATTCATACCTATGGACAATTTGGAGTCGCTAATTAACCTAGCATGTTTTTGGAATGTGGGAGGAAACCGGAGTACCCGGAGAAAACCCCCGCATGCACGGGGAGAACATGCAAACTCAAGGGTGGAATTGAATTCGGGTCTCTTAGCTGTGAGGCCTGCGCGCTGACCACTCGACCGCCATGCAGCCCCCTAATAATAAAATAATAATAAAAGTGTTCCGCCCCAAGAAACAGAGCAAGAACCCTGTCAGCGCTAAGTGTCCAATCACAAGCTGGACTCCATTAAAATACCGTTTGCCGCTGTCATCCCCCGTCTTGTGTGTTTACACTCAACCTGTTAACTCTCATCCTCTTCTGGCCGAAACCGACCAGAGGGCACCAAGAGGCCGTGGCAGGGATCGTTACATCACCAAAGAGCCGGCGGGCCTTCGTCATTGGCGAGTGCCACACGGCATCACCAAAGTGCTTGAAACGCAAAGCGGCATCCTGGGTAGGTGTGTCCTCCAAACAAATGCCAAATATGACGATGCTGTGTTACAACATGACGACAAACACACAAAGGCCAACAAACAGACTCGAGCAAAGAGAGTGTGACACAAACATGTTGCACAAATAATGTCAAATAAACAGCAGGCCAGGACAGCAAACAAAGGGTGGGGGGGGGGGGCAACAAAAAAAAAGGATTATTCCTCTTCAGGCTCTAATGCAAATAATGTCTCCTGTGACGTCTGAAGGCAAACACGGCAAATAAATGAATAAAAAGGGGAATAAATTGAAAGCAGCCGAGGCACAAAGACGTCTCAAACGCAGGAAGCACTGATGGAAATCAGAGCACAAACATGGAGTGTCGCCGTGGATTAGCGTAAACATTTTCTTCAGAATGCTGAATCTTAACATAGTCTTCTCTGCATGGAGAGAAGCTGTTTTTTGTTTTTTTGACAAAAAAACAAAAAAGGCCGCACGGGGGTCCGTCGTGTTTCTGCACTTCCAGGACACTTCCTGCTGTGAATGACACAAATCTCTGACACCTCCACGCTTAATCTCTTTGCCTGTGCTGCAGATAAGAGCAGAATTGAGCTGTTGATGAGACATTTTTTTGAAAAAAAGAAAAAAAAACGCAGCTGGAAAGTCAAAATAAGGAGAGATTGAAGGGATTACTTGACATGTTGAGGTACTTGGCACAGAATCTTGCAATGCTCACTGTCCTACAGTGAAAACACGCAAAAAAGGATTCCAAAAAACATCAATAGCCACGTTTACATGGACCCAAATATTCAAATTCCATTCTGATTATTTACCCAAACGGAAAGAATGTAACCTTTGTATACACCTCATTCCGAAAGAAAAGTGCCAATCCCAATGAATATATAATCTGATTCCCAGAGCTGGAATATTCCTTTCCCCAATCCGATTGAGGTATCTTGTACCCGCTCAAACGGAAAGTTGTCAGTGTGCGTTCTTCTTCGTGGTGTTTTTCTTCTTCTGTTGTTTGTTGGCGGTTGGCAAGCAGCTTTCGTGTGCATTAGCGCCATCTGTGGAACAGAATCTAAACCCTTCTATACGCCATTCACAAGTCCAGTTTGATTAAAAAAGAAAATACATATCTATATAAAACATGTGCCGAGCTTAATTATAAAATATTAGCAAGATTAACATTTAACGTTTTTTGATTTAAAAAAAAGGAGTCGAGCAATCGGTACTGGACTGCTAAGGAGAGTTTGTTTTTGATCCAAACTAAATTTCAAGACTGGACGAACGAAAAACTGGCCATACGGAGTTATTCCAACAAGTGAAAGAAAAACTCGAGGAAGATAGATAGATAGACTCCCTTTATTGTCATTGCACAAAAACACAGTAGTGAAATTGCCAACGAAATGTCGTTGCCTGGCTCCCATATAATAACAGACACAAAAGAAGATAAGTAATAATAAATAATAATAATAATAATGTGGAGAATAAATAGATAGAATAGACACCAAATATGAACAACATAATGTAAAGTGCAGCGTGAACAGTAAATTGCCCAAATAATTTAAATAATTTAAATAAATAATAATAATGTAAGTAAGGGTAGAGGGGCTTATTTGGCATTGAGCAGTCTGATGGCCAGGGGGAAGTAGCTGTCTCTGAACCTGGTCGTCCTACAGCGGATGCTGCAGAGCCTTCTCCCCGATGCCAGGCGAGAGAACAGTCCATGCTGGGGGTGTGTGGGGTCAGAGCAGATCCGATGGGCTCTAGATACACACCGGCTGTTTGCTATGTCCTTAATGGGGGGGAGCTGGGTCCCGATCATCTTCTCCGCTGTCCTCACCACTCTCTGCAGTAACGTCCAGTCCGAGGCCTTGCAGCTCCCAGACCAGACGGAGATGCAGTTGGTCAGCAGGCTCTCGATGGTTCCTCTGTAGAAGGTGGTAAGGACAGGAGGGGAGAGGGAGGCTCTTCTCATCCGCCGCAGGAAGTGCAGTCGCTGCTGTGCCTTCTTCGCCAGAGCGGAGGTGTGGAGTGACCAGCCGAGGTTGTCCGTGATATGCACCCCCAAGTACTTGGTTGTGTTCACAACTTCTACGGCTGTGCCGTTGATGCTGAGTGGAGTGTGGCTGGGTCTGGATCTCCTGAAGTCGACGATGATCTCCTTTGTTTTGTCAACATTCAGGACCAGGTTGTTCGCCTTGCGCCAATCCACAAGGTGTCCAAGTCGGTATCACGTGATGTTAGTGTTTACGCTTTACTGCGCATGCCGCATTGACTATTCTGGTTGATTATAGCGGCGCATGTAGACACGTGATTGGAATATTCCTTTCCATGTATACCATTGCTTTCATAAAGGTCATTCGGAAAGAGAAAAACTTCTCATGTAAACGTGGCTACTGTCATGGTGTGTGAATTCTGAAATGCTGAACTGAAATATAGAAATGTATTCACCAACCGAGGATCGAATCAGCAACCATCAGGTTGGGGGACGACCACTCTGCTACTCTGAGCAACTCAAATGTTACATGTACTGTTAGAAATAGGGGGTTGTGATTGGCTGGCAACCAGTGCGTTGCCCGAAGTCAGCCGGGATAGGCTCCTGCATACCCCTGCGACCCTAGTGAGGATAAGCGGCATGGAAAATGGATGGATGATTATGGAAAATGTGCTGAAAAGTACTAAAAGATCACCAACATGTCCTCAATTGGTTTGAATCAGACAAACAATGAGATAGAAAAAGAAGAATTTGAGAAATAAATAAATGAAAAAAATGTTAAAAATACTCATTTGGCATCAAATTTGGGTTACCATTTTGAGAAATTCTGAGTGAAATGAGACAGCTTTGTTCCATGGATCAACACATTAAACATTCATACAAAGACAACTAATTACTATGTGTGTAAATCTAACATTTTAAGTAAACATGCATAACGTGCATTCAATCAATGACAGCTCCAGGTCACCGTGTTACGTGCACTAGCATCCAAAAACACGTTTATGTAGGACTCCGATGTAACACCCACCCGATAGAAGAGAGCGGCTTTGGCAGGTGTGAGAACATCCGTCGCTCTGACGATGACAGGAGCGAGCAGGATGACGCTGCGGCTCCATTTGTGGTTTTGCCCTAAAGTCTTACAGTCTCTTCACCGAGTGCAGCCCTGCCATGTTTCATGTGTCTATTATGGGAATTCATCGTCGGAAGCGCAGGGATACGAGATTGTTCACTGATCTTTTATTCATTCATTCATTCATTTTCTACCGCTTTTCCTCACGAGGGTCGTGGGGGTGCTGGAGCCTATCCCAGCTGTCTTCGGGTGAGAGGCGGAGTACACCCTGGACTGGTGGCCAGCCAATCACAGGGCATATATAGACAAACAACCATTCACACTCACATTCATACCTATGGACAATTTGGAGTCGCTAATTAACCTAGCATATTTTTGGAATGTGGGAGGAAACCGGAATACCCGGAGAAAACCCATGCATGCACGGGGAAAACATGCAAACTCCACACAGAGATGACCCAGTGTGGATTTAAACACGGGTCTCCTAGCTGTGAGGCCTGCGTGCTAACCACTCCGCACCGTGCAGCCCAATCACAAAATCACATCCAATATTCCCATCCATCTATTTCTCTATGCCGCTCATCCTCACTAGGTTCACACAGGAGTGCTGAAGCCTATCTCAGCTGTCTTCGGGGCAAGAGGCGGGGTACACCCTGGACTGGTGGCCAGCCAATCACAGGGCACATATAGACAAACAACCATTCACACTCACATTCATACCTATGGACAATTTGGAGTCGCCAATTAACCTAGCATGTTTTTGGAATGTGGGAGGAAACTGGAGTACCCGGAGAAAACCCACGCATGCACGGGGCGAACATGCAAACTCCACACAGAGATGGCTGAGGGGGGAATTGAACTTGGGTCTCCTAGCTGTGAGGCCTAGCCCCAGAGACACTTATGTATATTATATATATTTCATTCTTCCTTTCTGTCCCCTTTTGAGTGTTTCATATTAGTATTCCGAGCATCAAACTAATATGTGAGTCACTGAGTCCTATTTCCAGTTGCAGTGTTTATGCCAAAGGCGGCATTAAAAAAAGGGGGGGGTGGGGTCCTCAAAAGGGATTTGTTGTGCATAAAAAGCTATTAGAATAGATTAAAGTGATGTGAAATGTCCACTTGGACAGGGATTCCATTGGTATTACTGGTTTAACTGGTGTTAAAACAAAGCGCTGCAGATTTGCTCCAACTCAAACATTTTAAGGCTGAGGTGAAACGACAACGATAAAAGAAGCACGCCAGTGGCGGCTGTCGCTTTTATAGCCCCGCCCTAATGACCGTGTCACGTCCAGTGATGTGAGATGCTGCAGGGTTGTCGTCAAATAAAAATGAATCACGCGGATGCAGATGCGGCGCTAATGGCTTCATCGCACGTTTACGTTTGTGCTGGCCTCATGTTGGAGAGCCATGCCAAGCTGATAAATATGGATGCATCTGTTGCAGGCATGCAGCATCATCACACGCTGACAAAATGTTGTGCTGCTGGATGCAGTTGATGTTGGTTAATCACCATAAACGCCATCCCCAACACTGGGCACACATTCTAATAAAAATAATATATAAATGTAAAAATGTGCCCAGACTTTGGTAATGGTAATGGTTTTATTTCATTTGAACATGCATCAGATTACAATTGAGTGCCTCACATAATCAGTTCACATAATTATTTCGTCTGTACTCCCTCCAGAACAAAAAGCAGTGGTATCATCTAAATAATACCAGCTTTAAGTCTTTCGTTACTTTGGAGTTATCATTGATGTACAAGTTGAACAATTTTGGCCCCAGTATTGACCCCTGGGGAACTCCGCACGTAATATATGAACTTGTAGATGTGTATTCTCCTAGCTGTACATATTGCTTCCTGTCAGCTAAGTAGCTTTTGACCCATTTCAGAACGAATCCTCTTATTCCGTACCTTTCTAATTTAGTTATTAGGATGTCATGATTGATTGTATCAAAGGCTTTTGTCAGATCCATGAATACTGAGGCTGCACACTTTACTACTGTGGTTGTAGCTTTGCCAGTGGCGTACGAGGGTACTGCACCCAACTGAGAAGCGTTCCTAATATTGTTGTTATTGTTGGCGTTATGTTCCGCTTCGGGTGCTGATCTTCATTAAAAATGGCAAACTTGGACCCGACTGACCCCCAACAACTTCAGGCCTATTTCCAAGCTCCCGATCTTCTCCAAGATCTTAGAGAAGGTTGGCTGTTGAGCAGCTGTCTTTTTATCTCCAGCAATGTAATATCCATGAGGCATTTCAATCTGCTTTCTGTCAATTTCACTCCAAGGAAAACTGCTTTGCTGAATATGTCGAGTGAAAACATTTCTGTCCCTTGAAGGGGAAGGGGGGATGGAGGGGGGCATGATAGAAAATAATTGAGAAGCACTGCAGTAATGATAGAATAGCCACCAGAGGAAGTAGTGGTAAAAAAAGGAACAACAAGGAACTCTCCCGATGTGTGAGTTTATATTATGTATTATTTTCTTATAAGTGTACTATATTGGGTAATACAAGTTTATTTGATTTATGAATAAGAAATCCTACTTCACAGAAATACACAACACTTCTGGGTCCAATTAACCATTTATTCATTCATTCATTTTCTTCTGCTTATCCTCATGTGGGTCACGGGGGTTGCTGGAGCCTATCCCGGCGGGGTATACAGTGGACTGGTCACCAGCCAATCACAGGGCACATATAGACAAACAACCATTCACACTCACATTCATACCTATGGACAATTTGGAGTCACCAATTAACCTAGCATGTTTTTGGAATGTGGGAGGAAATCGGAGTACCCGGAGAAAACCCACGCATGCACAGGGAGAACATGCAAACTCCACACAGAGATGGCCGAGGGTGGAATTTAACCCTGGTCTCCTAGCTGTGAGGTCTGCGCGCTAACCACTAGACTGCCGTGCAGCCATCCAATTAACCAATTAACCACAATAAACAGGGGATTCGTGTATTCGGGTGGACACATAGGGGGCTGTGGTTGGCTTGCAACCAGTACGTTGTCTGAAGTCAGCTGGGATAGGCTCCTGCATACCCCTGCGACCCTAGTGAGGATAAGCGGCATGGAAAATGGATGGTTGATTGTGGAAAATGTGTTGAGAAGTACTGATAGATCGCCAACATGTCCTCAATTGGTTTGAATCGGACAAACAATGAGATAGAAAAAGAAGAATTAGAGAAATAAATAAATGCAAAAATGTTTAAAATATGCATTTGGCATCAAATTTGGGTTACCATTTTGAGAAAAGGTCTGCGCTAACCACTCGACCGCTGTGCAGCCCTCCAATTAACCAATTAACCACAATAAACAGGGGATTTGTGTATTCGGGCGGACCCATAGTATTATTTTAGTGACTTTCCTTTTCCGCTTTCCATTAACGAGCAGTGGAAGCGTGCTTTAATGGCAGCCCTAACAAAGTGACCATATGCAACACTCTATGGGTCCCATGGAGAACACTCTGTACTGTGTGCAATTTCCAGTGTATTAGTGCCATAATACAGTATATCATGCTATAATGGTCGCTTCATAATATGATAACGATCTAATGGTGCATTAACTCTGATGAGATGCAATGGAAGAGTTTGGTTGTTTTGACAACGACAGAATTTTGTATATAGTTTTGGTATTGGTGCCCCTGCAATGGAGGCTAATGTTCTATACCCGCGTGCTTATCGTTCTTCTCCACCACCATGACAGCCGTCTTCCCTTCTCGACCAAATTAATGGACACAATTTGAAACGGAGCCACTTCCCTGATAAGCAGCGGCGGCCGTCCGCTCAGTCACCTTACGCCAACATGGATGAGCGGCGAAGATGAAGGGGAATAACTTGGCAGAGGAAAAGAAAAACAATCCAAAGTCTAATTGTCTTATGCCTCACCATGGCGACGCAGACATTTTCTTTCTAACACGGGGGCTGACCCACCGCTGACGTGATCACATGTCATTTGTAACCAGCCGTGCAGTTCCCCGCCCTATGCTCGCTGGCTGATGGCGGCAGTGACATGAAAGTTCAAATAAGACATTTGACATATTCATACCTTTTTTTATACTTGTTGTACATCTACTAGGGGTGAATTGTGCAAGGCATTAGCCTGGGTGGAATCCGTTACATTTAAGTGCGACTAAAGGACTAGTGGAGTAATATTCATTACTGCCACCTATAGGACTGTGGTGGAACAGTTCCAACTGTTACCTAACATGAACATATACGTATTATACGTATTCTCGACATACCTGCGAGGCTTTCCGGTGACCGTTAAAAATGTTGACGTATGATCTCCTCCACAGGTTTTTGACTCCAGGCTCTAAAACAAGACATAGGAAGGAGAAGAGAGAGAGAGAAAAAAAAGAAGAAGAAGCAAATGAGAGGAGACATGGGGAGTGAGCTCACCACTTTGACCAACTGAGCCACCACAAATGCCCCGCGATCCGGAATAAAAATCCTGGGAAGAAAATGTCAGTCCTAGGTAGAGCGCTAGGCAAACAGCACCAAGAGGAGAAACACCCCCGTGATAAATGTGCAGTCCTTGCATGGCCAACTTGATCGTTTTTCCGCCTAAACAGCAGCCCCTGATCGGCTCATTGCACCGTCGTCTCAACATGGGAAGACAAGTGAGCAGGATTTTCAGAGCCTTAACTTTTGAACCAACGGAGACTGCAAGTGTGTTAGCTCAATGTTTTCTCATAAAGGTTACCCTTATAACGTCTTGATAATGATGATGTGATAATGCATCCCGAGCATTGTTGATATAATTATTATTGGTAAACATTGTATTACCTTTACTGATAGTGAAATATATAATAAATATATAGTATATAAATCTCAACACGCATATTGTCACGTCAGTCCTCATTGTTTAGTACTACTACAACAACACAGGAAGCCCAATTCCAAAACCCCTTGTTTTTTTTTGTTTTTTTTTACTTATTTTTTTCATTTTTTTTTTTTAAATACAAAATGTCAACAGCAATACAAACACACTCAAAACAAAAATGGGGCACCGGACACACACAGCACACAATTTGGCTATCCCACATTCCCTACCATGGTGCAATTCGAGTCATTTCCTTGCTATTTGTCCGTGAACAGTGTCCATTTCACCCATTTTTCTCCACACATGTCTTCTTCAGTCCTCAATCTATGTGTCCACAGTTCCATGTCATGTATTGTGTCCATCACACAAAGCCAGTCCTCCAGTACCGGGGGTCTTAGATTAAGCCGTTTTTTGGTAATGGCTTTTTTTTACCTGCTACCAACATGATTTTATACAAATACCTATCTTCTCTTAACACAAAGCCTCCCACCAGGTGGCCCAGATACAATGCCTTACATGAAAAAGTCACATTGTAACCCAAAATCCTCTCCATGGTTTTGCATGCCCTCTTCCAAAAATTATATTGTGATATTTGGGCAGAACCAAAACACATGTGAATGGTTAACATTGACTGTACCACACTGACGCCAGCATGGCTGGGTAATATTTTTGTTTAATTTCTGGTGTAATGAACAATCTAATTATATTTCAAAACCCCTTGTTTATTGTGTTTAACTGGTTCCAAACCCGACAGTGATAACCGTGCCATTTCAGACTGACTACATGCAGAATGAATGGAATTTACCATGTAACATTACTGACACCTAGTGGCCAGAATACATACTACATATAACTTTTTGTTGTTTTTTTTAGTATCTTTGGACTAATAATGGACAATATCAACAGCAGTCATTTATTAGTTAATTAATTTTCAAAAAAATGTGATACAGTTAGGGAGTGATGTTCAAACTGATGTAGCAAGGGAACGCTGTACGTATAACTTTGTCAAAAAAACAGCAGGCTTTGCTACACATCTTTAAATTCAGACTGGAGCTGCGCCAGTAATCCGGTCAGCTATGGATGTCGGACCTGTAAATTTGATCGTTTTGTATTTCTCCAGCGGATTGGCTGACCTAGCGTGATGTTACTGTTAGAATGTGAGTGTTAGCACATTAGCTCGTATAGCTATGCTAGCGTAATGTTTCTATCCTCTCTTCCCACTACCAAAACAACCACTGAAAAATGTTAACAATTTAAGAAAATAATCGTTGACAGTTTCCTTCCTTAGCTTTGTATCCTCTACCAGAACGTATATGATTATTAGCAAACTTGTCAGGGGTTTTATTATGTTTCATAGCATGGCCATAAACATCAGAATGGCTGCCAAAGTTCAGGTAACATGACAAGAAAGAATGTCTTAGAAACAGCCGGCTTTATTCCTTACAAGCACCACAGCTGGGAATTTGACTTTGATGACACCATCAGGAACAATAGATCACAGAAAACTGGAGTCAAACCAGCAGTTTTCTAGTCACAAGGTAGCCACTGTCCCCCTCATCACACCTCCCTTGGACTAGATCAAGAGCCAGCAGGCCCAAATCAGGACATCTGCTCTGTTCTCCCAAAGGAGGAAACAATTCCAGGACACTGATTGGGAAATTAGAGGGTGGTGAGCAGAATGATGCAGAACAACACACGGCCAAATGTTTGAGATCCTCTAGTGGGCAAATGGTGAATGGCAGAGAAGCTGGAGAAGCAGTTCCTTCATTGTGTTCCGGATCCTTTCTATTTTAATCGCTTTCCATTTACTTTCTCCCAATCCCGAGACAATACCAGGACCAATAAATGGATACACAACAGCCCTAAATGATTGAGGCATACATCCAGGTGTTTGATGTGGACGTCTACGTATCTTTGTTTACCTCACCCACTGATCCACCTCTGGGAGGGATTCGAGCATGATGCCACACAGCAATTGTGAGACGGTTTAATTGAAGAAAAGGCTTAAAAAGGTTCCCCCGAGAGTTGGAATCCCCGGCTCATAAAAGGCCTCAGGTAGAGGGAGACACGGTCAACAGGATCAGCGCTCGTGTTTCTAGATTGGCACAAAGAGGACTTAACTACTGCAGAATGTCATGTGTGTTTGTGTGTTAATGCAATTAAGAGCTGGGGAGACCAAAGAGTTTCAAAAATAGCTGGTGTACTATTAATAATACCAAAGAAAATGCATGGCACATTGACCGTCATAATGTATCCTATCAAAGATTTTCTGGATTTTTGTTATGCACTTATGACTGTCATTGAACTCAACCCATGAACCTAATCTGTAAGATCGATTTAAGAAACAACCAAGTTGAACTGACACAAAGACACGGATATAAACTTGCAAATTTTCTTTGTTTTGGGGGTTTTGGGACCCCCATAAGAGGAGAGGAGAATTCTATTGTAGAATGAATCTTTCTGTTAATTGAAACAGTTGTTCTTTCACAACATATGTTGCTAAATTCCTGAAATGTGAAGTACACCCATTGCATAAGCTCAACCAGATAAGGAGTAACTTCTGGTCATGTCACGTAATTTGCTATCGTTTAACAGTTGTCAAATAAATACATGAAACCCCTTCTCTCTCAAAGTGTCTTTGAGCAGTTTGGCCCTATGACGTTGAATTATTGGTACATTAATCTTGAAATCGTTTTTAATGGTTCTCAATGTGTAATATAAGTCCCAAGAGCCTGTTTATGTGCACCAAACAGGAGAAAATTCTCCCTCACTTTTGAGAGTAGAGGTGCTCAAATGTAGAGGTGCTCAAATGCTTTTGAAATTGTGTCTATCGATGAAGGAAAAACCTCCTGAACATTCCACCTCGACCCACCCCATGTGGAAAAAGAAAACAGGCTTCCCTACACGTCTTAAAATGCAGACACTGCACTCTGCCAACTAGTAATTGAAGGGGACTTAATAAGCTCATTTTCGCCCCATTATATCGAGTCATGGACTGCTATAGAGCAGCTACACACAATAACCCGCATAGAAAGCTTTCTAGATCTTCCAGAATCTGAACCTATTCCAGCTGTATTTTCTTGGATTACCTGCCTCAATGTGGTCATTACACATTTTTTTGCAGGACTACCCGTGTTAACAAAAAAAAAAACAAACTCAGGAAGTCAGCAAGTCCAGACATAAGTGAACTTGTAATTTGCATGAATGCACAGATAATAAACACAGGTAATTAAACACCAACAAATTATTAATTATAGTTTGCTATTCTAACTCTTCGACCTGACCAAGTAACGTTAGAAAGGCGTCAGGCTTCAACATTTTTTTCTCCAAACACTTCTACCTGAAACTCCTTGGACCAGAATAAACGTTTATTGGGAGCCATTGCTACCACTGAAAACAGAGCGAAACAGAGATGGGGGGGTGCAGGCCTACAACGTATCTGGGCATGCCCATATCGGTGTTAGATGAAATCATCTCAAACTTCTTCCAGAACTCACTTCCAAATGCTGAAACTTCGACAACATTCTAATGCCATTTATACTACAGTTACTGTAGTACAGTTACACTTATGCAGCAGCATGCTGTAGTATTCGTTTTAGCGGGATGCTACTGGCAACATACATGAATTTAGCATGATATCACCAAGGCTCACGCGCCCAGGGGAGGTTTTATGAAAAGTATTAAACAGCCTCTGTGATTTCCTTTTGTCTCTTTATCCAGCACTCTTCAAACAGACTAGACAAGAAGCTAATTCAACACTGGGCTTGTTTCACACGCAAAGGGAAATAAAACACAGGGCAAAGAAAGACAGGGAATTTGGTTCAAAAGGTCAGGAAAATGTCACAGACAAACTTTCCTCCGCAGGCGGTGCAAAGTTTGGATAAGACAATGACAAAAAAGGTTAAAGAAGGTGTCAAGAAAGTGAAAGCAAGATGGAATAAAAGAAACGGCAGTCAAAATAGAAGGAACTAAACAATAATGACACACAAAGAAACAGTGCTGGTTGGCTGCCGATACATCTTCATTTGGTACACCGGGACTAATGAGCTCCAATACACAGACTGTATCTTTACAGATCATATATCAGTATAGTTGTATACCACAAAAATAACAATTACACTAATACCTGGCTGTCAATAAAAGCTAAGATTCAACTTTTACAATTGACCTGGTGTGCAGGTGTACCTAATAATATGGCCAATGATAGTTTCCCTCCAAGTCCTCACAGGGTCTTGGTCTGGAGGGTATTGTTTGCCAATCTGACAGATGTACAGAGAAAAGAAGAAGAACTCCCCCAAGAATAAATATGACATAAAGTGTAAACGCTGAAGGGGCAGCAGTTGTTCTAATGGAGTACTCTCCGTAACCTCTGACCTGACCTCCTCACCCATAAACATGATGGAAAGGGGGAAAAAAAACTCAATACTGTATTACAGAGTCAGCATTGCTTTTAGTTGCTGTGCTTGAAACCGCAGCAAACATCTACTGCATCTAAAAACAGGTATCAAAAAATATATTTAATTTGCAGCAGTGCAATGTGGTAGATAGGATAATTAGAAATTTCAAAAAACGAGCCGTTTGCCTAATCAAATATTCTCTATATTTAATTTAATTATGTATTAATGAACTCAACTCAATTTTTAATTAAACTATTTAGCTCGGAAAAATCTGCCAGGCATTGTAATGATACTGCTGAAAGGTTATTGGAAATGTAGAGTAGCAGGCCAATGTCACAACTCACATAAATAGAGCAATAGAAAAGTGAGATTAAACACAAGGATATTGTTGGCCCTCGGGATTGTATGGGATTGCTATTAATAAAATTGACCAAAAAAAGCCATTGTCGCCACGAGCATTTAGGACTTTTCAGTAGTGGTGGGTGGATAAAGTAATATACAAATATAAAACATTCCAAAGACGTGATATGAAATGATATGAAAAGACATTATCTGTGAATATATGTAATAGTTGGAGGAGAGTTCTAGATTTATATACTTATATGCAAAAATTGTAATCTAGTTTGATTCACTTTCTATGGACTTCTGGAGCAAAATGTAAATGAAAGGGTTGAAAATGTGACTGAACAGCCCTGACACAAACACAATACAGTCTGTCTCGGGAGGGGCGGTCACTGTGTGTGACCGGCCAATCACAGAGCATGACGAAGTGAACACATAATGAGGATTTTCCCTCAAAATTACGGATAATGACGAGCAGTACTGGTTTCATGCACGTACTCGACAAAAATATAAAAAATTAATCTGTAAAGGGTACTTATCTACAACGAGTATCGGTTTAATCCCTAGTATGTTATATAATTATTTATGTTGTAGTTATTGCAGTATAAATAGTAGTTATTGTGGCTCCAGCACACCAATGCAACCCTAGTGGATAAGCGGCATAGAAAATGGATGGATGAATACAGTTAGTGTGCAAACTGATTATTTTAAATTATTTATTTTTTTTAATTTAAATTAATTAAGGATTAATTATTTCTGATTTTTCTTGTATTTATTTGCAATTTGTTAACCATGTCAATTGGGTGAAGTGTTATCTTACAATTCATTCATTCATTCATTCATTTTCTACCGCTTATCCGCACGAGGGTTGTGGGGGGTGCTGGAGCCTATCCCAGCTGTCTTCAGGCGAGAGGCGGGATACATCCTGGACTGGTGGCCAGCCAATCACAGGGCACATATAGACAAACAACCATTCACACTCATATTCATACCTATGGACAATTTGAAGTCGCCTAGCATGTTTTTGGAATGTGGGAGGAAACCGGAGTACCAGGAGAAAAACCCATGCATGCACGGGGGGAACATGCAAACTCCACACAGAGATGGCCGAGGGTGGAATTGAACCCTGCTCTCCTAGCTGTGAGGTCTGCGTGCTAATCACTCGACCACCGTGCAGCCCTACCTTACAATTGATAGGGTAAAAATGATGAAATTTGACTTGTTTTGTAAGCGTGTGTAAATCGCTGATGGAGGGGCGTGTCGGACCAGTTCTCGGCGACATACACGGGTTGCCAACATAAACAGGTTTGACTGTAGTAACATTTTAAAGTAAATAAAGCACCCTTTTCCACAGGCATTGGTTCTCTGTCAAGCTGGTTTTATCGCATGCATACATGCCCATATTTAGCTGCGGGAAATGATTTAAAAAGTGCTGGCCTGCAGCCGTAACACCCTACCACACAAGTGCATAGATGAGACTAGACACAGGGAGTACTGATGTGATAGCATATGCCAACAAATCCAGACTTAATTGGACACTTTCTCCACAACAGGCCCCATGGTAAACAGCGGCACGCGAATAAGGCTTAGGCAAGCTCAGGAATATATTTCCGATAACAAAACCACGAGCTGATCCGCTGTCCTGTGCAGAATCTGTCGCTTGGAACAACAACTCTTATTTGACTGCATAATCCTCAGCATTCGCCTAAACTGATTAGCTTCCCTCATGCTTAACATGCCGTGTCTTAGCCCAGTTTGTCCATCTTGGAAATGTGGAGCATATTCATCATGTCTATCGCCTTCTCTGTGCCAACTGGACAGTTGTTTGCAGGGAATGGTCAGCAGCCAGGTGCTGAGGAGGGATTGCATATGATCAAAAAGGATTCCATTGAAGCAGATTGAGAGGAAAGAAAACGACTTATATAAGAAGACGACTTATAGCACCGCATTGTGCTGTGTGAGCCAGTCTTCATGAGCCAGGTGGCTTGATGCAAAGTTTTGGCGAGCCAGCCAAGCTCACAAGTGGTAGAAATGAAACTGACTCATGTATGACAAGATACAAAGACCCTGATTGCAATTATCCGAACATGGTTCAGAAAAAAAATAGTCATTTGAAAGCAGTGAATACTGTCTAACCTTGTGAAAGAAGCTAAATGGAATACAGTAAATGGACTTTCACTTTTCTACCTTCATGGTACTCAAAGTACTGAGAAACTAATGATGAGGGTTAAGTATCTTGCCCAATGATACTTTGACCTGGTCAAAGGAGAAACGAGGATTGAACCAGCAACCAGCAAATTGTGAGACAATCACCTACTACTTCAGCCATGCCATTATATGCTAGGCTTTACATTATTACTGTTTTTTCCAATGAAGGTATGCTATGGACCATACACATTCAATAAAAAACAGCTATAGTGTTTGTCCTAAACATGTGAATGATTGTATAGAAACTAGAAGACCAAGTTAGTTTCCTCATTGGGAAATATAATGGGCATAAAAGGATTCCCTGGGGAACCCCATTTATAGTTGTTTGTTATTATAGTTGTTTAAGTAGATCTCAAGGGATTGTTTTCCAGGTCTGATCTACTGTTATTAAAGTGTTTTGGACAAACACCACATGGATCATTTTGAACAATGTTGTGCATACGTTGGAAATACACCCTTGGTAATACATATATATACCGATAAAAAAATTAAGAACAGTTGAAAAATTACAATAATTTATTTTTTTTGTCGTGTTGGGCCTGAAGGAGGTTTGAAGTAAACTTCAAAATGCAAAAAAAAAAATGGGAGTGGAACAAAAATGCTTTGAGTAAGCAATTCATTGGAAACAAGCATTAAAGAGAAAGGTGAAGACCACAGCCTTGAAAAGTCAAAGTAGTTTTTGTCTCACTCTCATTCCTCCCTTTTGCATTTTGAAGCTCTACGTAAACCCCCCTTCTGATCCAACAGTGCAATATGCAATTATTTGCAATTTTTCAACTGGAAAATTTGTACTAGAGATCAAGGTTTCTACTAGCCATTGGTGTTTTTCTTCTTCTGGAAAAAGATGCAATCCTAAGCAAGTTGCAAACAGTCCCTTTAACTTTAAATGGAGAATAAAGAATGTAAGCAATGAGGGTGCATCATCCCCCAAAATGGGGAAGAGTGACCACTCTGAAAACATGCCCATACCCCCAGCTTTTTTTTTTTTTTTTATCACCGCAGAGTCAGTCTAATGAAACTTTAATTTCATGGATGCTGACGATGAGCCTAATGGGATATTGGTTTCCAGACAATAAGAATTCCTCAACTAAATCTGCCTTGTCCCTTAAACATACTATAAAATAGTTTTATGTCAAGCAGCATCTAACGCCATCGTGACTAGACGAGTCTAGCATGACAGTACGGTATAGCATAGCATAGCATAGTAAGCTGTACGGCCCCTTCTGGAGGTCACGATTACCGTTTGTGATGAATGCACGTCAAACAGAAGGTTTTAGCTATTTCCTAAGCAGAAATTTAGAGTTGTGCTTATATCAAACAACTAAATCTAACTTCATCCAAAGCTTTTAACATTTGACACTTCTGTGCGTATGCATTTTGATTTTGTGTCCTATATGCTGCAATGTTTTGCATGTTTACAATCCAAAGGCGAAATAATTCCAGACAATGGACACAATGGAGTTGGTGCGCATGCAGCTCTGTGAACCAATACAGATGATCCGAGATCTAATTTTTCTGCCAATACCAGCCGACCGATTTTCCGATGTCTTTGCAGCAAAAGCAGTGTTGTTAAGAATAACACATAGGACAGAGACCTGGCAAAGGCTCGGTGCCACGACCACGGAGAAGGTCACTCCAATCAAACCATACCAGCTCCAGCAATCTGTCTTTGAGATAAACATCTCTCTGGTCTTCATAATAAAGCCGGTTATTACCTGTCACCTTGTTAATTGACAACAGCTGCTGTGACTCAAGGTTGCCATGCACGTCATTGACAAACAAAGTCAGGCAGGTTGGTTCAAATCCGTCCAACACACTAAATGTCACTTATAAGCAAGGGCTTTATAATTATTACACAGGAGGCTTCACGCTGGCTCAATTGTGTTTGTCCTCGCTGGAAATCGATGGCCTTATCACCTCCGGTGATTGATTGCTTTTGGCTATACAATAAAATTGTAGCCAAGACTAAATTGTAATAGAAAACAGAAAACAGTTTGCGGATTGTTGTGATCATTTGGTTATTATCGTTGTATTGACCAATGAGGAACAAGCATAAGTGTTAAGGATACTAGTGTAAGTAATCGGGTGTTGGAGCATCAAATCAAGCATGTAAGGGCTGAAGGGGCACCAACGTAAGCATCCTAGGGCATCAGCGTAAGCGTGGAGGGCACCAACTATGCAGGGACCATTACCACCGATAATGTTGGGTATTTAACGCTCTCTAAACTTCTGTCTGCTCAGGCTAAATACACATCAAAATGTCACCACTTTTCATTCAGTTGGCTTTGAGTCGACGAGATGCTGTACTCATTTAGCGGGGGATCCGGCTGTGACAAATGCAATCTCTTAAGCTTGACCTTTTCTCCCAGACAGTCTTAAGCGACTCCTTCCAACCGTGGAATGATACACGAGAGCAAGGTCCACGTTGAAGAGGACCCAAATTCATTTCCAGAGGCATCTGCGCTTCTCTCTTCAGGCTCTCAGAGATCATTCATAGATGGAATGTATTGATCGTCACAACAAGCTCTTTGCTTTAGGAACCTGGAAAATCAATCCAGCACCAGCAAGAGGACAGCACTATTTACATTTATTATTTACACGTAACGTACTGTATATTGGGCCAAGTCCTCCTCTATCATGATTGACAAAAAGCGTTCAACACAAAATGGAATAGAGCCAGACGACCGATCACACTGATTGGTATCCACATTCGAAAGTCGAGAAGAAACACCACATTATCCTTCAGATGTGTGAGAAATATAAATTAATTATTACAGTCTTAAGGTAATGCAGCAGCTTGCAGTCAAGGCCATGAAGAAAAGCTGGCGACAAATTGCTTAATTTAACAGGCTCATAGCTGTGTAATGATATAGAAATATCGCAATGGTTGTATGGCTTGCTTGGATTTACTCTAAGGACACCTTTGTGCATTCCGCTGCCACCCTTGTGGTGGTTAATGTTGCTTTGCAGAGCGACTAAAGTAGTAGAATTGTTATACACAAGATAAACTTGGAAAAAAAAAATAGCTTGAACGCCACGTCAGCAAGACTGCATGTTAGCTTTATCCATTTGATACTGTTAATCTTGGTTCAGGGTCACGTCAGGGGTGGAACCTATCCCAGTTGACTTAATTCACGACAGAAGGACAAGTTACTTTCCTAACAAAAACACCATTGGGAAACATAATGGGCATAAAAGGATTCCCTGGGGAACCCCATTTATAGTTATTTGTTATTATAGTTGTTTAAGTAGATCTTTGGACTCAAGGGATTGTTGTCCAGGTCTGATCTACTGTTATGAAAGTGTTTTGTACAAACAACACATGGATCATTTTGAACAATGTTGTGCATAAGTTGTAAATACACTCTTGGTAATACATATATATATACTGATACAAATTTTGAAAGACCCGTTGAAAAATTACAAAAAAATATTTTTTTATGTCCTGTTGGGCCTGAAGGAGGTTCTAAGTTAATTCCAAAATGCAAAAAGAAATGGGAGTGGAACAAAAAATGCTTTGAGTAAGCAATTCATTGGAAACAAGCATTATTATGGATTATGGATTATGGATTATGGATTATGGATTAGTTAACCCTGAGTAATGTTTTGAGTTCAAAACCTTTTTATATTCTCAACATTTGCAACTACTTTTTTCTGCATCTACAGGCCCACATAGATCAGGGGTCGGAACCTCAACTCTATTGAGGATGGCTGGAGTTAGAGTCTGGAAGGCTGTTCCGTATTCAGCCCAGAATCATGTTTACCCAAGTGACGAACGTGGAGGTCATTACTTGACAGTCTGACTTGTGCTTGCAGAAGAAATAAAACAAAAACCATCACACATAATTTTAAGATAGCAAACTGTTTTTCCACCTTGGCGATTTTGTCGATAGATCTGGCAGCATTCCAACCCCATTCATTCATTCATTCATTCATTTTCTACCGCTTATCCAGGGTACATCCTGGACTGGTCGCCAGCCAATCACAGGGCACATATAGACAAACAACCATTCACACTCACATTCATACCTATGGACAATTTGGAGTGGCCAATTAACCTAGCATGTTTTTGGAATGTGGGAGGAAACCGGAGTACCCGGAGAAAACCCACGCATGCACGGGAATAACATGCAAACTCCACACAGAGATGGCCGAGGGTGGAATTAAACTCGGGTCTCCTAGTTGCGAGGCCTTCTTGCTAACCACTTGACCTACGTGCAGCCCATTCCAACCCCCATTGACAACACATTTTCTCAAAAGCGACAAATCTAGCTGCTTTTTCTGATGTTTTGGGGAGGATTCTGGTATTTGGAGACTCAAAAGTCAAAGCACGTATTTTGTGTTCTCACTAAGCAACAGTGGGTGCTGTGGACAGTTCCGCCTTGCCCAAATTCAGTCACGAAACGGGCACACTGCCTGGATTAAAGAGAAGAGTGTGTTTATATTATATTTTGTTAGTAGTCTATTGCTATGCTGTATTTGTAAAATTAATTGGATTACCTTACATTTTTAGGGGTAAATGTAAGTAATTGATAAACCAGTTGCTACCACATACATTCACCAGAATAGTGTGGTGCTCATGGACCACAACAGTCAGATTATGCGTTTTTCTCCAACATTTTAAGACATCATCTACGTACAAGCAGATGCACTAACTTCTAAGACTTCCACGGCCAACTATTGCTACTAGCCTCATTCACCAATGCTCCACTTTGTACTTGGTATCAAAGGTGAAGGTACACAATAATACCACACAACACACGTATCCTATATTGAAACTTTTTGGTGCTCCTTGGCCCTTTGGCACACTAACCCTTCGACCCCCTCCCTGCACAAGTTGTTAGCCAGTGTGATGTGGAAGAGAAATGATGGACTCCATAATCTCGGTCCTATTATCTGCCCGCTCAATTTAATGACCAGGCAGGTGTTAATGATGATGGAGACGGAGAGTGGCTCTGGCCAAAGAGTGGTGAGCAGAGCGTAATGGGCTGAAAAGCTTGCTTTGGAACAAAAGTAAATCACGGCCCCCGCCGATCGATGGCCGGCATGACTGAAAGCCGATGGGGCTTTGCTCCACTTCTCATTATAATAGGAAACACATCGATTCCTCCTCCTTGTGCCATATTTGATTTGAGCCATTGATTTTATTGAATGTCTCTTCAAAATGATTTGGAATTAATTAAAAACAAACACACTCTCTTCCGGCTCATTTCATTTGGTTTTTGTCAATGTATCAAGGTTAATTTCATCTTTAAGGCTGCTCTTGCACAGCATGATTCAAGTGACCCGATTCAGATGTTTGTCTTTGATGTGGTACATTTGGCTAGGCACCGTAATTGCATTGACTTGTATAGTCTGGTATATGGCGAAAGATCATACACGATTGGATATCTGCAAATATGAGAGTGTAAGCAGACGGATGAGATATTCAATACCCTTAAGCGGCCTACAAGGCCGTGTGCATCCTGCACAATGACACACTGAATAGTGTGAGATGAGGTACAACACATTGGTCTCTTGCACCCTTCTGGCCAGGCCTTTACATCTGCTTAATTGGAAACATGCATGACTTCTGTCCTATGAAAAATGAATTAAGGAAGTTCCATATTTTTGAATTGGAGAGGCTAAGGTTTTCTCTCAAAAGCTTTCTGAGAATGCTTGAGAACATTTGGAAATGTCCTATTGTCATTGAAATAGTGAAATAAAATAAAATAAAAAATAATAAAATTAAATAATTAAATAATAAATAAAATAAATAAATGTAAAATAATGAATAAAAATCCTAAAACAAAAAAATAAAACATTATAATAACAATAAAAAAATAAAATATATCCAGTAAAATAGATTTACTGGATTTTCTTCATCTTGTGTATGGAACAGCAAAGCAATCTTCTCCAACCATCGCTCACTTCCAGTATTAGGGAAGGCCAGGTCAATGATGTCTGCAGTCGCCAACGTTTCATGTTGTGGTTGAAATGGTGGACACCATTTGTGATGTCATTTAGAGTGAACCAAACCCTGTGTAAAACACCCGTAGTGTAACCTGCTGGTAACTGGTAAGGCTGGGATTATCCAGCAATGCTCACTAAAGTATAAAGGAAAAAAAATGAAATGTGGGGTTTGTTCAAGCCAAAGGAGATGGAATGTAAATACTGAAACTTTTTACGTGCAATTCCTACTGTTTAGTTTTGTAACTTTGCTGCCCAATGTAACTGTACTGTACTGTACTGTAGTAAATGTACTGTTCAGCTGGACATGTGTGCATGAAAATGTAAACATACTGTCAAATTCATATACAGGCACTACATTAGATATAGGCATTAAGACCTGCAGTGTAGATGCAGTCTTAATGGCTAAGCCAGTTATGAATAAGCGATATAGTATACACAAGAGTTTAGTGTTTGCATTTGCAAAGTTAAGAATTTGCAAAGTTAACTGATGACTGTGGAGAGCTCCTCCTGGGAAGCTGCTGCGCGGAAAAAAAAACTTTTTTGGAGAAAAGCATTGAGTGGATGTTTCCTGCACTCACTGCTGCCTGGTTTTTAAATTATTTTTCTTGTTCCTGCAGAGCACTGGTGCGTCATTAGGATGATTCATTGGCTTTTGACATGGCATCATCTTAATGATATAATATTCCAAAGGGCAGTTTGACCTCGCAGACAAGATGTGCAATCGGGCACTCACTGCCGACTATATTTTTTTATTAGAATCCCAATGATTATGTGGGGGAAGGGGCACTAAATAGGACAGCAAACCTGCATGTTAACACCAGGTATTGAAATACAGTGGTGTGGTCGCTCACCCAGTTTACTGTTAGGTTGGGGCTGTGGTTTGTGGATGGTTTTATATATAGTATTGCATTGTATATAGTATTTTAGTATATAGTATTGGAGCTTATTAGCTGTAGATTAAAGTCCTGCAGAAAACTGACTGCTGCATGGTCCTTTCAAATGCCACAGTGGTGATCTCAACGTGATCCGATATGGCAAACCAATTTAGAATTGGACATTTATTGGACAGCAAGGCCCCCATACTGAGGCACTGTCCACATGAGAATGTACCTAGATTTTGTATCTACATACAAGAACGGTTCACTGAGTGAAAACGATCTATTACACAAGGCACACCAACGGCGAGTGACGTCATCATTGCATCATGCCTACATGAAAACGACAAACCAGTGTTTTCAGATTTTCCCACTATAGATGCCGTTTACAGGGCACCCAGAATACTCTTCCGTGTGGATAGCCTCTCTGAAATTAGCTGTAAAACAAATTACGTACTCATTAATGGAACCGCCACAACTGACCTGCTCTGCCTGCTGAGATGGTAAACATCGACAAGAGATGAGAGGTCAGCTCATTAGCAGCTAGTTTAGCTGCTATTTTTTCCAATAAAGATTTTGTATTTGATACATAGTATTGTGTATAGCCAAAAGTTTCATAAAATTGCATAATACTTTGAGAAAATTGAGAAAATTAGGATATGTTTTGTTGGCTCTCGGTTTAATCTGAACAGCTCTATAAATTAATTCATTCATTCATTTTCTACTGCTTATCCTCACGAGGGTTGCAGGGGGTGCTGGAGCCTATCCCAGCTGTCTTTGGGCGAGAGGCGGGGTACACCCTGGACTGGTCGCCAGCCAATCACAGGGCACATATAGACAAACAACCATTCACACTCACATTCATACCTATGGACAATTTGGAGTCGCCAATTAACCTAGCATGTTTTTGGAATGTGGGAGGAAACCGGAGTACCCGGAAAAAACCCACGCATGCACGGGGAGAACATGCAAACTCCACACGGCGATGGCCGAGGGTGGACTTGAACTCGGGTCTCCAAGCTGTGAGGCCTGTGCGCTAACTGCTCGTCTGCTGGGCAGCCTCTCTATAAATTCCATACAACAAAAAGTGAAAATAATACAAAAAAGTTGTATTAAGTTCATTTTAAAAGGTATTTACTGTCATTTACTTCAATATAGCAGTCTTGCCGTGACTGTTACACATTCAAGTGTATTCATTCCCTCCATTTTTTCCGTGTATCCAAGCTCGAGTTCCAGGCTCAGCAGCCTCAAACTAGAAGCCCAGGCTTCCCCTTTTAAAAATCCTGAGGTTTTCCCAGGTGTGTCCCGGGTCTACAGGTCGGATGTGCCCTGAATACCTCCCCAGGGAGGTGTCTGGAAGGCATCCTGACCATATGCCAGAGCCAACTCCTCTCGGAGGAGCAGCAGTTCTTAGTTTTTCCTCACCTTCTCTCTAAGGGACATCCTACAGAGGAAACTCAATTTGGCTGCGTGTACCTGCAATCTCGCCCTTTGCACGCCTACCCAAAGCTTCTGACCACAGCTCAGGGTAGGAACATAGATGGACTGATAAAATGAGTGTTGAGCCATAAGGCAAAGTGGACCGATGCATGTCCATATCACTGCAGGGGCAAGACCAAGTTCAAGCCTTGGATAATCATTTGATAAAAAAATATGGACTTTCAGTATAAAAAAAAAGATTTTTCTTCACCCAGACTAGTCACCTTTTTGCAAAAGGCCTATTACACCAACTCAAAGGAGCAATTTGAATGTGACTGCCGTTTCTTTTGCTGAAAAGAAATTATCAGCGTTACTATCTCTGGCAATAATTGTAAAAGTGAGAGCAGGAAGGTTTAATGTGAGATAGTCGGGTTTGCTGTGTCCTCAACTCCAAGTCGTTTTTCTGAGTAATGACTGCGGTCCAGCTGCCTCCACGCTGCAGCGCGCTCACCTCCGTCTCAGCACTTGTAGCCTCTTCTGCAATCACCCTCAATCCTCCTCCAGTCATGGACAAGATACCCTTTGCTTTCTCCACACTGGACCTCTTTGCATATTTTCATTTTAAAATATTCATTCATTCATTCATTTTCAACCGCTTTTCCTCACAATCGCAGGGGGTGCTGGAGCCTATCCCAGCTGTCTTCGAGCGAGAGGCGGGGTACACCTGGACTGGTCGCCAGCCAATCACAGTGAAAAAAATGTTCCCGATTGAAAAAAAAACGTATGTTTGGCTGTGTTTCAATTTGTAGTCTTTTGTACTTCTACTTCAATATGTACATATACTATGTACACTGAGTACTTTTGTATTTTGACCATTCATTCATTCATTTTCTACCGCTTTTTCCTCACGAGGGTCACGGGGGTGCTGGAGCCTATCCCATCTATCTTCGGGAGAGAGGCGGGGTACACCCTGGACTGGTGGCCAGCCAATCACAGGGCACATATAGACAAACAACCATTCACACTCACATTCATACCTATGGATGGACAATCGCCAATCGCCAATTAACCTAGCATGTTTTTGGAATGTGGGAGGAAACCGATGCAAACTCCACACAGGGAGGGTGGAATTGAACCCTGGTCTCCTAGCTGTGAGGGTTGCGCGCTAACCACTCGTCCACCGTGCCGCCCGTATTTTGACCATGCTGTCCCAAATCACACTTATCGGACATGACAACCATATTTCTTATGCTCTTCTTTTTTTTTAACTGGGAATTTCAACCACTGGAGTTATTCCACGTTTCTGTTGTACAGATTGGAACAAACCTACTATGTTCCGAGGACACTTACTGTCAATACGGAAGTGTGTGAATTGAAACACATCCTTTGAGTATACATGATACTTTGCTAAGTTGTGCAGCTAGCATACTGCATGGGCGACAGCACTCCCGGCCGGGAAACTGATGTGCATAAAAGGGGGGCTCATGTTTCAAAAAGCCAAAATCGATGAGGGATATCCTAACCGGGATCCTGGTCGTCTACTGAGAGTGATACATGGAGATGATCTTCCAGTAAGATCCTCAGCAACCAAACAGTTTGTTGTTCCGATCCATCCATCATCTGTACTGCATCCTGTGCAGGGGCTGGGGGCGGAGCCTGTTTGTATACAAAAGAAATGGAACACATGTTTTTATGGATCTACCTTTGCACCTAGGGAATAAAGCCAAAAAGGCCCTTCCCCAAAGTGTTCCCACAAAGGTGTTTAGCTGAAGTCTGTGAGACAATTAGGAGCTTGGCGCCAACCCATGATTGATTCCTTAATTTATTAGGCAGTGCGTCCCAACACTTGTGTCTATTTGGCGTCTTTGAGAGGACAACAAAGCATGCTAATATTGAGCTCTGCCCATCAGTTGTCTTCTGACACCCTAACAGCGATCTATATTAAAGCATCCAGTCCCTGCAGGCGCTTGGGAGGCTCACTTAAAGACATCAATACGCTGGGAAATGAGACACAGAGCGATGGCTTGTGAGACCCAAGATATCTGGGAAGCGCTTACATCTTGTTTGAAAGGGGCTGATTGTCACCAGAGAGAGAGAGAGAGAGAGAGAGAGAGAGAGAGAGAGAGAGAGAGGGAGGGAGATGCTATTATCAAACAACTCAGGAAGGCCGGCAAAGAATGACACTTGATTCAGAGTCTTTGTCGCAATTTGAGTCAACCTTAGCATTGTTTATCGAATAAATCAAAGACAGATTCAGGACATTCGCACTGGTAACAATGTCAGCAGCCACCATATTCAGTATAGTTGGGCCTCAAATTCCAGGAAAAAGGATCAAACTCCCATCTTCCGAGTCTGTAGACCACCAAGCTTTATTTTAAGATGTGTCGTAAAGCCTGTTTCTTTTGTTTTTAAAGCTGTCTTCCATCAAGTGGTGGGCGTATAAAATGGGTGGGCTCAACGAGCAAGGAGGAAAGCCATTTTTTCCATTAAGACGAATCCCACAACGGATTGTGTTCAGATTTCTACCATCTTTTTACAAGAGCGTTGGAGGTGTTGAATTATGGTAATGATTTTATTTCATTTGAACATGCATCAGATTACAATTGAATGCATCACATAATCAGTTCACAGTTCCACATGTCCAAAAGGAGTAGGAAGAAGCAAAGCTTATTAAATCCTACCCCTCCATCTGGTACTTTTACAATCAGTAACTGTTACATTTGTTCACTTCCTGCTTTCCTAATTTTAATTTTAATTTTAATTTTAATTTTAATTTTAATTTTAATTTTAATTTTAATTTTAATTTTAATTTTAATTTTAATTTTAATTTTAATTTTAATTTTAATTTTAATTTTAATTTTAATTTTAATTTTAATTTTAAGTCACGTACCGAAGAAGAGGTGATATGAGCATCCAATGCCATAATGGGTACCATAGTAAGTGTCAATATAGTGATATATATAGCACATCATGACTGGTTCAAGACTCTTCATCCTTGTATTTAGCAAACATCAACTGCTTGTATTGTTTCTTGAATTGGCTCATCGTTGTGCATTGTTTGAGGGTCTTACTCAATCCATTCCATAGTTTGATTCCACATACTGAAATGCTATGGCTAGCATAACGTAGTCCTAGCATAGAAGTGTTTCAAATGTACTTCTTCCCTGAGATCATATTTCTCCTGTCTTGTAGAGAAGTATTGGATGACATTTTTAGCTAATTGGTTATTTTTAGTGTTTGGTTTTAAAAAAAAAAAAAAAAAATGTTTTTTTTATTATTTTAGCTGTTTGAAGATGAACTATATCAGCAAGTTGAAGTATTTGTGATTTTAGAAATAAGGAGTTAGTATGTTGTAGGCGGCATTATGAATTATCCTTACTACCCTTTTTTGCAGTACATTTAGCAAGTGAAGATTATCAACTTCCTGTCGCGAGACAGCCACCGCACCCACTGAGCAATGCAGGCGCCCCGCAACAGAATCTTTAAAAGTATCAAAATGATTCCTTCAGATCATCTCCCTGCCTCTCTGCTGGAACGTCGCTTGTCAGTCAAGTGCCGCACTTCCCCGTCCTTGCTGTCAAACTTTGCTTATTTCCGAGGCAACAACAACTGACACACATGCAACAGGGAAGAGACATCAAGTGACGGGAGGGAGGGGTGACAGAAGGGCGGGAAGGATGGGGAGATCTCTGAAGGATTCGCTGATGAACGTATGCTAAATTACTAAGGACGTCCGATGCATTTCCCATTCCAACCATTAAAGGTATACAGCAGCAACAACATGCTTCATTCGAGTGCACGTTCTGTTTCCATTCGCTGTCTGTCACAATGTGCTCCGAGCCGATGGAACTTCTCTTATACTTTGTCACCTTGTCACTCTGCGTGAAGGCAGACATCGTCGGCGAGGATGAGAGACTTTCTACGTGTAAAGAAGGAGAAAAAAAAAAGGGAACACGAGCCCTAATTCTGCAGCATCGAATCAATGGCATTGATCGCTTCTCCTTGCACATTCACTCCTAACTTACTGCTGGGAACTGTCGTCAGCGGCTCTAACTGCCTCTTAATGCACTTCCTCTTCCTTTATAACGGCATTAACGGAACTATCACATGCTTATAATCATGAAGAGACGGAAGCAAACATGTGAGCATCATTCAATTGAAAGCATACAACACTCACAACTGAGATTGTGTTGCAAAACAACGGAGAAGGAGAAGGGAGCCATGTGTCAAAATAGACATTTTTATGGCCGTGTCCATTACTTGCCATCTACGCTACTGACAAACCAAGAAGACATAGTGACCAGTCAGTCGGTTGACGTTGGAGCAGGGGTGTCCAACCCATTGCAGGCCCGCCTGTTAAATGTAACATGATATAAATATCAGGGCTTGACAATAACGATGTACCGATGGCGCGGGGCAAGTTAAAACAAAATTCGGGCAAGTAAATCCAATCAGTGATATTCCCGTCGGGCAAGTGCATTCACTACTGTGAAGAGTTTTTTTTAAAGCGGTTCTTGTTGGGTGTTGGTAAAACACGGACTGCGTAATTCCGGTGGTAATTTGCAAACCAATCCTTGCAAATCTTGAAATGGACCAATCAGAATCGTTTATTTAGACCGTGGTCCGCAGTCCGCGTTTTACTCACACCCGTTCTTGTTTGCAATCAACCAATTAGCGATGGTTTGACTACAAAAACATCTATCATGGCGTCCCTGCCAACATGGTCTAATTCTTCAACAAATTGTGAAGGAAAACAGCAAAAAGTAATGAAACAGTGCCTCCTAAATAAGTATTTTATTAGCGGCAGCAAATCAAATGATGGCACAGGAGAGTGAATCACATTGCTGTGACAATTTGAAGTGGTCACAATGAAACACCACCGATTAGATCCAATACCAAGTGCTGATTTTGCACAAGCTACAAAATCTAGCGCTTCCATTTGTCTGTGTATTTTTCTCACCTTTGCTTCACAAATTATTGTTTGACCATTCAGCATTTTTTTCTGGATTAAAAACACTTTACTAGTACACAAATGTGTCATTGTGGTGCACAACTTATAAATATCACTGCTTACTACGACTACCATGTGTAAGGTAGTACGGCATGCCATGTTAACATACATCTCCAAATACAATGCGTCAGTACTATTATCTGATGAATTATCAGCATATATTGATGCTAAATATATTAAACATTTTCATTTCATTTTACATGGGGCAAGTTCGGGCAAGTAGTTCTCACCTTAAGAATTCCCCATGGGCAAGTCATTTTTGTTTTTAATGTAGAGCCCTGAATATGTTTAAAAAAATCTCCATCACTACATAATTGTGATGTCAGACATGTATAAACTACCACTTTACCACTTTATGGGGTTATAAATAACCCCAGTATTCTTTCTGACTGTCTGCTGTGGAGGTGGGGGTGACTTTTCTGGAAAACCTTGAAGAGAAGATGCTCATGCTCTTGTTTACGCTGCTGTTTTTCCCTCAAATTCATTCCACCTGAGTGTGTTGACAGCACAAAGGCAGCAAAAGTGTTATGTCTTGTAAAAGTGCAAGAGTGTTGTGTTTCTGTCCTCTTTGCCATATGAGACGTCTTAGAAGGCTGGAAATTTATTGTAGAAATGAGTTACTTTTTTTTCTTTCTTTTTACAGTCATCCAAGTCATCCTAGCATCAGGAAGTGCAGGCTGGTGCTGCACCCTTTCTGGGCGTTCTCCCCACAGCCATCAGCTTTTACAAGCTGCTCATAAACCCCAGGCAGCATATCCACCATCTTTTTTTTTTTGATTGATTCCATTGGCTGTCACTGCTAAAAAATGTATCAAACACCTCTGGCACGTGTTCTATAACCGCAGAAAGTGATAATTAACATTGCGGTTCAGATAACCGGCTGCACCGGAACAGAATGGGTTTTCTTCAAGAGCCCGGTAGTCGGTTTATATGAGGTATGATGACAAGAAAGGAACATGGCTAAAAAGGTTCTGGAATTGTGTCCCCAGGACCCAATTATCAGGCCAAGCACTGAGCTGAAGGCGGCGTCATCAGACCTATGGAGGCTGAGGAACATATAGTGCTGTGAAATATAACATTTCAAAAATATGTTTATGTGTGTATATGTAAATATGTATACATGTGTGATATAATACATTCATTCATTTTCTACTGCTTATCCTCACGAGGGTCGCAAAGGGTGCTGGAGCCTATCCCAGAGACGGGGTACACCCTGGACTGGTCGCCAGCCAATCACAGGGCACATATAGACAACAAATTTTTGTAAAACATAAAAAGATATTGTGTAATAATAATATTATTATTATATAACATTTTTACATATTATTTAGCTTATTTGGGGAAAAAAAAATCATAGTATTCCAACTTTATTTTTGTAAAATGTCAGTCGTCTCACTCAAAATATTACACCATCAGTCTGGCAAAACTACAAGATTTTTGTTTTAATGTCACCACTTTATTGGAGTAAAATCTTTATTTGTTGGGAAATGTTTGTCTTTTGTTGGCACGTTGACAAAATACTTTTCTCTTGATATTACAATTTATGCTTAAAGTAATTTTATTCATAAACATTTATTATTATCATTCATTCATTTTCTACCGCTTATCCTCACAAGGGCCGCGGGGGTGCTGGAGCCTATCCCGGCTGTCTTCAGGCGAGAGGCGGGGTACACCCTGGACTGGTGGCCAGGCAATCACAGGGCACATATAGACAAACAACCATTCACACTCACATTCATAACTATGGACAATTTGGAGTCGCCAATTAACCTAGCATGTTTTTGGAATGTGGGAGGAAACCGGAGTACCTGGAGAACATGCAAACTCCACACAGAGATGGCCAAGAGTGGAATTGAACTCAGGTCTCCATGCTGTGTGGCTAACCACTCGTCCACCGTGCGGTCGTATGGCATATCATATAATAGAAAATAAGTGCAATATTGGCTACCTTTTCATTGAAGCTAATTTGAAATAGATACTATTCTCTTTTCAATGTAAGTTATGTTCTGAATAATCTGCAAACAAGATGCAAATAAGATTTTTATACACAGATTTACAAATGTAATATTTTTTGCTCAGAATATTATTTGACTATTTAAGCATTTGGGTCAAAAGCAGTTAGCATTTCAGTTTGATTGCATATTTAATTTCAGAGGTTTTTGGTGAATCCGTGGCTTCATTAAAGCATTTTCTGCAGCAACAATAACAACAAACTCAAAGCCATAAATTACCAAGACTAAACACCCCTCATATCAATATTAATACCCTTCCGCCAGCCAATGGCCACCAGCATACATAATGCATTTCACAAACATATGACTTAATGTACTTGTGTATAAGAACAGCAGCATTAAAGATGCTAATCCGTGCATCATCATCAAGGAGATGTTGTGATTATTATGGCAGCAGTGTGGAGTCACGTACAGTAACGCTGGCAAGCCAAAAGTCTAACATTCATTAATTCTTTATCCCGCATCTCTTTAAAAGCCTGACTTGCGAGCGGCGCTCTAATCTGCAGCGACTGTGGGCAGATTCAAATAAGATGAATGTGAGAAGAACAGCGTGTTCTGTTGGCCTATTTTGAAGAGCCACCCACAGAGTGAGCCGCCATCGTCGGCGTACCTGCAGGTGCATTTAAATACATAAGAGCCATCTTTCACAGGGAATCAGGGTATGTGCGTGTGCCAGCACCATGCTACTCTCCTCGTAGATGAAAAATAGACTAACTATAGTATACTATCTCCACTATCTTGACTCCATAGCCTCTTTTTCAAGCACCTGCTCCTTGACCTCTGAGTCTATTCAGCGCCAATAGTCACGGCCTGCAAGCGGTTACCAAAATCTCTAACCAATGATGCACGCTGTTACCCCTGCAGAGAACACGTTTTATTCAGCGATACACGTACCTTCGTGGTGGAGAAGCACCGATGTGAATATGGCTGCCCAAACAGATGGAATCTGAAACACAAAAAGAGACATTTCCATCAGCACATGCAATATCAACGCTTTGTGTGTCAGCGTACAGGAAGCCTGCATCAGCCTCTCACTGTGCGCCATGTCATGTCACATGACAACATGAATGAACATCATTGATCCTCGCTTGAGAGATGGCACCGCGTTATAGAAATATATGTCTTGTTTATGAAAGAGCAGAATTAATCACCCGCCTGGCTGCAAGCTGCAATAAAACACTGGTTAATGCATCACAGCATACCATAGCAATGCCCAAATACCATGCAAAGGAACCCCCTAGTAGCTGAAACGGCATCAATAGAAAGATCAATGAATGTCTTCCTGAACATAGTTTAATATTTAGCTTTTTGTCAGTACTCTTTTCTTCTCAAAATAGAGAGACGGGTCCCCCACAGTGTAGTGGGGGGGTGGGGGGTGGCGTGATTCAAAAATCACTCATTAAGTAGGAGACCTTATTTATAAATGAAATTATAAATGACATTTTTGCATAGAGTTGAGCTTTTTATAACTTGTATACATTTTTTTAAATAACTAGAGCCCTCTAGACATGAAATAACACCCCTATAGTCACCTTTGCACTCACATTACCCAATGTATTAAATATAATATGAGAAAGTGAGAAGTGTGTTGCTGTAAATGTGTTTCGGTGCTGCAGAGTGTGAACAGGAAGTAAAGTTTGGGGTTCAGAGTTGAGTTTTTTAAGCTCAGTGTGGGTTTACCACCGCATCAGGAGCCAGTGTTAGGGATTACTGTGCCTGCTGTGATGTAATAATAATAATTCATTCATTCATTTTTTACCGCTTATCCTCACTAGGGTCGCGTGGGTGCTGGAGCCTATCCCAGCTGTCTTTGGGCGAGAGGCGGGGTACAGCCAATCACAGGGCACATATAGACAAACAAAAATTCACACTCACATTCATACCTATGGACAATTTGGAGTCGCTAATTAACCTAGCATGTTTTTGGAATGTGGGAGGAAACCGGAGTACCCGGAGAAAACCCACGCATGCATGGGGAGAACATGCAAACTCCACACAGAGAGGGAAGAATTGAACCCTGGTCTCCTAGCTGTGAGGTCTGCGCGCTAATCACTTGACCGCCGTGCAACCCCAATAATAATAATAATAATAATAATAAGCAATATTAATAGCAAGGAAAGCCTTTTGTCGATCAATTCTGAAGGTTGTGTGTATCACAGATCATCACAGTAACATTACTGACACCTAGTGGCCACTTTATAATAGTACATGCCATCACAATGTCTTCTGCATATCTTATATTTGTATTTTAGTTAAAATATGCTATTATTTACTACTAATAGGTTATATTCAACCAGAAAATGTTATTAACTCATAACTAATTTTTTCTAATCGGTTATGAAGTGATGCTGCGAAAATCCGGTTGTAGACCTTCTCCGAAAAACATTGGCACCTGGATCTCCTTCAAAAAGGAGGAGCGAGCAGGAGACGTTAGCATCTCCTTTTGCAAGGAGAGGAAAAAGAAGGTGAGGGACACTATTGGGAGAAATTAAGGATGCCAAGGTCAGCAGCGAGGATGCTGGCTAGGAAAGGAAACATGGTGGAAAGTGGATCCACACACACACACCGCCCACATTAGCAGCTCCCTCAAGACAACCTGCTGAGAACAGCTAAATTAACCCACAGCTCCATCCTGCTATACATGCCTCCACGCCCACACACCCTGGGTCCTATTTTAAAGCAGCCCATAGCCAATTCCACTCAAATGTATGGCACTGCTGGCATGTGGGGGAGGGGCCTGATGCGTCTGGATTATAGTCAAACAAGTCGTAACGCCGACCCGATATATAAGGTGAAAGGTGCTTAGGTTGTGTGTCTTCATTAATTCCCGGTGTCCGGGGCATAATGCGAGTTTATGATGTCGGCTGGTGTTCTCATTAAAAGGAAGGCGTGCTTGCACGTTGTCACGTTTTATTACCAACAAACCCTGCTGTGAGAAATGTGGTCATTTATTTACGTGATTATTCAAACGGTATTGTTCTACCACACGTCTACCGCTGCCAACATTAGGTAACCAATCCAATTAGATCCAATACAAAAATGAAAAAGCCTAGTTGGCAGTTTATTTTACTATTTTTTATAATAAAGACATATTTTTACCTCTTTTACTGGAAATGGAAATCAAAAAACAGTTATTCCTGTTTTCCCATGAGATTAATAAAGTCAAATGCATAACCAATCCATCATGTGCAGATAACATCAAACACTGTTTTGAAAAAAAAAAAATTGTCACATGAGCCACGAAACGCCAAAAAGATAGTAACAATTTGAGAGCTACCATATGCGTTGATGTAATATTGCGTCTTTATAAATTCATAAATAAAAATTAATAAAATAATATAAATTAAATAAAACTAAATACCACCAAAAATAACAAGCCAGCGAGCAAGTATCATTACCACTGGAGGAAGAGGAATAGCTAAGCGATGCGACACACCGATGCGAGCAAAAGAGCGAAATCCCCCAGTTTTTCAATGTTTAATTACAGCAGCGAAATGTCCCAGTCTGCTTGAACGCACCTTCTGACATTCTCATACGCTGCAGAAGATACATGTATCTAAGATACTTTACCTCTACAATTAACTAGCAGTTTGTACACTAGTATGCCAAGGTACCACTGTATAAATGACAATAAAAAAAATACCAGCAGTACTTCAGTACCTTCTCCATTGTCTATGGCAAGTCGACTACGATTATTATTATTTTTTTTAACCAATAAAAATACCCCTTGGTGTGTCAATATCTGCTCAATATTTGCTCTCGCTCGTTGCTCCCTGGTGACTGCTGCTTCCTCAAACAGGATGCGTGAGTCATTTTGACAGTCCTCGTCAAAACATAATGAAATACAAGTGTTATGTAGTATTCTGGTCACCGGGTGGCAGTAATGAAAAACAAAAAAAAACATTGAGACATTGGCTTACATTATATTACTTTAACACTGCATGAAGACAAGCATGGTATATCCAACATGGTAGAGTGAAAAAAGTTTCTGCAGAAGTGAGAAGTGTTTTATTTAAGTGAGAAGTAAAAGCTTTGAGGTTTTCTATGCTTGAATTACAAAAAGTACTGTCTATATGTGCCCTGTGATTGGCTGGCGACCAGTCCAGGGTATACCTTGCCTCTCACCCGAAGACAGCTGGGATAGGCTCCAGCATGCCTGCGACCCTCGTGAGGATAAGCGGTAGAAAATGAATGGATTCCATATTTTAACATTGAATCCTATATCGTTATGAATGAGCGACGGCTGGTCGTAGTACAATAAGGCGCCATTGCTAACACATCTAAGCCACGCCCCATCACAATAGAGGACGCCGATTAGTTCTAAGCTTGTCATTGGCCAAACGTCCTACTACTGTAATCCTTCAAGGAAAGAACAGAACACATCAAGGTAAACAACTAGTCCCCAACAATAATGGCCAAAATGTGTTATTATTATTATGTATTTATGTCACAATAAAGGTGAATTCAGTCCATGATTAAGTGCAAAGTCCCCTTGAGACTTCATGTGGTCTCTAATGTGGTTTAAAGAACCTTGAAACTTAACAAAGAGTCCACATTCTAATCTAACTAACCTTGGAATTTGGCACTTCCTCTTCAGCAGACAATGTTTGCAAACTTTAAACGATGCTACTTTTTGTGAATTGCAGCTCCAGCGTAGGGAAGCCACTGAGGGGCTACCCCAAAAACTTGACTCTGCAGGGTTATTTCGTGTCTCGGCAGAATCTATGCGGTGCATCAAAGTCTCATCCGTTAGCCGGCTTATAAAAGTTCAATGAGAGACAAAAACACTGCTCTTGTTTCACTGTGTGTTGAACTAGTTATCGCTGCTGAATCATTCATGCTAATTCATAATAAAATGGAGTCCTCCAAAATGGGGCTCCATTGTGGACCGATGCATTCAGGGACAGGGACAGTTTTCTATAAGTTACATTCAAATCACTTTTTATCCCCAAAAGTCAAATGCAGAAATAGCACAGTGAAAAATTGCCATTCATGCCTGTATTTTTTCCCACTGCCTTCTGATTGCATTCATCATGCTGATTTCTCCTGAGGTCCCTGAAGGCGAACGGCAGCCTCAATAATTGACGGGCCTGAAAGGCTGTGTGTTGCCGTGCGAGCGAGCGCCCGCAGCCCTCACGGGACACTCAAAGCGCCGTTGGCTTTGGAAGCAGGCGAGACTCCGTTCACATGTCTATTGTCTTCATCGCGCCAAACATTTAGCGACGAGACAATACGACACAGTTTGATCAGAATGGCGGAGCCTCGCAGGCGCAAACATCAAACGACCTCGTCGTCTGAGCGTAACGACACAATGCGGAGGCGCAGATACACACTTTTTGTGCAATGCTGCGCAGTTATTTCAATGTCGTTTACAGACTGTTTGACAGCGAGCGAGAAAATGGCAAAGCCGTGAAACATGTAATGCACCTGCGGGCGGGAAAACCTTTCATCCATTTTTTTGTAGGTCATTCAATGACTGTCATTTAGAAAGCGTACAGTCATCCCTTGTTTACTGCAGTTAATTGGTTCCAGACCCGACCGAAAGGTGAATGTAACACAAAGGACAGGATCTCATCTGCAGTCAAAGGTAATTTTTTGTGGGGTGGGGCAAAATTCCAAACAATTAAGGGGTTTCTTCACGACTTACTTAAATGAGCTCAACACCATAAGAGAGTCCATAGCTCATGTTGGCACTAAAGCTGATGCAGGGGCAGCTGGACTGGTTCTATTCTTGCATGGAAATAGGTGACGATGCTCTAACATGGGGACAAAGCCTGATTGCAATAATAGTGCTTCAATAAAATATCTGGAGCAGTCTTGTAAACAGCGTCACATTCCCCACTGGGAGCTTTGCAGCGCACAGTTTTTGGGAAGTTGAAAAAAGACAATATGTAGGCCACACTAAAAAGGATTTTTTTTAGAGCACAAACAGTGAATGTGTGATTAAAGTGAGATTTTTTTTTTTTTTTAAATCACAGCAGAGAAGAGTGTGAGACGCTTCTGGAGAGAGGTGTGCAGCCTCATGCTGGAAACTGAGCTGGTACAAGACAGAATATTTATTAAGGGAACAGTGGTGGAATTTCCAGTTCAGTACACCTCACCAATTCTTAAGACTCAACCCAGTGGAACCATGAAGAGAAATGGAATAAAAATGGCTTAGCTTTTACTATAGGCCACAACTATAGGCCACTTTAAACATAAGCACCATATGTGTTACTGGTTTTAGTGGCAGAAGAACGAAAAAACAACAGTATTCAGAAGATGCATTCAAATACGTGATGATATGTAGTCCTCTATATAGGTCACTGGGTGTCAGTATTTTTAATGTAATGTTAGGTGAGACACACAAGCATCAGATTTCATTCATTCATTTTCTACCGCTTTTTCCTCACGAGGGTCGTGGGAGGGAGGTGCTGGAGCCTATCCCAGCTGTCTTTGGGCGAGAGGCGGGGTACACCCTGGACTTTTTTTTTAATTTTCCAATGTTTAATTATTAATTTGTCATATCACCATTGGTGCTGATTGCCAAATTGAAATTGAATTCATCATTAATTCTATTTATCCTATCTATTTATTTATTATGTATTCGTTTAGTACTTATTTTTATTGTATTGATATTGTATATTGTCATTTAAACAATATGAATTTAAGTAAATTTGAATATTCATTTTCTACCGCTTTTCCTCATGAGGGTCGTGATGCTGGAGCCTATCCCAGCTGTTGTCGGGCAAGAGGCGGGGTACACCCTGGACTGGTGGCCAGCCAATCACAGGGCACATATAGACAAACAACCATTCACACTCACATTCATACCTATGGACAATTTGGAGTCGCCAATTAACCTAGCATGTTTTTGGAATGTGGGAGGAAACCGGAGTACCCGGAGAAAACCCACGCATGCACGGGGAGAACATGCAAACTCCACACAGAGATGGCCGAGGGTGGAATCAAACCCTGGTCCTCCTAGCTGTGAGGTGTGCGTGCTAACCACTCCACCACCGTGCCGCCCCAGCATCAGATTTGACTGCCAAAACAACAGACTATTATTGCAGGTTTGGTTAGCATGCTGGCCATGCTCTCATGAGGAAGTAAATGGAAGATCTGAGTTTGAATCTCCATCTGTGTGGAGTTTGCATGTTCTGCTTGCGTGTGTACGTTTTTTCCAGGTACTCCTGCATCCTCCCACATTCCAAACACATGTTGGGTTTATTGGAGTGTCCATTGGTATGAATCTGAATGGTTGTTTGTCTATATGTGCCCTGTGATTGGCTCGTGACAAGTCCAGGGTGTACCCCAAAGTCCCCTAATGAGGATTAAACGCCAACGAGAATGGATGGATGGGTGGATGTTTCTGGTATGGAAGGAATAAAACCTCATGAATTCAGTTATTACCATTTAATGAATCACAAAAGCACAAAAAAAAGAATCATTTGTGAATGTGAATAATTTACCGAAGTTCTCCAGCTAGCCACATGTAGAAGCTGAAAAACCAAGTGTTTGCTTTCTGCCTCAGCGGTCCGCAGCACAATTACTTCCTGATTGAGGTGCTAGCAAATGGAGCAAGAAATAAAGAAAGTGGAATATTTGCGTAGAAGTGTCTCTCCGGTGGACGCAGCGTGATAGAAAATCATTGAGCTTATATATTAACCAAGTTAATGTCTGCGGGAAGGCTGAATTGAAATGCTAATATAGTGACATTGCAATAACAACGCCTGGAAGATCTGCAGCCATCCGGGCGTACAGTCTAATGAAAATAACGACGTGTTGCTACAGACACACTGTAAATGACTGCTTTTGTGCGGCTCTTTCACTTTAATGAGATTTGTGCAACTTTAGCGCAAACGACGGGTAAATACGATAAAATATTAAAAAAAAGAAGCTGTGGGATAGTTCACAATGACAAAACAAAAACCAATTTAGAGGAGCACAACAATTCATTTGACACTGAGAAGCAATTAAAGATATCAGTGAGTGTTTCATTAATCTTGTGACCTCTCCGGTCCATTCAGTCTTTGGGGGAGAAATGTGTACATAATGAGCCTTTTGGGCAAACAAGAATTAATTTGCATTGTGTGCAGAAAGTGCACACAAACCCATTATGTACTTTATTGGGAAGGCCAAGTGTTCCCAAACAGGAGACTAATGGGAGAAGAGGGTTTTCAAGCATTAGCGGGAGCCGTGACTTCCGCATTCGCCTGCACATTTGCTAACGTCACACGTCATTTGCTCAAATAATAAATAAATAATGATAATAATACAATAAATACATGATAGTAAAGCATAATTCAACTTTGTTTGGTTTAAGCTTGTCCTATAAATGGTCGCCATAGCGCATCACACGTTCTCTTTGCATCTTACTCAGCCACTCCAACCTCCAAACTCCTCTTTGGTCTCCTCCCTAGCAGCCTCATCGCCATCCCTTTGTCTAACATGGCCAAACCATCTCAATCTGACCTCTATGACCTTGTCTCCCAGACGTCTAGCATGGGCTGTTTTTCTGATTTATTTGTTTCTAATCCTTTCCATCCCGGTCACTCCCACCGGAAATGGAAGTACCCTCAGCTCTGCCACTTCCAGCTCTGTGTCCTGTTTGTTGGTCAGAGTGGCCATCTACAGACTATACGTCAGTGCTAATCTCACTATGGCGCTGTTGATACTCTTGTCAGATGTACACGTCATTTGTTCTAATAATAAATAAATAATGATAATGAATAAATACATGATAGTAAAGCATAATGAAACTTTGTTTAGTTTAGGCTTGTCCTATAAAAGGTCACCATAGCGCATCACACGTTCTCTTTTCATCTTACTCAGCCACTCCAACCTCCAAACTCCTCTTTGGTCTTATTCTTCTCCTCCCAGGCAGCCTCATCGCCATCATTGTTCTACCAATATCATCACCATCCCTCCGTCTAATATGGCCAAACCGTCTCAATCTGACCTCTATGACCTTGTCTCCCAGATGTCAAGCATGGGCTGATTCTTTGATCTGTTTGTTTCTAATCCTTTCCATCCCGGTCACTCCCACCAAAAATGGAAGTACCTTCAGACTATACATCAGTGCTAATCTCTCTACGGCGCTGTTGATACTCTTTTGTCATGTAGCCCAACAATGTGATATAAACATTTATAATCGATAGGTCTAGGGATACGCAACTATGACGGTTTAGCTACAGAAAATGCACAAAACACCAGTTTGCATTTCCACAGCTCATAATTGAGCTTCTTTGTCACAGAGATTGTGGCTGAGGCTACCTGCAACGTCCACGAGTGCCGTGATATAGCAGCGCACGAGACGTGAAAGTGACTCGAGGAGGCCCTGACAGATGTGAAGGTCGTAGCAGTGAAAAGGGGTGCGGGGGAAATGGATGTTCCCTGCCAGGAAGCTGATGAGAAAGCAACACCCCGGGCTTGGAGAGCGCCGCAGCCCAAGAATTCACACCCAGGAATGTCTTCGCCACCAGCAGATCTTATTTTATCAGCCCATTAAATGGTCGTTATCAGTCGTAATGGGGTGCAAGCACAGTGGTTTGAAATGTTGGAGGTCGTAGGTCCCATTCTGCCCGTGGTGGCTATGTGGAAGCCTCCTCCCCTCTTATACAATCTTACAACCACAGTGATTATGATCAGAGAAGGTTATCACCTAGAAAAATGTGAGGTAAAACAGATCAAATATAATGGAAATGAATGTTAATCATGCTCTAACTTGATTCTACCATCCAGCCATCCATTTTTTAATACCGCTTATCCAGCACTTCATTGTTGCACACCAACCATGTTTGTTTATTTGAGTGATTTTTCCTTTTATTTGAGTACAAAAAAGTCACAAATTAGTCGCTAAAACGGGCTTTGAGGGCAGCAAGGACATTTGGAGGTAATTCACAAGGCGTGGCTGCTTGAGAGAACGTGACGAGTGAAAACGATCACAGTGTGAGACAAAGGGAAGAAATAACGAGCCATTATTGTTAGATTCTTCTTCCGAATGGGTGTAATTCCAGAGGATGCGGTTCGCGAGTCAATAGTGTTCTAATGAGTGATGGAGCATGCATTATGAGAGTGCTGTGCTTTTAAAGTTAGGTCCCGTCTTCCTCCTTTCTGGTTAATGCTGCTGAGCAAGCATCTTTTATTCATTAATGCCTTCCTCAAACTTGTGTCCTTACTCCAGTGGAGACAATTCTCCCAGACACACATAACCACATCTTCCTCCTCTTCTCACAGGACCATGCAGTTTTATTAGGCCACAAAGATCAATGAGCACAGTCCACCATCGTATTATTTGACCTGAAAATTTCATGCAAGGTTGTGTTCTACCTCTCATTGCCTTTACATATTGGTTGTCCGAAAATATAGTTTGAATGGCCTGAAACAGTCAAAATACGAACCAAAAATAATAAGAGACCTATATTTTTACCATAATAGCCAAAATAAAGACATAATGTAGCATATGAAGACATCTGGAGAACACTGATTTTATTTGCAGTGATACACAACCTTAATTAGGCTTTGTAACTCGCTTGACACCCTCCCACACACACACAACAACACTTCCTGCCGACACGAGTGTGTGTTTTGCATAATCAGCATTAAAAAAAAAAAACAACCCCAACTCCTCGTAACTCATGAATAAAGCACACTAACAACCTGACAAACGCAGTTTCAGGTCAGATTTTGCATGGTAACATGTGAGCGGAGGCGGAGAGGCTTCTAAAGTCATTAGATCGGATGCAGGAATCCAAAAGGAATCTTCTGGAAGTAACACATGTAAACACATTTTGCGCTTTGCATTGCATCATCGAATGAAATTATTGTGACGGTAACCCAATATGGACAAGGAATAAGACGGATTGTTAAAGCTGAGACTAGATTATGCCCAACAGTGCATACCTAACAAGTCATGAGTTGCTACTAAGACAAAACCATTCAAGTGATTGCCTCACTGTGGCGAACCTTGAACGAAAGGCAAAAATTCAAGTCCAACATGTCAGAAAAACAAGTCCGTCGATTTTGAAGGATATTCTACCGAGACGACTCAATTAGCTCAAAGTTACACTATTGTTATTTGATTGACCAGTCAACATTTTCATCCACCAATTGGGAATTTGGTCATATTGGATCAAACATGTTCCTGTGCGGTGCGGTGCGCAACGGCAAAATCAAATCTCTTCTTTTACAGCGAAACCTTGGTTAGTGTATACCCGATAGTGTATATTTCGTTTACGTCAAAAATGTATGTACAGTTTTTGCCTTGGTTAATGTACTTTGTACCTTTCCCGGTTAGCATACAACATCTTATCAGATGATGAATACACTGCGTGCACCCCAATGTGTCCTTAATGTAGTTTTATCACAAAACGTTCTTGCAGCCTGCTGTCTATGATGTCATCAGCAGTTGACTCTGTAGTTATTTGCTAGCTAATACAGTTACACCACAAGTCTCTGCTTTTATTGATCACGGCTGTGTAAATTAAGTTTCTGGGGAAAGTTAAGTGCCAGCATTTTGACAAAGAAGGCCAGAAGCACGATTGAAATGAAAAAAAAAAACCACACACAAACGTGATGTCTGTGTGGATCTTGCTGCCTCTTAGCGGTGTTTATCAACAATTAAGTCTTCAATCAAGGCTAAAGTCACTTATCTCTTCTTGAACCCTTCGTCATTTGTATGCATTTCAAATGTTTTTGTACGTGTAGAAACTAGAATCGTAAAATTATCAAAAGGTGTTCTTATTTCTTATGGGGACATTTTTTTGGTTAGAGTACGTTTTGGTTTGAGTTGAGCATATATGTTCTACTGTACGCAGGGCTGCCGCCACATGGAAAAAAAAACAAAACACATTGCCAGGAACAAAGTGTCATGCAGATAAGTCAAACCAGATAGCAATTATTTATTTATTTTTTTTGAGGGCCCCTGTCAGTCAAGGGCCCTTGGAATTGACGAAGTCAACTGGTTTTCAAAGAATATCCCAAGAAAATAGGTAATGCGACTTAGTAATAATTCATATCAATCAATATCCCAAACTATTCCGATTATACAGTAGGGGATCTCATAAAGCAAATTTAGGCGTGGTCACACGTGTGTGTACTCCATGTGCTCATTCCAAAAACACTGTTACCATGTCTTGTAATACAAGAAGGGTGTCACATTCACACTATCGTGCCTGCCAAAGTTATGACTGCCAAGCCCGACGTGTTCACTGACCCAAGTGAAGCTAGTGACGTCCTCTCGGTGGCGGAAGGCAGCGCTGCCATGCACGCACGCTCTTAATGCTCCTGCCGCGCACACGTGAATCAATAAAACATGTCATCCAAAAGGCTCCATTCCACCCTTTTATACTCCCATCTCCCTCATGGCTACCACTTCCACTATTACTGCGACGACTGCTTCTCTCCAGTAAAACTCCCAAAGAGCCGAGCGGCTGGTTGATGGCATCTCCTTCTGGTGGAGAAACAGCGCTCACTTACGATGCATGTTCATTCCCCAAGAGCTCCGGGAAACTAGATCTATGAGCAATGTAAACATATTAAATAGTAATGAATTTAGAGAATTTCATCGCCAAATGCAAATGCGGGAGACGTGATGCCATAAACGTGGCCAACGGGATGGAACATTGCTTATTTGTATAGTTATTGTGTGTTTTCATCTGGCAGATTCATTTATAATTTAAATATCAACAGGATGTGCAAGATGCAAAATTAAATAAATAAATAATTAGCACACATCGACCTGCAGCTCCGCCAGCAATTTAGCAAAACACATTTCCCCCTTGTGGGACGGGATAGCATTTGCATGGAGCTGCCGCGACTCTTTGGATGTCTTACTCGCTGATGGGCGATCGGTGTTTTCTAAAGCTGAGAATTACGGCGACTCGCCGGTATTTTTAGCCACCTTGCTCACAAATAAATAAAGAAAAAAAAATGAAGCGAGAAAAGCCTGTTCAGTGTGAGAAAGAGCATCTTCTTGTTATGCTCATACCTTCACACAAGGAGCCTTATCTCTCCACTGCAGTGTTGCCTCGGTTTTGTTTCCTACTGTCATGCTACTATTCATCCCCAATCTGTTCATGGCAACATATCACCATTTGGCTCTTTTTGTCTTCAGGACAACCAACTGTCTCTTTCTTATTCGGGCTCGCAGTTTTGCTCGCCACATTGTCCTCTCCTGTTCATTGTCTCCATCTGCCCCTCGCTATTTGCGGCAAGTTGAGAGGAGAATCCAGGAAGTAGATGAAGCCCAGAAGCCAAGATCAGCGCCAAGAGATTACGGGAGGCCTTAAGCTAAGCACGAAGCCTCCTGTCACCTTGGCCACTTCTCTCTGCACGCTTTGGAGAGGATTTTTTGCTGCATCAGCTTGTTTTGGGGTGGCCGGTTCAACACTTCATACGGCAGAAACAGACACAAAAAGATAACCGAGAATCCTAGAGGCATCCAAGGTGAAGTGATCAGGGCATGCCCAACCCGGGAGGAGGTCCCCAAGACTCAGGAAGGATTATGTCTCACAGATGGCCTGGGGACGCCTCAGTGTACCCGAGAAGGAATTGAAAACTGAAAGAGGTGACCAGGAAGCGGGAAGTCTGAGATTCCCTATTGAGACTGCGATCCTCGACGGATGCATGAATGGAGGTCCAGCCTTGTATCTTGAACCTCCAGCTTGACCAATAAGCAGCTAGAAGTGTTTATATGGGATTGACTTGACCAGCTACTAGAAATAGTATAAGAAACAAGGACACGGGGACCCCCCCACCCCCACTTGGCAGGACTGTTTCACACGTTCATTCACTTCAAGTGTTGGATTAATGCTGAAGTGGTCAATTTCTTCTGTCTTCTCTTCAAAGTCAAGAGCACCAACGTCACACCATGGGGGGGAGGGGGGGGGGCAATGTCCAGTACACACCACAGAACGCTCTTCAAAACCCAAACCCTGATTGGCCATTAAAGCAACTGCCATGAAAATACCCGCAGGCATCCCACACAGATACATGTCGAAGTCCAAACAGGCTGGAGCTCCACGGTGGGCTGAAAACGCTTCTTAGCTGGAAGCTAACGATGGAAGCGGGATGATGCAAAGATTAGAGGACCTCTGGGATCAAACATCAGAGGATCCAACATGCCGAATGCGACTTTATCCAATGTCTGCAAGCTTTGCAGGCGCCCTTTGAATGCCCGGCGAGATTAATGAAAAGCACCATCCTCAGCAAAAATCAATGCAGCGTCTAAAAAAGGTCTTAAAAAAAACAAGCAATCCCATGCTAGTTAAGCGTACGCTGTAAAACTCAGAGCTACGCTCAAAGCTGATATTTCTAATGACGCAGCTGAGGTAACTTGAACTAAACATCCCTGCAATAAACGTCAGAGGAAACTCTCAAAAGATTGCTCAACCCTTAGGTGTAGGGTTCAAACACGCGGCCCGGTCAAACGCATGCCATGTACTGTATTGAGCTTCTGCTCTGCTGCACGGATAATTAGATAGGCTCGACATTACCCTCAACATTGTTGTAGCGTGTTGGTACGCACTCCGGGTGGCTTCTTTTGATGTTCACAGTGTTCACCTGCTCGTGTAAAACCTCTGACCACAGGCTGGATCACAACGGTGCTGATCACACAGTTCAATAGCCCCTTTGAGGCATTTGTAAGAGGACAGATTACTCTGCATGTCTTGCCGACTTGATGCTCCACGTTCATTGTAAGGAAACTGAAGAATTTCCTGATTCACTACATTTCAACCAATGTCATGAAAGTATGATATGTGACGCTTTACATGTTTCAAACGTGGCTTACTAGTGACAATTTAGCACAATGCAATACGTCCAAAACAGAGAAGGAAGAAGCCAATCTTATTTAATTCCACCTTTTCTCCATGCAGTATCTATCACTGATAATTAGCTGGCATCATATCGTTTTAGCCAAAAAAAATGACACAACATAATTCATTCATTCATTCATTTTCTACCGCTTTTTCCTCATGAGAATTGCAGGGGGTGCTGGAGCCTATCCCAGCTGTCTTCGGGCAAGAGGCGGGGTACACCCTGGACTGGTCGTCAGCCAATCACAGGGCACATATAGACAAACAACCATTCACACTCACATTCATACCTATGGACAATTTGGAGTCGCTAATTAACCTAGCATGTTTTTGGAATGTGGGAGGAAACCGGAGTACCCGGAGAAAACAGAGAACATGCAAACTCCACACAGAGATGGCCGAGGGTGGAATTGAACCCTGGTCTCCTAGCTGTGAGGTCTGTGCGCTAACCACTAGAACACCGTGCCGCCCGACACAACATAATTTGTAAATAAATATAAAGAAAAATACACAAATTTACTTAAATTGATAACATTTAAATGACAATACGGGCTGCACGGCGGTCTAGTGGTTAGCGCGCAGACCTCACAGCTCGGTGGCGTCCAGTCCCGGGTGTACGCCGCTTCTTGCCCGAAGATGGCTAACCCGCAACCCTAGTGGGGATACACGTCATAGAAAATGGATGGATGGATTATTATGCCATGTAATTAATGAAAACAGGGTCTCAGAGTATGGGCCTGCACAAGTGATTTGCACGCAGGCCTCACAGCTAGGACACCCGAGTTCAATTCCACCCTCGGCCATCTCTGTGTGGAGTTTGCATGTTCTCCCCGTGCATGCGTGGGTTTTCTCCGGGTACTCCGGTTTCCTCCCACATTCCAAAAACATGCTAGGTTAATTGGCGACTCCAAATTGTCCATAGGTATGAATGTGAGTGTGAATGGTTGTTTGTCTATATGTGCCCTGTGATTGGCTGGCCACCAGTCCAGGGTGTACCCTGCCTCTTGCCCCAAGACAGCTGGGATAGGCTCCAGCACCCCCGCGACCCTTGTGAGGAAAAGCGGTAGAAAATGAATCAATGAATATTCAAATTTACTTAAATTGATATTATTTAAATGACAGCCTAAAAGAGTACATAATAAATGGAATACGGATAAATAGAATTAATGATGAATTCAATTTCCATTTTTGCAAACAGCACCAATGGTGATATGACAAATTATTAATTAAACATTGGAAAATTAAAAAAAAAAAACAAAACAATACCAAGGTTTAATCCATAGCTGGTGTTATCGCACATTTCAGAAGTTGAAGTCTTGTGGGTGGTTCCTTAAAAAGCTCAAAGCTGTAATATTAGAGGCCACACAGACGGTGTTTACCAAGAAAAAGGTTTCATAGCGGGCACCACACTAAATATTCCTACATTGACCTTTATAGGGCAAGGAAACACATTTGTTAATTTACATGTGGAGTTATGATATGACAATCAAGGTTCAATCAAAAGGGGGGAAAAAACAAAAATTAAACAATCTTAGAATGTTGATATTCCATATCAGTTATTTTAATTAGTTTTTTGAAGTTGAATTGGATGTTAAAATGTGATGATTTATTTGACTTATTTTATAAATGTATTTTATTTTACACACATAAAGTTAAATAATACAATAAATAATAGTATTAGTGTATTCATTCTTTTTCTACGGAGTATCCTCACAAGGATCACAGGGGTGCTGGAGCCTATCCCAGCTGTCTTCAGGCGAGAGGCGGGGTACACCCTGGACTGGTGGCCAGCCAATCACAGGGCACATATAGACAAACAACCATTCACACTCACATTCATACCTATGGACAATTTGAGCAGAACATGCAAACTCCACACAAAGATGGCCGAGAGTGGAATTGAACTCGGGTCTCCTAGCTGTGTGGCCTGCGCACTAACCACACATTCACCAGGCAGCCCCAATATATGTATTATTATTACTTATTTGTTTATCCTTACAGTAAGTTATGAATTACATATACATAAATAATAATTTGTAATAATATATAATATATATAGTTTATTATATAATATCTAATAATTATAAATAATTTGCACAATCGCATTTCCTGTAAATATGTCTAGAATGGGGGCGGCACGGCGGTCTAGTGGTTACCACGCACACCTCACAGCTAGGAGACCAGGGTTCAATTCCACTCTCGGCCATCTCTGTGTGGAGTTTGCATGTTCTCCCCGTGCATGCGTGGGTTTTCTCCGGGTACTCCGGTTTCCTCCCACATTCCAAAAACATGCTAGGTTAATTGTTGACTCCAAATTGTCCATAGGTATGAATGTGAGTGTGAATGGTTGTTTGTCTATATGTGCCCTGTGATTGGCTGGCCACCAGTCCAGGGTGTACCCCGCCTCTCGCCCGAAGACAGCTGGGATAGGCTCCAGCACCCCCTTATGAAGAAAAAGCGGTAGAAAATGAATGAATGAATGTCTAGAATGAAAATACCCCCCCCCCCAAAATGGTCAGTAAGTAAACTAATTACAGCTCATAGAACACCATGTTATGAAATAAACATAAGAGCGTGTTCATGTGTGACAAAGATTGTGTCAACACAAGTGCGAACACCAAATGTGTCAAGGCTGCTCCGAGAGCATCGCAGTATTTTCACCATGGCAACAAAAAAAGATGTTTTCCTCCCAGTTAAAAGCCATTGTAGCATTACTTTCCAGCACTCATTAAAGCTATAATTGCTACTTATTGCGGCTTTAAAAGGGGACCTCCCTCCTCTAAGTGAAACTAAGACTTGGCTAATCAAGCTAGATCATAATCGTGATCCGACAGGAAATGAGACAGCCTTGTAAACATCATCCCCCGATATTTCCAACGTTCCAGAATGGCGGCTTTCACAATCACCCCTGGAGATGACGCGCGACACTCAGGTGAGGAAAATAAAAAACATGTCCTGGTGTCACGCTCCTCACCAGCCATTTATTCTCCTCATTAGCACTCGCTTGTCGCGAGCATCAACTGTATGGCTTTCGACTCCACCGTGTGGGACTCCGCGTTGCTTTGCGCTGGCATGTTAATACCGTCGTCATTCAAGCACGGATGAGCAGCTGCGGTTGTGCAATAAATCATCAGTATGAGAGGAACTGATTATATGCTTGCACGACTTTAATTGCGCCTCAGCACTGTGCAGGCCTTGATATGTCATGTGTCATCCCATTTTCTTTCCCACTGCAATAGAAGGTGCTGGCTTGTTCCTTTCCAGAATAAGGACTGCTCAATAGCAATAGCTTCCATATGGAATTGTTGATGTGTAAGCACTTTCATGGTCGTTGTTGTCTTTATCAGCTCTAAATGACGCAAATGTGTCAATATTTGGGGCTTTGAGTGCAGATTCGGGCTGTCCCAATATAACCTTTTCACTTTTGATCTGATACAGAGTTCGAGGTCATGAATATCGGTTGATACCAATATTGATCCGGTTTATCTATCATGAATACGTTTTTCCCGGCCCCGGTGGGCAGCTCTTCCTGCTGTACACTCTGATTCTCCCAGTTATGAAAGCCATAGGTGCCGTAGGAAGCCAGTACGTCCATCTTGCAAATCAAAGTGAGGGCGCGGCGTAGGCATCGTATGAGGCCCATGCTCATATTTTTGTACTTGGAGTATCAAAAGTCCGATTTTTACTATTAGAACCCCGTAGATACAAAAAAATACCCTTATAGTCACCTTTATACATCGCATGCCACCAAGGTGGCTTGATCCAGGGTGGACCCCACCTCTCGCTCAAAGTCAGCTAGGATACGCCCGCAACCTTAATGAGGATAATCGGTATAGAAAATCGATTCATGGATGGATGGATGGTCAATATCACATGAAAAATATACACAAATGGGAGAATACAATGTCAATAAATTACCCTATGTTCCAAAAAACCTGATTATCACCCATCATTATGTCTCTGGTCAAAGTAAAGGCACAAGTAATGTTTAGTTTCGGTTTCATTCATTTTATCTTCATAAGTGTCACAGGGGTGCTGGAGCCTATCCCAGCTGTCTTCGGGCAAGAGGCGGGGTACACCCTGGACTGGTGGCCAGCCAATCACAGGGCACATATAGACAAACAACCATTCACACTCACATTCATACCTATGGACAATTTGGAGTCGCTAATTAACCTAGCATGTTTTTGGAATGTGGGAGGAAACCGGAAAACCACGCATGCACGGGGTGAACATGCAAACTCCACACAGCGATGGATTGAACCCTAGTCTCCTAGCTGTGAGGTCTGTGCACTAACCACTCGAACACCGTGCAGCCCTAGTTTCGGTTTTGACAACCGCTTATTTCGACGTCAGTCAGCAGATCAGAGGAGCAGAAATAAGCATATTCCAATTAATTCATTTGATTTTATTCATTTTAGTTATAATTATGCCCCAACATACATTCCATTCTGCTAACATACACTTGCTATGATTATCTGCTTGAAGATGGACGCTTCCTATCTCCATAACACGTCTTCCACATGCTCATCTTATTCAAACGGTCTAGACATGTGACTCTATTCTTCATTGTCTCTGTTTTTCACATGTGGAGGCCATCACTGCCCCTCCTGTCCTAGTTTACTATATTAATTAATATTTTAGCATAAAATGTGTGTTTTCTATAGAAGCTGTCTGTTGAGGTTGTCAGCTTGTCTACTTTGGAGCCAAGAGCAGCTTTTAACCACATCTCACGCGAGAATCTGGACTTGTAGCCTCTTGCTTTGGTGTGATGCGAATTCCACGAAGGAAGATCAGTCGGAAAGTTGCAATACTTGCAAAACAACAGGCACTGCTTTGACCTTTCACCCCAGCTTTTAGAGATGGTGTCCAATGAATTATGGATACAGACCACTGCTTACGCACGCACTGCCCCCTTGCCTGCAAACAGCTTTTATCATGAGATGTATTACCTTTGAACAAAAACAAAAAAAAAACATCTAACTGCAGTTTTAAAGGCTAATAATGTTGAAAAATAAGTCATTTATTTACTTGGAGATGTCTATGTGATGTTTAGGAGCTCAATAGCCGAGAATCTACACAAACGGAATGTTTTACCCGAAGCAAACATAGAAGAATGAACACAGCTTCGAGTCCAAGCCCTGATAGATTAATTTGATTAAGTGTGTCCAAGACCCTTGTCCACAGAGTGCATCTTCTAATAGCGTGTACCATGTCAGAGTGTAGATTGGAATTTCCCTCAAGGGGACAATTAAAGGCTCCTCTTGTCTTGTAGCCGTTATATTGTCTGTAATTTATATAAAAATGTTGGAAACATTTCAATATAATGTCCTCAAGTACAACAGCAATAAAGTAGTTCCTCTACTCTACAGCGGCTTCCTGTCGCAGAGCCATTTGTGACAAAGACGGAAATGCTTCATTTAGTTGATGCATGCCCACCGCTCAATGCCCACAAGAGCTCAGCTCAGATGGCCAGCAGGGAAAACAATAAGAGCCACTCTGACCATGAACCCCACTTGAAGTATGGCTCTTTCAGCAAATAATCACATCATGGTCTTCCTGTGCCTTTCTTTAAGCAGTGGCAGGAAATGCTCCTCAAGTGGAGATGGAGGGTACTGCATGCTCATGTCCCACTGACCATGGTGCAGAATCTGACATTAGAGACTTCAAAATGCCAATAACTGATATATTGGGGCATCAATTCTTGGCCAATTAAGGATTATTCGTTAATAACTATAATCATATGATTAATCGGTTGGGTATTATAAAAAAGAATTATCATTTCAAGTGTCTAAGCTTCAACTTTGTTCTCACGACGTGTGTGGTTTGAGAACGCGTGGACAAGTGCATGTGATGCGGCTTTCAGGTGGATCATGATGGATCTAGCGGCTTTTGCTGGGGTCAGTGTCTGGAGGTCTAAGCCTAGTTAAAATACAACCTCTAAAAAGTTTACCGTCCCTAAGGCAGGGGTGTCCAAAGTGTGTCCAAGTACATTTGCTGCCTGCGGCTGTTTGTTTATTGGCCTCCGGCACATTCCAATAATGTAATTTTACAAGCAAAAAAATGGAAAAATCAGTAATTTCAAAAGAATAAAGTCAAACTAATAACAGAAAGAAACAAAACAATAAATAAAGGAAAATTAGGTTGAGAAAAAAAAATTATAAAATGAGAATAAAGTAAAAATATTGTGGGTGGGAATAAAGTCATAACTACAAGAAAAACATTTGCAAGAAGATAGTTAAAATAATTGGAAAAAAAGCAGAAATTAAAACAGCCGTCATTTTATCAGAATAAAGTCAAAATACGAATAGATAATTTTTTTTTCATTATAGGAAAAATAAACATTTTGGTGGCAGAGTTGAAATATTAAAGAAAATATTATGAGAAACAAAACAAAATGAAATTGTTTTTGGAAAATTGGGTGAGGAAAAAGTCATAATATGGGAATGAAGTCCAAATATGGGAAAAATGCAATTCTAAGAAGAAAATTGAAATATTTAAAATGCAAAAAACAGCAGAAATGAAATGAAATCTATACTAATACCCTATTCACTTATATTTTCTATGCATGCTTGCATTGCTTGAAATTCTTAGCTAATGTGTTGCTTCACAAACAAAGCGACTCTTGCATCCTTCCTTTCGGTATGCAGGCCTTGGTGGAAAAAGTTTGGACACCCCTGCCCTAAGTTCTAAACCAGAGGCCTCAAAATCAATTTACCTGGGGGCCACTGGAGCTAGGGTCTGGGTGAGGCTGGGCCGCATCAGGTTTTCAAAAAAAAAATTTTTTAAATTAAAAACAGAAAAAAAAAATGTCTTCAATGGTTTTGCTTCTCCTATACACAACACTTTTTCAGTGCTTCTCAAATATCTTAATTTTTAATTTTTCTACACAAAATAAAAAAATTCTGGGTTCATGATACCATACAGCATCCATATCAAACTAACATTAAACTTTCATATCAAGGCGGGGGCCTCAAACTTGCATCCAGTGGGCCACATTTGGCCTGTGGGCCACCAGTTTGAGACCACTGTTCTAAACGCTCTGAAAACTTAAATTGCAGATTTTCTCCTTCCACACTGATGGCAACATGCTTGATCATGTATTGGCCCTCTGTCATGTAAAGTACCGTGCTTCTTCTCCATATGAATAGAGCCTAGGGATGACTTTTTTGTGATTTGACACAGTATAAATCACCCGCTGAGGTCTGAATACGAGGCGTGGTGATTCTCTGCAATGATACGTGTTGGTATAAATCCCGGAGATGTGATTTTTGTACTCTCTGCAGTTCCTGGGGAGAATCTTTGCAGCATTAAGATAGTGCTGACAGCGTAACTAAGACAAAAAGTGATCCTGTGTGACGCGCTACAAGATGTCGGAGACAGAATGGCTGCCGCTGTGACTGGGACAAGAGCGACATATCACACTGCAACGCGTCACTTTTCCAGTCTTGTTTGCTCTCAAGTCTACTTGACTGCAAACAGGTTTTAAATGCTATTTTCCCTTCTGTCTTCAAAAAGACTATTTTTGTACATTCAAGAAGAAACCATTCACATTTAATAAACTCCCACTGCCCTGCCACGGATTTACTGTATTAGCTCTCTACAGGATTACTGCCGTGTGATTCGGGTAACGACCGTTTGGCTAAAATTAGAGCTAAATCTCATCAACAAGCTTGAGACGTTTGTTCTCGCACAAACCATATTTTAAAAGCAAACAGATAACAACAAAAAATGCCTCAAAAGGTCAAAGCCAGCCAAATGTCATCGCCTCCCCGTGTGGCTTCTTGATTTCAAGTGTTGAATCGTCTGCAGAGAGCTTGCAAAGGATGCTGGGAGAAAACCCAGCAGGAGTCCACATCGACACAGTTTGTTCCGTGAGCACATTTCACTCACTATAGTTTTATTCTGTGTCAAAAGGTGAAAGTGTATTTTCACTTTCCGGAATCGAACATGTAGTGTATTTGCATAGGGATAACATGAATACAAACAATGAAAATTTAAGGGGAAAAGTAATTTCCTGGCTTGTATAGTTATGGTTTGAAGTATAAATTGGCCACGAGTCATTTGTTTAGGCATCGTTATAAAGTACATAAAGCTCCCATCCCCTTTGTTTGCTAACTTAATGGGGTCACACCTCTCCAAGTCCTGCGTCAACAACAATAAAACGCAGGGTAAAGCAAACAGAACATTGTATCTGTATATTTTGTATCAGAGCAGAGACGCGCCTTTGTATGTTTATATTTAACAACGCCAACAGACAGAAGCAATGAAGATGTTATCACAGGAAGGAGAGATAAGAGCACATGGCAACGTCGGGAATACAAAGCAGCGCTGCATGGTGGAGAGCAGTAAACATTAGCTTGTGCTTAAGATTGGAAGAGTATTTTACAAGTATGGCAATTACCATTTCCTCTGCAACAACATCAGTGTGGTCACGTTATACCTGTATATAGTATATACTATATATAAATATATAGGAAACTACATTCCTGCAAAAGGTCGGCAAACACGCAAGTGAAAGTTGCCTGCAGGTTTGAATGTGACTCACGGTTGTTGTGCATGCCACAGAAGTCAACAAGTCCAAGTCGTGCATCACCTCTCAAACCCCCCCCCCCCCCCCCCCCCCACAACAACGCGTGAGCTTTTACCAGACTCTGCCTGCCTATGAGTGGGCGCGGCTTGTTATACGCTTGGCTGGACATAACTGTAATAACAAGAGTGGCCTTCATTACTCTTCTTTCACATGTTGGCCTGCAAAGCTCACCGTCTCCAGCCAAGGTGAAGCTTTGGCTGTCACATGAACGCCTCATTTTAATCGCACTCGCCTCCGCTCATTAAAAGTCAGATGCAAGGTTATCAGGTGATTCTTTCCAAGAGCAGAGAGGCGACTTTGCAAACAATTGCATTCAATCAAACAACAGGAAAACTGATGCTAGGAATCCACTGGGCCAGCGCCAGTTGGTGCCAGTTGGTGCCAGTTGGTGCCAAAGATTGTGATTGGGGCATAGTGGCTCGCTGTGGCGCCGAACATAATCTTTGGCTCAAACTGGCGCCGGCCCAGTGGACTCTGAGCATCATTGGCACAACTTGGCTTGCGCCATTACATTCCAGTGGATTCCAATAGGCGGATTGTTTGTGACTTTTGGTTCCACTTGGTGGACACGTCAAAGATTTTAAACATTTTGACAAACAAACTACATTTTTGCCTCCGTTACGGGCCACCACAAGCCAGTCGGGTGTGTATTCGATTTTACAAAAAAATTACTTTTCTTGGGATTTATTTTGTGTCCAGTATTTCATTTGAGTTTACTGACATAAGTTATAAATAACAACACAACGATGAAGCGGTCCCTGGGGACTAACAGGAGTTCCAAGGCCCTTGATGTTGTGGGCGTGTCTTGGTTGACACATCTGGAGCAGTGCCTGTGGATTGGCAGACCTCGGTGGTGGTCCTCCTTTTTAAGAAGGGGACCATAGCGTGTGGGGACCATTGCGGACCTGGAGAGGAGGATCCAGCGGATAGTTGAATCTTGGATTCAGGAGGGGCAGTGGAGTTTTGTCCTGGTTGTGAAACTGTGGACCAACTCTACACTCATAGCAGGATCCTTGAGGATGCATGGGAGTTTGTGGACTCGGAGAAAGCATCAACCGTGTTCCTCGAGGAATCGTGCGGGGACTATTCCAGAAGTATGGGGTATCGGACCACCAAAAAGATATAGTGAGTATAAGCAGCTGAAATTATTTTTTTTTCCCTCGGTAGGGTGGCTGGGATCTCCCTTAGAGATAAGGTGAGAAGCACTGTCATGCAGGAGAAACACAGAATAGAAACGCTGCTCCTCCGCATCAAGACAAGGAGGTGTTTAGGGCATGTCTGACCAGTAGGAGGCCTCAGAGACGACCCAGGACATACATATGTTCAACTGGCCTGGGAATGCCTCGGGATCTGCCGGGAGGAGCTGGGAAGGGGCAATCCTGGGCTTCCCTTCTTGGGCTGCTACTGCAGGGATCGAACGTCGGATTAGCGGTACAAGATTTTTCCGATGACGGTTTTATGCTGTCGATACCGTGGAGTTTATCCATGAGTAAAATCGACCAATACCAAAACCAATCCTGTTTAAGCGTACTCCTGGCTACATTAGAGGTCACCAAGATGTTTTTCTTGTGAGAGCTACTCTTACAAAATGAAAAAGCACAGCATGACTCCCTCCCTTGGGAAACTGGGCCACATGCATGGCAGATTTCCAATCTGACAACGAGCCCAAACACACCTCCAAGATGATCAAGTACTTCACAGAAGAAGCTAAAGGTGACGGTGATGAAGTGGCCACGTATCTCTGCTCCAGACTTGAACCCAATTGAGTACCTGTGAGGCATCCTCAACCAGAAGGAAGGTTCCATTAAAAACCTGTGCAGCTCTGGTCAGTTTCAAGCCCATGAGCATCAAAGCGGTGTTAGATAACAGTGGTGCTGATGCTAAATATTGACACTTTGGACATGTTCACTGTGAGGTGAACTCACTTGTGTTGCCGGCTATTTAGACAGTAATGGCTGTGTGTGTTGACTCGTTTTCAATGGACGGTAAATGTATACTGCTATAGAAGAGCTACACTGACTAAATGATGTCCAATTTTATTTCTATTTTCTATATTACTGTTGCTTGACAAGATGTAATAAAATGATTTCCTTTATTTGTTGCTGCAAAGTACATGGCTTTTTCATGTAACAGTTACAAATAACTCCTGAAATTGGAATATAAATTGATATGTGCCAGCCAGTGCAGTACAAGGGCTTAATTCAGAAAGTATGAAGGTCTGAAAAGAGAGACTGACATTAAGACTTCATAAAATGAAAAAAAAAGAATTACGGCTGTTTTTCTCGACTGAATAGGACATCCGTCGGCAGAGGTTGAAATTTTTCATCAAGTCTTGATGAAGAATGATCATTGAGTGTGACTCAGCTCGCGCCACGAAGGCCGAGGAACGACGGTCATCGAGTTCGGCGGTGACGTGAATGGAGAATTCAGAAGCAACATTTCGATTTATTGGAGCAAACGCTGACTGCCTGAGATTTTCAAAACAAACATGAGCAGCAATCATCTTTATGTATAATTGCATAAGAGGAAACAACAGCATGCTGCAGCTCCGGGGACATAATGCTCTATGAAGCGCTGTCATAAATGTAATATAACAAATGCCGCAGGGTGATGCCATACTTGTCATATGTACTGGTTATTGGATAATGTATGGAATTGGAAACAAAGGCTAGCGGTGTAAGCTAAAAGGCAAAGAACACTTTGCTGCTAAGCTGCAGTTTTAGCAACACCGGCCCGAGAGGAGCATATCAAATGACGTCCCTAGTCATTACTGTTGGTACAACATGTGACTCGCCCAGCAGGCACACTGCGACCACGCCGGAGCCACACTCTGGTCTGCTGTTTGATGCCCACGGAGTGCCAACCTTTCATCTAATTTTAGCATTCCACTCATCCTCCATTCAAACGTTTGTTATCGTGGGCATGTCAGGACCAGCTTCACCGTGACTGAATGCATTTGAACTTATGTTGACTGGTGTCCTGCCTGTTTTACACATCGGTACCTTAGGTTGCTGTTGCATGCAAGAGCAAGAACTCTGCAGATTGTGAAGATGAGACAAGATGGTCAGGGTTAAGCCTGTTATGATAATTATAAATCGATCGTGTTTGTATTCCTCGTTTCTCTTCCAGAGCTGGATGACAAGAGGGTTCTGCAGCTGTCTGTGGTACAATGGAATGAACGTCTCCTCCACTCTTTGTCCATGTACACGGAGGTGGGACGACCTAGGCAAGTTAGCCTCATGAGCCAGTATACGCTGACAATGACAAAAGCGATTTTTTTTCGAATGGCTTAGCCAGAGTCCCAGTGTCGGAATATTTCGGTGAGTACATGAACAGTGACAAACTGTGATGTTGCATTTGTTCGAAAGTAGTGATGAAGAAGCTGGGGGATACTTGTATGCACACCTACAATGGAGGTGGAGAGGAGCCTTCATCCTGACAGTCACAGTGTTGCCAACTTGGCGACATTCCAACCCCCCTTGACAATATATTATCTCAAAAGCGACTTTCTCTGACAATGCGGGGGAGTTTTCTACTATGGCGAAAGCACGTATTGTTCGGAATTTTGTGTTGAAGCATTCTCAATTACAATGTTAAATACGCTTCAGAATTTAAACGTTATCGCTTTTGATATGTACTCTCATGATAATGCCAGGGGCTGTGTGCCCTGTGATTGGGTGGCAACCAGTCCAGGGTGTACCCTGCCTCTTGCCCGAAGACGGCTTACCCACGACCCTAGTGGGGATACACGTCATAGAAAATGGATGGATGGATTATTATGCCATATAATTCATGAAAAAATGGTCTCAAAGTATGGGCCTGCACAAGTGGTTAGCACGCTGGCCTCACAGCTAGGACACCCGAGTTCGATTCCACCCTCTACCATCTCTGTGTGGAGTTTGCATGTTCTCGTCCCACCTTCCAAAAACATGCTAGGTTAATTGGCGACTCCAAATTGTCCATAGGTATGAATGTGAGTGTGAATGGTTGTTTGTCTATATGTGCCCTGTGATTGGCTGGCGACCAGTCCAGCCCGAAAACAGCTGGGATAGGCTCCAGCACCCCCTAACCCTTGTGAGGATAAGTGGTAGAAAATGAATGAACGGGTCTCAAAATGTGTTGTCAATATGGATTAGCGACAATAATTTGTAGCATAATTATCGACCAGCAAGATTTGTTATTGTGACAGGCCTAGACAGAGGACTCGTGAGGACAAGCCATATAGAAAACTGAATACATGGAAAGTTGGAAGATTGTCAGGATAGACGAGACTAAATCTAGAGACTAAACCTGTTCAACTTCCTGTTCCAACATGTTGTTATCACTTCAACTCCTTTCCATGACTGCACTCGTGTAACCGCCTGGTTCAGACGGCTGCGAGTTCCGCCTCGGGCTCAAATCAAGGTCCCCAGAATGACAGTCAAAAGTTGTGACTCCAAACTCGACGTACATAAAGTGTCAGGGAGTGAAGTTTGTCATCATACTTTAGCACAGCTGTGCCGGCTGGCGTACGTTACACTCACCCCTTAAACTTCACTCTCATTCAGGTTATGGCACCAAAACATTACTGGTTCAGCCAGCTGCCCATTCCACCCTGGGCTCGACCCAACCTGTATTGGGAGAATCGAGAGCAGTAGCCATCAGGCTAAAATATCAACTCAAGGTCGAGCACAACTCTTAATGAGCTTTACAGACATACATCTGCAAGCCACATTGCAAATTGGTCTTACAATTCACATGTAAGACCAAAAGTCCTGTCAATTTGATGTGGGAACACAATAAAACCAGTTCAACTTCATTCTCAGTCTTCACAGACCCCAGACGATCGCTTTTGAACAGTCTTACATTAATACTGGTTCAAGAACTGTCAATGGTATTCTCCACCAGTAGCCACCATTAGCTTTATTTTTAAACATTTATGATCAATGTTCCATGCTAGAGTAAAAACCCAACAGATGGGGGACGGTATCTGGCATAAGACCAGCAAGAATCTGGATTCAAGTCAATGGTGTACACATAACACGGATACATATTGTAATACATAAACATTTATGTGTCAAATGAGTCCAGTTGCTCCACAAAGTAGGCTTCCTGAGCATCTTCAACTACCTCTCCGGAAAGTAGGACACCTTTGTGTTGTTGTGTTGCATTGTTTGTTTCCTAATCAGGGAATTTCAGTTGCTGAGACAACCGACTCTACTAATGTCCCGCAATAGAAGAGTCCATTACGGTTTCCACTGCTCGGTTAAATGCTACGACCTATTCTGTCAACTGCTGTCAAACATTCCAGCGTTGTTTAATTGGTTGTTTCCTTCCCAGATTCTCTGATCCGAATGCAGCTGCGGCACTCCCCGCAGTCAAGCTACATATTCCCCACATTTTCCCCTCCTCTTTCATTGTTTAACAGTTCACAATTACCATCCATCTGCTGTTTCCATGTCGCAAAAGATCTTCCTTCGTCTCCCCAAGTTTAAATATTCACTTTGTGTTCTTTCAACAAAAGCTTACCAACACTTGGAAATAATTGAGTCTCTGCGGGGCAGACGGATAGCGGCGCAGGCATGGTGTGCAGAGGAAGTGATCAAATATGGCCTTGAGCCAAGTGCCTTTGTAGATGGTCTTTGTGTTCCCATTGATCCGGAGGCGGATACACCCGAGGAATACATTATTTATGGGCTTCAGCGGGTTTTTTTTGCCCCTCCCACAGACCGTTGAAAGTAGTGAGTCACAAAAGGTAATGGGTGTCGCACCGGTAGAAAAGGAAAACCAGGACCTAGGTGTAAAACAGGGTAAAGACCAAAAAAGGTGGACGTTGACATTTTGTCTCCTGATGGTTGCCTCGACGGAGTCCCTTCTGAATAAGAACTTGTCATCAACATGTTAGACTCATCCGCCCCAGTCTGTGTGGAGACTTCATAGGGCCGTGTACCCGTTTAAACTCCAGCTGAGTTGCTAAGGAGCTAATGCAGATTTTCCACTGCGGTATTGGCAGCATCGGGTTGTCCGGTGTGCCAAACTTTGGAAAAACTGCAAAAGACGCCGCATAAAGCACATCAGTCAGAGAAGACACGCCAAACAACTAATGTGGATAACAAGGGCGGCTGTCGGCCATGGTAAATAGACATTCATCCAAGATGACTGAGGGCAGAAAAAAAAAGCTAAAGTCGGTGTCATATCGTGGCAAATTCTAATTGTTTGTACCATGAACGATAAACAGAACAGCATAAGTAATGCCTAAATACGCCTTATAATATCTGCTTAAATATTAGTAATGCCTTCATTGAACCCAGCTTACCGAACATCACATTCCTGAGTAATGTCTGCAAAAGTGTGAGTAACAAAAGTTGTTTTGGGAGACAAAAACTTGCAATCTTGACTCTTTTGTTGGTTTAACACAACACGCCTTTGAATGATGCCATCCCTGCATCTGATGTGAGCTTCTGCATCTGTGAGTGCCATCAGTCAGTCAGCGGACAGGTCCAAAACCTGAAATCTTCAGGCAGTCCAACCTCCATTCTGTTCTATTTTGCTATTTTTCTATGTGTGGGGTCAAAAGGTGCTGTGTTTTAGAAAAAAAAAAAAACAACATATTCACATGCATCAGCTTTGACTGCAAACAGCAATTGACAATTACAGTTAAATTAATACAATTAAAATGTTTGTGTATGGTTCACATTGATTTGGTCCATCTCGGGTCAACAATATTCAGCTTAATCGACTAAGACAATAGCTAGCTTATAGTCAAAATGTACCAGTAACTACCATGGTAGCACCGTGGCTCATTCATTCATTTTCTACTGCTTATCCTCACGAGGGTCGCAGGGGGTGCTGGAGCCTATCCCAGCTGTCTTCGGTCAAGAGGCGGGGTACACCCTGGACTGGTCGCCAGCCAATCACAGGGCACATATAGACAAACAACCATTCACACTCACATTCATACCTATGGACAATTTGGAGTCGCCAATTAACCTAGCATGTTTTTGGAATGTGGGAGGAAACCGGAGTACCCGGAGAAAACCCACGCATGCACGGGGAGAACATGCAAACTCCACACAGAGATGGCCGAGAGTGGGATTGAACCCTGGTCTCCTAGCTGTGAGGTCTACGCGCTAACCACTCGAGCCCGTGGCTCATTTTGAAAGTATATTTTAATCACTATTACCTTGGAATGCTATTATTTTGGACTATTTTCACACTTCCTCCTGCCCAACAGCCATGAAAGTCGGTAAACTGTCATACCAGTGGACGACAACCGCTAGTCATCGTAAAAAGTTTGGAATGTTTATTGGTAATTGGAAAATTGGTAAACAATGCAGAGGGATAGAGCTTTAAGGCATATCAACAAGACGAGCTAGCATGCTTATAATAATGCTGCATTAGCAAATCAGAATACTGGCTACTAGAAACTGAGTACCTGACTGAGTACTTACTGTCATCCTGTAGAAAAAGATTACATCCATATCATGTTGGATCTGGACCACATACAAACAGTGGTAGTATCTTAAGAGTCCAGGTATGTACCTGGAATGTACTTTGAGGAAAACAAATGAACCCCCGTGGTATCACTATTTGTGATATTATTACCTGCTAACGTGCTCCTGCATGCTATGGTCATGGGGGGGTTAATTATTCAAATTGAAGTGTGCCGACGTCCACCACCACAGGCTTTGTATGTACTATATCATATATGCGATTATCAGCACATACTGGCAACACTTCCAGTGCTACTTCAGAAGAACAGAAACCCTTTCATGTCTCTCAAGGGCAAACTGCATTTTACCCTCTGGTGCAAATTATGTATTCACTCTTTCATTTTTTATATTACTTTCACGTAATATATACAATATAAAAACAAACAGCACTATGCACCCATGTAGTGTAAACGTAGCTGATGGATGTCGATGCTCCACTCATGTCGGTCACATTCAAACAAAGTGAAGCCAATGCTGTCACTCAACGTGTACTCCTTAATCGTCTTTGCTGACTTTGGTGAAGACAAACGAGTGTAAACATAACAATTGTTCTACTTTTTTTTTCCAGTAATGCTACTTCCATTTTGAATGGAGAAAAAACAAAGGATTCGATTGGCTGTTTGGCATGGGACCATCCGTTCGCCAAATGAAGTTTTTTAAAGGGGGGAAAATTTTATTATCTGATGAGAAATACTAAATCCCTCATGGCTTCCAATGTTACCTGCATGACAAGGACACCCCACCGGAGATGTTTCCCACACAGCACAGTGGAGGTGGCGCCATCATGATCTGAGGTGCTTTTACCTTCAATGGAACAATGGCGCTTCAGGTTGTGCAAGGGCATCAAACAGCAGTTGTTGTTCACAATGCCCACCTGACAAGTATGGCGCAGCGAGTCATTACTGAGTCCTTTTTAGGACATTTTTTTTCTGTTTTAGGGTGGGTTTGTTTGTTTTTTGTTTTTTTGTAGCCATGGTCTTAAACCTTTGAACAGCCTATTTCACTTTAATGCTTGATTGCAATTAATTGCTTTTTTGTCTCACTCCCATTAATCTACATTGAACCTCCTTAAAGTAAAACTGCACTTTTGGAATTTTGCCCTTCATCCACATTCCTGTAGTTGAGACATGAACACGGATAAAAAGAGCTAGGTCATTACTGCACATATGGGACATACTTATTCCTCCTATAAAGTCATCTGAAAAAGTCTCTAAAAAGCAACAACAATTTACAGTATACATAATGTGACAAGGCTGCACGGTGTATGAGTGGTTAGTGCACCGATTTCACCCTCGGCCATCTCTGTGTGGAGTTTGCATGTTCTCCCCGTGCATGCGTGGGTTTTCTCCAGGTACTCCGGTTTCCTCCCACATTCCAAAAACATGCTAGGTTAACTGGCGACTCCAAATTGTCCATAGGTATGAATGTGAGTGTGAATGGTTGTTTGTCTATATGTGCCCTGTGATTGGCTGGCCACCAGTCCAGGGTGTACCCCGCCTCTCGCTTGAAGACAGCTGGGATAGGCTCCTAATGTGACGATATTAGTATTATTAACATTGTTTCGCCAACTAAACTACGTACATTACTGTCGTATTCACACACCAGCTAAATACTAGCAGGCTAGCAACTCACTTCACCACATATGCGCCCGTAGCACGTCAGCGTCATGTACGCAATGCCTCAACACGACCAAAAGGAAAGGCTGCATATTCGAGATGCTTCCAGTGCTGCTATGTTTTTAATTGTGAGTTTGAACAAGTTAACAACGTTGTTGCTATATGAAATCAATGTGCTGAAAAAGGAAGGTCCGATAATGCTTAGAATGGCCGTATTATATGTTATCATGAATGGTCACAGCGTGTACATAATAGTGTTTTATAGCAGTCCTTGTAAGCAGCATATATGTTTACCATTACATGCCATAATGGCTGTCGTGTTTTATCTGTTTCTATATCTTTAAAACTAAAAAAAATATATATGATATATGAAAAAATATAAAGAAATGTTCATGTCTCACATGAGGATTCTGGAGGGTGGGCAAAATCCCCCCCGGGGTGATCAGAAGTGTTAAACTGCACGGTCGGAGGCACTGATTTGCATTATGCTGTAGATACGTTCATCATGCTCATGCTGTGTTTGAGGTGCCTGGGAAGTCGGAAACATTCCACCTAGTCCAATTTTAAAACATCCCAGCCAAACGTAACCAAAAAAGCTGACCCCTGCAACAAGATACCATTTGTTTTGTTTTCGAGCAGAATTCCAGGTATGCCTAGTACTAGTTTCCTGGGATGCAGCAGCGTGTTGTCTAAGCCGATATCGTCTTTTCATCCTATGGACCCTCAAGCTGCACACATAGCTATATTTAAAAGTACATACAGTAACTATATAAGCACCATCACTTTGAGCTTCAGGCTGTCGTAGTTGCGGAGCTGACTGTTGACAACGGCGAGGTGACCCTGACCCCACGCCTCATCCGTCTCAAAATCAGCCTGCGGGGCGCTAGGAGTTGAAAAAGCAACACGAGCTAATTAAAGCCCATTGATGCTCATTGATTGACAATTCTTAACGAGTGACAATTACATGTGCTGACAAGAACACTGGGCTGTTGTTTACTTGGCGGTGAAGGTCAATGTTTGAGTGTCGCTTGTGTAATGGAGAGGAAGCCTTTGTAACAGGAAGTAGAATCCTCAGTGAACGTGTCGCTCTTACCGCGATTACAGACAGTGATGAGTCTTTTAGAGCGACACGTTCATCACTTTATTAGATAAATGTAAACTTTTTTTTTTGAGGATGGATGCATGTGCTTCTTATTTCACACCTAGCGGACCAGAAGCGGATTTTCTTGTCGCTAAATAGCGAATCCTGTCAGCCGCATTAGATATACTTGCTGCCAAATGTTAACATTTAAAACCAGAAATTGCCAGCACAAATTGGTTAAGAGATCATAAGTTAATTAAATGTGGCAAATGGCTGGCTCGTTATGTCTTCAAGTGGCAGATTTAAAGCGATAGCGTAGAATGAATCTTAAATTATCCACAAATTATTACAAATTATCACATCGTTTGAAAGCTAGCTAAAGCCCCTGCAGTTATTAATACGGATTCCGTTGTTACTTTATGCACTTTCCATTAGAGTTATTGCACTTTTAGTTCCCACAAATTGTCTGTAATGCACTTTCACTCCCCACCAATTGTCTGTGCATAAAACGCTAAAGTGCACACACACACACGCACACACACACACACACACTTGTTCCAGACAGGCAAATGAATCATCACACAGCATCCCTCTCAAAAAATAAAAATAAAAAACTGCAGCAGGCAGAAGATTATACGCCGCTGTCAGGAACTCGAGCGCCCCCATCCTTAGACTCTGCACCCACCACCACCCCACCCGTCCTCACAAAGCCTCCAAAATGTTAGCCGCAGCTTCTACTTGACAGTCAAACTACTGCACAGGCTGCAAGGAGGGATGCAGAGAAGCAACCAAAGAGAGGAGAGGGAGTGTGTCTTATCTATTGGGTACATCCAACCCCCTCCCCCCCATTAACACATGCCCAAGGCTCTTGTCCGACTGACATAGCTTAAACAACCCTGAGCAAAGGATGTGATGAGTTCTAAAGAGGAGTCGTGACACCTCCATCAGATGTATTGGTAATGCCTATAAGGGGCCCGGCTGGTACTGGAGGGGTGCTGCTTTGTCGTTTTAGTGGTCTGGGATTCGAATGTACTGCAGTACAGCTGAGCTTATTCCGTAATGATGGTTTGTTCACTTCCTGTGTTCAACATACATATACTTTTTACGGTACATGCATTGTAGCATTGTGAGGAGTTGTGTGTGGACTACCTCGCATGCCTTGCGGGTGCCTTGTAAACACGGTAAGTTTATGTCCAGTTCAAAAAGTTAAATCGATGGTGGTATACTTGTTTAGAAGCAAACCGTCTTCTGCTTCTGCATTGTGACGTATATGCCTCACTGTCCACCAGCGTCGTCAAAAAGCTTTGGCGGGCCAAAAATGGCCCACGCGTTGACTTTAAAGGGTCCTTGCCAACTTTAAAATGTGACACCCTTTCATTTGTACACATAGTATAGTAAAAACACTTATTTTATATTGTTTTATTGTATGTATTTTTATATTATTTTATATTATATTATTTTTATATATTTTTAATGTATTTATATATATTATATTAAATTTATTTATAGAAATATTTAAAAAATAATAAAATAATATTTTATATAATATATATATATAATTTATTATTATTATTATTAATAATACTTACTATAATAATAATAATGCTATTATTGTTTATTATATCAGCTATTATATTTTATTTGGGAAAATGGCTTCCCAATGCCAGAACAGATTGTGTTCCACTGTACATAGACCGTAACATACAGGCTTATTCTACATAGAAGATAGGAATCAAACCTTTACAAATCGACCGCTTTGATATAACTTCATCCTGAATCCAAACGTTATTCCAACATGAGCATCAGAAAGAGACGCAGCACAAACATCCTAGCATCTGCGGGATTTATAGCCCCAGCTATAAATAGTATGTTTATGTTTATGCTAAAGCAGCAATTAATTTTCTTCACACAAGATTAGTATTTATGATAGTGAAGGGCAAACACATTATAGGTATGTCTCGACAATCAAAACATCTCATGTCCCCTCCTCAATGTGATTTATGTCCTCTTCCCCGCCATCCAGGGGCAGGTATAAATGACTTTATAGCGCGTGTAGCATGGCTGCACGGTTTAATAATACAATTTATTGCACGCGGCAGGTGAGGCCTTGCCTTATTCTTACAAACATCATTTATGTTTACAATATATCTACTCTTACAACAGAGCTGGAGTTTCCCTAATGCGTTTTCACTCACACGCTTGTCACTTTGCTTATTACGCTTGTGTCCAACAATCTTCTTTTATATGACTAAAGTGTATTTCCAATTAGATGTTCAGCACGGTGGGCTTTGCTGCAGATTATGATCATTTGCAATGTGTTTGTTTTGTCCCGGCAGATTACAACTTTATTTTACTGGTAAGAAGTGCACCTGAAGGACTAAAGTCTGTGCAAGTTGCAAAACTCTAATGTGCAAACTGACCCTGCAAAATGTGTCTGAGAGCTCACAGCTGGCAATGGAGATCGAACAATGGTGTCCTGTTGTTTGCCTTGACCTGGTCCCCTATTGTGTTGTCAAGCTTTTCGGTGTCCTTATGTGCACTTAGCAAAGATATACCTCAAGTATAATGCGCCTGTGGTTGTACTATTCAACTAAAGTTGTGTTTAATTTGTGCATTTCTACACTTACAGTCATCCCTCACCACTCCGTGTGTCGAATTTCAAGGCTTCATTTTCACAGTTTTCCAAAAACATATGAATCAAGAAATCATTTAATTGTTGAAAAAATGGCTAAATGAACTAAAATATATACAGAAGTCATTCAGAAGACCCATTCAAAGCCATTGTGCTGACATTGTAGTATCCTACACTGGTCACTAGGTGTTAGTAATATTACTGTAATGTTTGGTGCCAGAACAACAGGCGTTTATTGCAGGCCCAGAAAATCCCTAACATGGGCTACTGTTGTGGCCATAAACCACATCAACCTAAGACTCAAAATGTTACTGTAATGTTTGGTAAGACAAACAAGCACCGGACTTGATTGCCAGAATAACAGGCTTTTATTGCAGGCCCAGAAAATCCCTAACGTGGGCTACTATTGTGGTCGTAAACCACATCAACCCAAGATTCAAAATGTTACTGTAATGTTTGGTGAGACAAACAAGCACCGAACTTGATTGCCAGAACAACAGGCTTTTATTGCAGGCCCAGAAAATCCCTAACGTGGGTTACTATTGTGGCCGTAAACCACATCAACCCAAGATTCAAAATGTTACTGTAATGTTTGGTGAGACAAACAAGCACCAAACTTGATTGCCAGAACAACAGGGTTTTATTGCAGGCCCAGAAAATCCCTAACGTGGGCTACTATTGTGGCCGTAAACCACATCAACCCAAGATTCAAAATGTTACTGTAATGTTTGGTGAGACAAACAAGCACCGAACTTGATTGCCAGAACAACAGGCTTTTATTGCAGGCCCAGAAAATCCCTAACATGGTCTATTATTGTGGCCGTAAACCACATCAACCTAAGACTCAAATCTGAACCCCCAAAGTCACCCCCCCCCCCCCCCACACACACTTGTTATTACATGTCTGGAATATGTTAATCATATGAAGAATGTCATAAATAGGTTTTGAATGCTCAAACTACAAAAATATTAAATGAAACAAAGAATCACAATATGTGAACAACGCACTCAAAATGTTCAGTGCGAGTATAAGCTCAGTAAATATAAATATGTAATAAAAACCTGTATGTGTATTGTTGTCAAACTTAATAGATCGAATCGATTTTTCACTGTATAACAAGGAGTCAGGTTACAAAAGCATGCGACAAACAATAAATATATAAACAGATACTTTGCTGCAGCAGACTAAAGCAGACAAGTCAACCAGCCGATTCAGCACCAAGGACAGCGCCACAAGTTTATCAATACGGGGAGCAGTCAGGTTACGGATATCTCAGAGCCACGGTCAGGAGGTGGGTGGCTGTCACGGGGGGCCAGTCATGGATCCCAAACCTCAATCAGATCCACGATCAATGAGTGTGGCAGCCAAGAGGAACATTCACTACGCCACACACACACCTTTGTCCCTGCACCTTGACAACTAAAAAAAAATCATTTTAATTTGTACATTGATATTTTTTATTTATTAATTTATGCAATTGTGCTTGACACAATTTTAAGATATCTATGTAATTTATTTTTTGTCATTTATTTACTGTATTTATGTAATGTAAGAGTGTTGGAGACAGCCAAGACAATTAAGACACACTGAAATAAAACAACATTTTGCTGTCAGGTATTAAAAACAACTCTATTTAGATGTTTTTTTTTCAAGTTTCAGTATGAAATCATCCTTTTTATCCTTAAATTACTTCAATCCTTCACCTCAGTCAACCGAAGAGATGTAAGAGAAAATCTTCTGCTGCTGGAGCAGCAAAAAAAAAAACCCAATTTATCAAATGTTGTGAAAGGATTCTTGTGTATTTGGTCATGAATAGAGATAAAGGTTGCTGATGGTCGAATTCCACGTGTAAACCAGCGGTATTATTTGGAGGCCAAGTCCACAAAACAACTGTCGACTCGGCACTGTTCACTTGGAACGTGGAGGCCAAGGTTATCATAAAAGGTCTCTAGAATTAAACTCAGTCTGAGGGCCCCCTCCCTAACGCTCTGTCTGCCAACCTCCACCTCCCCCCAGTGTGTGTGTGTGTGTGTGTTTTTTTTTGAGCAGCCACACCACCTCTAACCCTTACTAATGCTTCTTGTCGACACTCGCACAAAGAGACTTTTGCAAAGGTGCCGCGGCGACGTTGCCCTCGGCGGCTCGCCCAGGAAGGTCGCACTTCAAAGTGACATCAGCCACCAGGCCGGTGTCAATGGTGGCTGCTCATAGATCCGCCCCGGTGGCCCACACGGACCTCTTTTCTCATTACAGCATCCCAAAAGGACCTCCCTGTCGCCAGCACTTAGTGTACATCCTCTACAACAAACACCAGAGTCTTTTTAGCTCAGAGGAACGCTATTCACTTTTAGTAAACACACCAGGGATAATATCATGGTGGCATTTGACACGCCACAATTTGCCAAAATTAATTAAAAGACACATCAAACAGGGCGGCACGGCGGGCGAGTGGTTAGCGCGCAGACCTTAGACCTCACAGCTAGGAGACCAGGGTTCAATTCCACCCTCGGCCTGTTGCATGTTGCATGGAATGTGGGTTTCCTCCCACATTCCAAAAACATGCTAGGTTAATTGCTGACTCCAAATTGTCCATAGGTATGAATGTGAGTGTGAATGGTTGTTTGTCTATATGTGCCCTGTGATTGGCTGGCCACCAGTCCAGGGTGTACCCCGCCTCTCGCCCAAAGACAGCTGGGATAGGCTCCAGCATCCCCCGTGAGGAAAAAGTGGTAGAAAATGAATGAACACATTCAAACACATTGTGATTATATGTAGTATTCTACACTGGTCACTAGGTGTCAGTAATGCAACATTAATGAGACAATAGCCACCACAGGAAGCTACGCACAGAAACTGGAGGTAAAACTAAGGAACAGCAACAACAAACTCCCACAATGCCAACAAGTGTGAGTCTGTATTATGCATTATATATCATATTTTTTCTGCTAGGCTGTGAGATCTGTTTTACTTTGGAGCTCAAAGCACTCCAGCTGAGAACAACAACATGACTGATTTCACCCAAACGTACAAAGAACGGTGTGCGGGCCCCTCCGATTTTCCTCGGAACGGGTCTTTTGTGTTCATTATGGTCTTTAAAATAAGGATTATTTTTTTTTTTTAATCTGACTTGTTAAAACCTTTTAATGCAGATAAAGACACACTGAAAGACGATTTAAGACAAATCTACCGATGTTGCCATTGTTTGATGAGATGATGTTTGTATCTCAGACAGAAGCTAACAAGCTAACATATTCATATCAATAAACAGCCATGGTGACAAGCGATCATCCTATAAATGACACATCTGTTCGAGCATATTGTGCTTGGCCTCTTCTGGGGATTCAAAACCGGGGCCAAGGACAGGTCTGCTCCATCCGTTCCAGTTGACCCTGATGGAAATGCTTCTCACAGTCGCCTCTCAGAGCCAACAACGACTAAATACACCGTGGCCTTGTACAAGAATGTTTTGAGGCAATGGTGTGTGTGCTAGTCGGCGCCCGTACCATAGAAACACAAAAACCCGCATAAGATACTGAACATGAGATCATATCTACTTCTATGTAAGACTCCTTCCCTGGCCAAGGTTTCATGTCATATATGAAATGTTCTCATGTCTAACTGTCCCCAAAGGTCACTGCAGGGGAAAAAGGACTTAAATTTGAAACCCTCTCTGTTATCATTGATTTTTTTCCCCCTCTCTCCATGTCCTTGGACAAGCTAAAAATACAGTGTTGTTCCTGTGAACCAAGGCTTTGTTTTTCACAGCGTCCTCCAGTTTGAAGGGATGTACATACATTTACCACTGAAAGATGTGGCATGTTGCAACTGTGCAAAAAATAAGACTTTCATAGCTAATAAGCAAACTGTGTCCCCGTCAAGGTGGTCCTTGGGTTATGAATGACTTCTGTTCCCAGACTGTGATTTGATGTCTGTCCATTTGTGGTGTAAGTGGAGTGTTATACCTAAATTAACGACACAGAACAGTAAAAATGTGACATGCATTTGTGTGAAATGGGAACGCAATGCGTCCGAGAAGTGACAAAAACACATGTTTCAGTATGTTTACAGAATATTGGATTTATATCCACATCGAAAAGAATTCCTGTGTAGTATGAGCATAGCGAAAGTCTACAAAAAAGGTAATTGGGGCTATGTTGACATGTTTTGTTAAAATACGATATTTAATGTAGTTCACATTAACAAAGAAATGTGACTTTATAATGTAAACAAAAAGCGCGTTGCACAACATCACACGCATGCCCGTGTGTTTAGCAAACATTGCTGCAGTTTGACGAGCCGCTGCACTGACTTAAATATAATTTTCTCATGACAAGTACAACTTTTGCTTACTTCGGTCTCACAAGGTAAACCACGCCTTTCGATGACCCATGACCTATCAGATAAATGCACCCTTCAGACTGCAATAGATCGGGTGCACATCAGATTTATGTCTACGTTCATCCGAACAAGGCCTGAGTTGCATTTGAAAATATTGGAATTGTACTGCACGGTGGTCGAGTGGTTCACGTGCAGGCTTCACAGCTAAGAGATCAGACTTCAATTCCACCCTCGGCGATCTTTGTGTGGAGTTTGCATGTTCTCCCCGTGCATGCGTGGGTTTTCTCCGGGTGCTCCGGTTTCCTCCCACATTCCAAAAACATGCTAGGTTAATTAGCGACTCCAAATTGTCCATAGGTATGAATGTGAGTGTGAATGGTTGTTTGTCTATATGTGCCCTGTGATTGGCTGGCGACCAATCCAGGGTGTACGAAGAGAGCTGGGATAGGCTCCAGCACCCCCGCGACCCTTGTGAGGATAAGCGGTAGAAAATGAATGATACATCTAAAAGTAAAATGCCCTGCCACTGGGATGGTACCCTCAAAATGTTTTGCTGTCACATATCTGTGTCCTATCTGACCTTGAAAGGGGACACACTATTCCCTTGGAGGCCACACATTAAGACCTATGGGGTACTGCAGAATGTACCCTGAGGGACGCCTATTTAGGTCCTTTTCAGGGTTCAGTGTTGTATTGTTTTATAAATGACACCCGCATTACTCAAAAAAACAGCTTTAGTTACTTTGTATGATCCCCCCCCCAGCACCCAAGTGGAGTGAATACTGTGGAGGCAGACAAGGGCTCCCTCGCTCGGTCCCGTCCATCCTGTGAGTCAGCAACAGTCAGCACAGTCCTGTGCATCCTACCACTAGAAAAATGGTTGCTTTTGTCTTCAGGTGTCTAAAGCGACTACCCACTGAATATCCCCTTCTATGGCGAGTGAAAAGAGGATTGCAGGAGCACTTCCAGCACTCCCACCCGAGTGTGCGAACACTGTACAGGTATGTATAGACACCTGCTTGTTGACATTGAGCGGCTCCAAAGAGTGGCTCCGTGTCTTCCTGAAGGAAAGACAAGAATGAGCAAAGCCTCTCTTTTTAATGCTGTGCTTTGCTGAGGCGATGCATCACTAGCGCCGTGCTTAACGCTCAATAAAACATCAAAAGGAGGGTAGATGCTCTGGACAAATAACGCACCCACGCAGACACCGGTTACACTAAACTCCCTTTTCAGTGGGAAAGCCACACATGCACGCTTCTGCACACCAGCGTAAGCTTGTTAGACTGGATAGCAAGCAAAAGGAAGAGGGGAGCCTGGCGTGCTTGCAGTGTTGTGGTCATCTGAGCCACCTATAGGCAGACATAAAAGTACAAGAGGGCTGTCATCACTTCCCTCCATGTCTCTACTGACTTCTCCTATACATTTACTCGAACCCACAGGCAAAAAAAAGGCATTTCATTGTCACTGCTTTTCATGAGACATGAAGAGAAGATCCTCAAGTCATCTAAGGCAAGGACGGGCTGGTTATTATTCAATTATTTTAAATATTTCAAGGGTGCACGACAGAATGCACATCAATATTTCAGCCCCTCCAGAAGCCTTTACTGAAAAAGGGAGGAGTGCACCTGCCTGGTAATTTGGACCAACAAAATATTGACAGTTATTGCAGAAATACATGCCATGGTGTGACATAATTGCACACAAATATATACACAATATTTAAAAACATAATTGTTTACATAATGTGCAAAAAAGGAGCATATGAAATTAAAAGGTGGTGGCAATTCTCCAGGCTTACAGGTGCAAAGCAGGAAGACAAACTGGCGCACAATTACGCTGCGCCTCTTTGCTCTCACCTGGAGATGGATGGCTTTGCAGAAAGGGGGTGGGGGGTGGGGGGGTGGACACACACACACACACATGCATACACAAGTATGCAGATAAGTCACAGCGGACCCCCTCCCTCATCCAACAGCCACGCAGAGGCGAGGAGAAAGAGCAGACATTTGCAACTTTTGCGCAAAAAAGAGCCTTGCGAGGTGCATTCATTTTGCGCATTTGCTCCCTTTCTTTCAATGTGAGATTTTCGGCTCCCCGTTTTTTTTTTAAAAAAAAGGGGGTTGGGGGTACCCGAAACAAATCAGCTTACCTTGCAGCCCAGCAGCAGCGTGTAGTCCCCCCTCGCAACACACGCAAAATCCTCCTCAAGTCTCTGAGTGAATCCGAACCCAATTCTGATTAGAACTTACTTGGGGGGGGGGGGGGGGGGTGCACGGCGTCCTTCACGCCTAATCCGTGTGGACTCAGGGGTAAAAAGACAAGGAACGCGGGTGGGGGGGAGGCTTCGTCCGTCTATATTCCACCTAATCGATGCTGAACTTCAAAAAAAAAAATGAAAATCTTTTCCACCCCACGGCTGCAGCCAGCGATGCACCCCCACGACCAGCAAGGAAAAAAAAGGGAGGAGGATGGGGTGTCCCTCCCCAAATGGAAACTTTCACACACCTCAGCCCAGACAAGTGGAGGCGATAGGAGACAAGAAGTGTGGATTATTCCTCTCGATATCCTCCTTCTCTTGGTTGGTGCCGCTTTTGCTTCTCCACTTGGGACCCTCCTCTCCGGAACATCATCTCAGGATGGATGCTGAGACAGCGGCAGGATTGGGAGACTCTCTCTCCCTCTCTCTCTATTCTCCTGCTCTCTCCCGCTCTCTCTCCATCCTCCCATCCCTCCCACTTGCCCCCTCCCTGCACCTTCCCTTTCCCCGCCCTACCTCTCATTCCGTCCAACATGCAGCAAGCTTCCACCACAGTCATCATTAAGGGGAAATCATGCTATATTAATAAGTAAAAAAAACAATACAAGTCTGCTTGTAAATCCTTATTATTACCAATTTAGATGTCAAAGTTTTTCCTTTACAAAGATAATAATGCTCACTTTTAATTGACAAGTTGTCAGAGAGGTTTCCATAACAATATGTTTATGGATTGTACTCCTGTTTTATGATGTTTTTCCATGTTTTTTTTTCGATCATTCTTCATGATTCAACAGAGAAAGAGACACATTTTGAGAAAATGTAAACAAAATCTCTCTTTATAAGTCTAATATTTAAACCTGGTAAATATATTTTAACATTAGTAGAGCCTTCCATACATGAAATAGCAACCCTATTTGTCAGTTGTCAGAGAGGTTTCCATAACAATATGTTTATGGATTGTACTCCTGTTTTATGATGTTTTTATATGTTTTTCTCCCATCATTCTTCACTATTCAACGGAGAAGGAGACAAATTTTGAGAAAATGTAAACAAAATCTCTCTTTGTAAGTCTAATATTTAAACCTGGTAAATATGTTTTAACATTATTAGAGCCTTCTAGACATGAAATAGCAACCCTATAGTCACCTTTACGCTCCTATTACCAAATGTAGCATAACATAAATAAGACAAAATATAGTCGCACACGTGAGTGAGCATTGACCGTACTTCTTGCGGTGGCTGTGGTCTCATCAATGCAACTTTACTGACACCTAGTGACCGCTGTAGAATACTGTCTGTGGATAATTTGACACTCAAAATGATGGCCTGTGAACTTTGAAACTGAATATTAAATACTAATCGTTAGAACAGGGCAGTGTACATCAGAGCATTTTCAGAAATGCTATTTTAATTATACTAATTTGAAATACTATCTGGATGGTACAGACTCAACTCCAAACTGAAACCGGAAAAATGCAACAAACCAGCAAACCAGATAGGACATGCAACCTGTTGGCAGGTCTGCAGTAACAGTGGAAGTACTCCCTGCCTCTCACACCCCCTCCCTGACAGTTCAGCGGACTCCCTATTTGAGTAGCACTGATATGGAGGGTAGTGGTTTCAAAGTTTAGGTTAGGTTTTATATATATGTTTTAAAGGGGAACTGTTTTCTGTGCATTTGATGAGAAAACAAGTTAATATGAGCTAGCTAACAATGGACGTCATGGAAAGTAGTTATTTTGTGAATTAACCGGGCAACAGTGATATTGTTATTGTAGCAGCTAACAAGAAAAAATATTTATCTGGCGGATTAACACGGGGCCTCACTAGCTGCTTGTGTCAGACGGAAGAGTGGATACCTAGCTCTCAATTTCGCTACATCTCAACAAGATGCTGGCTGTCAGCGGTTGTTACCTGAGGACTGGAGCACAGGGGTTGTGCTGGAAGATGCAGCCATCCCAAGGAGAGCAGACATCATAAGTGTGGTCGCTGTATTTTTTCAGCAGAATCAAGTGCCAGTAAAATTTTAAATCATCAAAATACAGCAAGACACCGATACCTACATGTTATCATCGATGTACTTGTTCTTGCATGATCACAGCATGTATATAAAACGATAAAACGCTTTTTTTTTTTTTTAGAGGGGTTCATCGTTGAAATAAAATTGGTGTTTTCCAATGACGTGCATTGTGAGCCAGCTTATATTAACTTGTTTTCTGGCGTTATAATGCACAGAAAAGGGAAATAAATGTGTTCATATTTCACATAATCATTGTGAATAATGGGCAAAATTCAAAAAAAAAAGTGCAGTTCCCCTTTAAAGTAAGATGGAGATCCTTTTGACTTGTAACTTGCATGCTGAGAAAGTGTGCTTTATTTCCCGATATACATAAATACTCATATTTATAAAAGATACAAAATAAAAATATTCTCGATGTTTACAGTAGGAGGTAGCGGCCATTTTAAAAGTAGCTCGCAGTCTGAAAAAGTGTGCAACATGATACGTAACTTGCCCCGGAGTGTGACTCACTCACTGTGAAGCACAATCAGATTGAATGCCTGAGAAGTCATCCTCTCACTAACCACTCCCGCCAGCCAACCACCCCCGACGCCGCATCCCACCAACGTGCATTTAAGTACAGAGCGCCCATTAACGCTGCAGGCAATCTATCATGCAAGAGCTTTGTGACAACAATGCATGCTGCTTTCACACACCTCCTCTAAAGAATGACTATTACTGGATGTTACCCAACCTGGACCAGACACTAGCAGTATCTGTGCTATGATTCGTTGTTGTTGTTGTTTTGCCTAACAATTGATAAGCTCACCAAATTTTGAGGGGAAATTGTGCGTCTAAACTAGAAGTTCAGAGAGCAAGAAATATTCATATTTAATATTTATATATTCAGTCTTGCCAGGATTTCCTGGGCTATTCTTGAGACTGTTGTGGCCTAAAAAAGCTGCAATGTATGGAAGCTCATCAGCTTGTAATTTTACATATTTCATTTATCAATGTAAAGCATTATTTGGAACAATTTGGAGAGCCGCTGAGTGTCATCTATAGCGGTTATTGTTGATAAATGAGACAACTAGAGATCATTACTCATCGACACCTCTATCAATGTAAACGAGGAAGTGAGAATGCGGATGGCACGATGACATTTGATTGGTTAGACAGTTGACATGCACGTTTGAGTGCTACGGAATTGGCAAACAGGATGATTTACCAAAATACGGGGGAAGTTTTTTTTCACATAATGTATGTAAACACCTTAATAAGACTGTCGACTTTTTAAAAATTGGATTAACGTTGCTAGTTTTATATTGGCCTGCGGCGCATTCTAAAAATATAACTTTTGCTTTACAAAATATCAAAGTATCCTTTGGATTTTTTCATGTGGCCCTTGCTGGAACAACTTTTGTACACCCCTGGTTTACAATGACAAGGAGTATGTTCCTGAGATCTGCAAAAACAGATCCGATCCCCTCGATGTTGGTAATGGTAATGGTTTATGTCATTTGAACATGCATCAGATTACAATTGAATGCATCACATAATCAGTTCACAGTTCCACATGTCCAAAAGGAGTAGGAAGAAGCAAAGCCTATTAAATCCTACCCCTCCATCTGGGACTTTTACAATCCGTAACTTACATTTGTCCACTTCCTGCTTTCATAATATTGTTGAAGTTTTTTTTTAATAAAATAAATAATTTTTTACATTTATTTAAAAAAAATGTTCACTTCCTGCTTTCCTCATATAGTTTAAGTTTTAAAATTTATTTTAAAAAAATGTTCACTTTCTGCTTTCCTAATATAGTTTAAGGGTTTTTTTTTTTTAATTTATTTTTAAAAAAAAAGTTTTTTTTTGTCACATACCGAAGTAGGAGGTGATATGACCATACAATGAGATAATAGGTACCATAGTAACTGTCAATATAGTGATATATATAGCACATCATGACTGGTCATCGTTGTGCATTGTTTGAGGGTATTACTCAATCCATTCCATGGTTTGATTCTTTGCATACAAGTGTTTCAAATTTAGTTCTTCCCTGATTTTACAACTAAACATACAAGATAACACTTCTTAGTTCGAATGAGGAAATGCCAACATGTAAATTCTCCATGAATCTGAGCAGAATAGGTTCAGAGCAAATCACAGACTTGGATCATAATTGATGGTTTGGTACAATCTTTCCAGAAAAAGAGACTGTGTCCTCCAATAAAACAGCAGCAGCTCTCTTTGCCAGATCCGCTCTCATCCAACAATCCACCACAGATGCAAATCACATGGTAGCAATTCATCTGCCAGTCATCAAGTCAATAGCCCTGATGGTTCTGTGGCATCCCAACAATAGGTATAGTATACATGATGGTACATTCACGGCATCCTGTGCAATGAACAGGCAGGGTGTCTTAAAGCTACTTAAAAAGGTACACAACTGCTAAGCCCCATTGGACTCTTTCCAGTCCAAACAAGGACATTGTAGTGGCAGGTCCTCGATGATGATTAGCGTTAAACACCCCTGCTATCTGCACTACGATGGGCACCAGTGAGTCTGGCACAGCCATTCCTTTTCTATGCTGCTTGTCCTCACTTGGGTCGCTGGGTGTGACGGAGCCCACCCCAGCCCACCCTGACCATTGCAGGACACATTAGCAACCATCCTTATTCAAAAGCAACCATTCATACCTATGGGCAAGAGTCTAAAAATACATATTTAAGTAAACGTTACGTATTCTTGGCGGAAATTAAACATTTAAGTATAAAAAAAGTGAACTGAAATAGGCCCACATGGTGGATTAGTGGTTAGTATGTTTTCCAATATGCTGTTTATTTAGCCAAAATGTTAAAAAGGTTGTTTTACATGAAAAGAACAATTTTTAACAAATATAACACCATGAACTATTTACAGGTTTTCCATTTGCAACTGAACCGTGTGTGTGTGTGTGTGTGTACGTTTGTGCAACGTCCCTTCAATGCATAATATCGTTTCTTTCCCTGGTTGCCGTACAGGGTGCATTTCAAGAGATCAGAGGTTGAGTTCTTATAAAATGCACTTCTGCCACCTTCTGGTCATTTTTTCTGCTTAAATTTGCCTCAAACATGCCCTATAAAAAAAAAAAAAAACAATACGCGAATACATCTTTGGGAGCGAGTGGTTGGGTAGAAAAAAAAAGTATAAATAATGAATAAGTTAATATTAAGAAAATGAAACGTAAGCTTGTGTGGCTGGAAGTGAAAGTTAAGTTTGTGTGTGAGAGAGAGAGAGAGACTAAAACTGGTTCTAACTGTGCTTATAGTGTTTACGATCTTAGCCTAAAGCCTTCTATTGGAGGCTATTAGGCTGTATCTAAAAAATGTAATAATAACCATAATAATAATAATATTTATACCCTCCTGCTTCCTGGTAAGCTTGTAAGGAAGTTTGTAAGAAATAAAATTTAAAGGTCTTTATTGTGACATCGATTTGGTGAATAAGCAGCCCATTTGGAACACACGTTCAAATGGTGAGCTTGCTGCTGTCAGAGCTTGTACTGAAGCCGGGGTAGTACTTAAATGAACGCATCATCAACAACACCCCCCTTGCCCCCCAATCTGGATGTACCTGAATGACAGAGGATTTTAAGCATCAGCAGAATGTTTCGCAGCCAATTCCGAGCGCATCTGGCATGCTCTAGAACATTTTATCTGTTCGCCCACAACATCAACAAACTTAGTTCAGAAATGAGATTTGTGAAAAGGCAACAATCTTTCCAGACTATTGAGTCTGTTCTAGTTTCTCCAACACATATTTAGAAGGCAAAGTTGATTGCAGTTGTTACTATAAAAGGTGGACCAGACCATTTATTAGGTTTAGGGAGGAATCATTTTTTCCAAACTTTCACTAAAAACTGCATTTTGTGTTCAGTTGTGTTTTCATTGACTACTATTTAAATTTGTTTGATGATGTGAACATTGGAGTATGACGAGCATGCAAAAAAAAAAAAAAGAAAAGAAATCAAGAAGAGGCAAACACATGTAGCTCCTCGTGCGACCCCCGTCAGTGTAGCAATAGTGGTACAGTGTAAGCATACATTCACATTAGTGATATTGCTGCATCGGACAAAAAGCTACGGATCATGCCCAGCTTAAAACGTCAATACCAGCCCACTTCTTATCCCATAACCTTCCTCCTGTACCAATAACAAGAAAAATCCATAAGTGTATTATTTACTTCAAAGGTCGCAGCATTGAAATCTTGCAGGACTAAAACCAACAATGATACTTCCAGCCTGGAGGTGAATGAAATGATGCGTCTCCGCCTCATCGATCAACGGCTCAATTGACATCCTTTCACGTTAAGGGAGAACTAATTAAGAGGACATACCTCATTACGCCTCATTAAAATAAAGATCAGGATGACACCCGGTACATTCCCAATGTTCTCCAAGTTTCCTCCTTTTCAGTGACTCCTTCTCAATGTTGTGTTTGGATCATAAATCAGCATCAGCCTGCAGAATGTTATGTCATTAAACATTATTTACGGCAGACGTCTTGTTTGTTTGCATAAAATTGGGCCTAATAGGACAATATGTCTTCCAGAGTCCTCAACAAAGTCCACTATTTAGCCAAGTGAAATCTTTATCAGATAAGCCTCCTGTCCATGTTCCCCAATGGAGGCCTGTGTGGAAATCATGTTTGCAAAGAGGCATTAGTCAAGAAAGGATATTAATAAGGTTAATGTGCTTAATAATTTAATTACCCAGTGATGTTATTATTAGTTAATAGCAGTCAGTCACATTTTCGCATATTACGGTTAGTATTTCTTTATACTCTTATTTCTTTGAGAGTCTTGAACCAGTCATAATGTGCTATATATATATATATATATATAGATACATATATATATATATGTATGTACATATATATATATATATATATATGTATCACTATATTGACAGTTACTATGGTACACAATGTCATTGTAATAATTAAAAAAAAACAACCTTAAACTGTATTACGGAAAGCAGGAAGTGAACAAATGTAACAGTTACTGATTGTAAAAGTACCATGGAGGGGTAGGATTTAATAAGCTTTGCTTCTTCCTACTCCTTTTGGACATATGGAACTGTAAACTGATTATGTGATGCATTTAATTGTAAACTGATGCATGTTCAAATGAAATATAAGCATTACCATTACCATTTTTGGTACGTGACAAAATAAAAAAAAAAATAAACTATATTCGGAAAGCAGGAAGTGAACAAATGTAACAGTTACTGATTGTAAAAGTACGAGATGGAGGGGTAGGACTAAATAAGCTTTGCTTCTTCCTACTCCTTTTGGACATGTGGAACTGTGAACTGATTATGTGATGCATTCAATTGTAATCTGATGCATGTTCAAATGAAATTAAACCATTACCATTTATCACAGTGGTTGACTATTCTTCCTAAGGTCTTCCCAATGTGCCAGGCTTGTGTCTTGTTGAGAAATAGAAATGGTTTGCCGGAGCGCAACTGATTGTCAATAATCATCCATATTTTTTGTCAAGCTACAAACACGCAGCATTAGCCCCGCCACCCAAATAAAAAAGGATTATTCATGTCCTGACCTACAGGAGCGTTCCCGTCGTCGGGAGTCCTCCTGGCAAGAGCAAAATGCCACATATCTTTTTCATCTCGCTGCATTTGGAGTTTTTTATCTGGCTAATACGAGTCCCCAAACACTCATCAGGATGATGCCATGTAAGGGCCTTCCAAAAACATTACTAAAAATAAGGTTTTGGGATAAGTCTACAGCGTGGCCCCCTGTGGCAAGGTCCCGTGCTCGACTGAGCCATCCGTCCACCGTCCCTCTGTGGACATTGTCACTACACATGGACATCATCCGCACCCCTCCTTGGCTCTCGGCAGAGGGCATCTCTTATTTGCAAAGTAAATAGAAGTCCTTTCGGGGGCACTTGCACTCACACTCGATCCCGTCATTCTTTGGGAGGATGCTCTCGCAGTGTGTGCCATTTGTTGTGCTGCGTGGAGCTCAAATACAGCAGGCCGGGGACTAAAAAGCTCCAAAGTTATTGTAAAATTGACAAAAGATGCGCCACACAAAGTCCGGCTAAGCGTCTGAAGGCGAGCGAGCAGAATGGAGAATGTTATTGTGCAAATAAGAAAACACAGTCATCTATAAATCATAACTACGTGCTAGATGTCCAGCCTTTGCAGTACTGTATTTAAAGTCCATCGTCTACCTCATCGCTCAGTCAACACGACCTTACTGTGACCCCGGAATTAACCTCCTTGCGGCGCTTGGATGCCACCCAGCCCCTCTTGGCTTGCACTATAATAATCTATAATTATCTCTCAAACCTTGAAAGAGGTTGTTCCGCTCTCTTGTGTGCAAAATGCTGCCTGAAGTGCCATGAGAGTCTGTCAGCAGCCATCGAAGAAGTGCCGCCTGTCGACACAGCAGGAGGGGGAAGATTTTAGCGCCCTGAGTGTGATTCTGCAACTGGATTCTAAAAAAAAACATAATGTGGCTCCAATTAGGAATGTACATTTATATCTATATTATATATGTATAGCGAGTGGATGAGTTGTCCTTCACGGCTCTCTGCGGGGATCAACATAGCAATCATTCTTGGAAATCAGTTACACATGCAGTTCATTCATGTGAATTCATCCAATCACAGCAGCTAAGGACCTAGCAAACTAATAATAAATCTTTGCAGGTTGCACAAGTCAGGGGCACTTTTTTCATAGTTTGGCTGGCCCTGCCACTTATATCAAAGTATTAAAGCATATAGTTTAGTCAGGGGCGTCACTAGGTTCTGAGGACAAGGGGGCGCTTAGCCCCCTGGAGATGCACAGCATATGATTGAATGAAGTAGACATTCAAAAAAAAAATTAATTATAATAACGAACAAGAACCGGGATATAACTTTCCTACTTTTGGACAGATTTAGTAGAGATACTGAATTGTTTTAGGCCACCATTAAATTTACACAAGTACACACAATCTACACTTCAAAACCTCAAGCTCTGCAACCATTCTGTCCAGTGGACAGTGATCAATTATATAATAATCATTATTATATTATTAATTAGTCTATTATTATTCTTTAGTAGTTATATTATACTTTTTAATTAATTATTATATTATATATAATTATTATATATATTATTATACTATTATTCTAGTATTAGTAGGCTAGTATTAACCTGCTTATTGGCTTGCTTATTAGCCTGCTTTTGCTCTATTATATGAAATTTGTCAGAGATATTTTTGGTAAAAAAATAAAAAAATAAAAAAATAAAATAAAAAATATAGAAATATTTAGGGGGGCTTGAGAACATTTTGGATGGGCTGAAGCCCCCTAGGCCTAATGATGCCACTGAGTTTAGTAGTAAAAATAATTTTATAGTGTCGCTTTTCCATTAAAAGGTGGTGCTGATTTTTTTGGCGACACCTAGTGGACGCAAAAATTCATTGCTTGACCTTGTGATGTACTGTATTCTGTAAGTAATGTGCAACTACAATGGACTTGTTTAATTCGGCCGCTAATTACGCTAATTAAGCCAATATTTGAGGTGATTAACAAGAATGGTGCAGCTCCTTATTACCAGGTTTGTTTTTGAACAGTTAATTTCTATTTTATGGGACTGTTGGTTGAATGAGCTCAAGTCTTAAACTTTCGATAAGCTGATGAACAACCTCCATCCTTACATTTTCTGTACCGTTTATCCTCATGAGGGTCACAGGCATGACGGAGCCTATCCCAGCTGCGTTCGAGTGAGAGGCGGGGTACAGACTTAGCATGCGTTAAAGCTACAAACACAGAAAATAATGTGTTCCCAGTCGTGCTTACGAAAACAACTTTTAAATTGTATAGATTTTCCAGAGCTGACTTCCAATACACTATTGTAGGACATCACACATATGGAATACTGGAAACGAAAAGCCGATGGAAAAAGCAAAAACCATTTGAGGGGGAGCTGAATGAAGACAAATACCTTTGACAGCTGCTGTGATTTTATCTTTTGGCCTCTCGTATTGTGATCGAGGTTGTTCTATGAGGAACAATTGGCCCAATCAGTGAACCGGCAGTGATGTAGACATCCCAAACAGCTTTGGTGAGTGTCAATCAAAAGTGATCATTATCTTTAGAAAAGGTGGATGGCATTAGATTGTGCACCAAATATGTGTCAATGCAGAATGCACAGCTGACAAAATAAGGAAACATCAAGGAAATGCCTAAAACGGCAGTTGGGTGGGTGGCGATACGTTATAAAGACAATTATGGAAGTGAAAGGGGCATGGTGTAAAAAAGGCTTCTAATAGTGGCCGGCTGTATTTATGACCAGTGACTAAGTGGAGGAGCAGACGTCTGCAAGGTTGTGCACCCATGCAATGGATTGCACCAACAGGCTGGATTTGTAAACCCCTCCGCCTGCTAAACAAGTGAAAGACGGAGATTTAAATCATCACCTATAAGCTCTTTGACATTAAATGTTCCGCCTCACGTTGCTTGAGCCCATCAATGCGTGTTTTCACACGGGTTCAGGGCGCCGACAATGGCTGGTCAATTTCATTGCCGCTCATTTGCCAGAGGAAGCGTGACAAAGCACACAAGTGAATCTGAGGTGGCGTATTTTGTCTTCACACTTAAGGGGAAAATGCATACAAGCGCAGTACAACACAAACATGGACGGATACTGGAGGTGTTGCACACTGGATTCTACTAGAGCAGGGGTGGGCGAACTTTTTGACTCGCGGGCCGCATTGATTTAACAAAATTGACTGTATATTTTACACATATAATTCCAACAGTCCACCTGGAATTATTGTAAAAGTGTCATGCAACCTGCTATATGTGCTTGTGTCCCTTTTTTTCGGAGCACTTTGTAAACAGACCACAAAATTTGAAACCAAATTAATAATAAAAAAAAAAATAAACAATCAAAAGGTTGGCTCAAGCCATGATGGCAGGTTGTATGTTAAGTTTCAATTAAATACTTTAGAAAGAACGGACGGGCTGTATTTAAACACTTGGTGGCCCAGATGTGGCCCCCGGACCGTAGTTTGCCCACCTCTTTCCCAGAGCAAATATTTTTTTGGGATGATACTACTAGGTCGACCTACCTGCGTTTGTTGGCATGTGAAAATATTTTTAGATTCATACTTACACAAGTAAAAAAGTAGTGATGTGGCGTGAATAATGCTATATAATATTTAATAATATACAGTACATAAACGTTGCTAACAAATAATGACGCATATAGTCCAACTTCCTGCCATGATGGCAGGTTGTATGTTAAGTTTCTATGAAATACTTTGGAAAGAACAGGCGGGCCGTATTTAAACACTTGGCAACCCAGATGTGGCCCCCGGACCGTAGTTTGCCCACCACTTTCCTAGAGCAAATTATTTTCTGGGATGCTACTACTAGTAATATGTGAAAATATTTTTAGATTCATACTTACACAAGTAAAAAAGTAGTGGTGGCTTGAATAATGCTATATAATATTTAATAATATACATTATGTAAACTTTGCGAACAAGTAATGATGCATATAGTCTGCCAACTTTAGGTAACGTTCTGTCTGTTCATTTCACCTTCCTTTAACACCCCCTGTGGAGGAAAGAAAAGCACACTAAATTAATCCCTTGATGCCGAATCAACTGAGCTCACGTGTCATGTGTCACATGATGTCACATGATATCTCGTATGGCAGCAGTGTAGTATGAATCGTACAACCTGAGGGGTGTTTGATTTCACTGGTTTCACTGCATGTCTTAACATTATGACAGGTAAAGCTACAACAATTTATTGATTATGGCATTAATCTACAACTATTTTCATGTTCAATTAATCATTTCTAAAATTAATACATGCAATTATTCTCTACCTTCATATTCTAGGGTGGGGATGCTACTAAAACAAGATTTTGACGTTCATTCATTCATTTTCTACCGCTTCCCAGCCGTCTTCAGGCGAGAGGCGGGGTGCACCCTGGACTGGTGGCCAGCCAATCACAGGGCACATATAGACAAACAACCATTCACACTCACATTCATACCTATGGACAATTTGGAGTCGCCAATTAACCTAGCATGTTTTTGGAATGGCAGAGAAGCGGGGAGAACATGCAAACTCCACACAAATGGCCGAGGATGGAATCAAACTCGGGTCTCCTGGCTGTGAGGCCTGCGCGCTAACCACTGTGCAGCCCTCCTTATGATGTTATTCTTGTAAAATTACTGCAGCTTTTTGAACGTATGCTATGTGTAATGATATTTTTACAATGTACCCCGGGCTGATGAAAAACTGTGACAAATGGCTCCCCGGCCTAGGGCCTAACCGATTACTCAATTCAGTGAAACAAGCTTCAGATTAATCAACTAAGGAAATAATCAGTCACTGCCCAAATGAAGATGTCTGCAGGACCGGACATGCGTTGTCCAATTTTGTCACATGACATGAATAACCACATTTTGGATACTTTCATTCTCCAGTATATAACCTTCAAACATAACATTTCACTGACACTTAAGTTGGTGTTTAAAACGAAGCCGTTTTAGTGTAACAGCGAAAGTGCATTTATCAAAACTAAAAGTGCATGACAGCAGTATTCCATGTCAGGAAAGCAACAGTACATCAAATAAAATTACGTTGAAGCAGGCGCTACATGAACAAGCACTCAAGTTGACTGAATGGTTTTCATTATTTAGGTGATGTTTGATGGGCTGCCTATTCAGGCCCTCGGTCTTAATCTGTTTACCTGCACATGCAAAACATGGATTTCCAGAAAACTACATGAATTTTTGAAGAAATAATTTAAAATTTTACTGCAGATCCTAAGTTTCCTCCCACATTCCAAAAACATGCTAGGTTAATTGGCGACTCCTAATTGTCCATAGGTATGAATGTGAGTGTGAATGGTTGTTTGTCTATATGTGCCCTGTGATTGGCTGGCCACCAGTCCAGGGTGTACCCCACCTCTCGCCTGAAGATAGCTGGGATAGGCTCCAGCACCCTTGCAACCTTTGTGAGGATTATTTGTAGAAAATTAACAAATGAATGAATGTAGATTGCAAGCATATTGGTTCGGCTCTCTCTCTAGTACAATTTCATCATCGTTATCCCAAAATTGAAATATGGAATTGGCAACTTCACCAGCTTGGAAAATCTCACTCCATACACTTATTATTATTCTTTCCTTTTGGGCTTTTCCCTTTAAGGGTCGCCACAGGAAATCAATCACCTCCATCCACCCTCCATCCTCCACTCCATCCATAAACCTTCTCTTTGGTCTTCCTTCTACCTGGCAGCTCTAAACGCAGCATCCTTCTACCAATATATCTACTATGTCTATGTCCCTCTGATGTACTCCTTCCTGATCCTATCCATCCTGGTCACTCCCAACCCAATGAGAAGCATCCTCATCTCTGCTACATCCAGTTCTGCTTCCTGTCTTTTCTCCAGTGGCATTGTCTCTAGTGCCACTGGAATGTGGGAGGAAACCCACGCATGCACGGGGAGAACATGCAAACTCCACACAGAGATGGCCGAGGATGAAATCAAACTCGGGTCTCCTAGCTGCGAGGCCTGCGCACTAACCACTCGTAACAGCAGGCAGGACACTAGTAGCTGGCACACTGATTAAAGTGCATGGTTTCTGGTTTGCTTCATAATCAATGAAAAACAGAAATGTACTGACAAGGGGGGGGGAAATAAAAACCGTCCTAACCCCCAACAAACCATACTTACAGCAACTACACCAAATGCTGCAAACAACTGACTGATCAAATTCTGCAAGGTTCACAGAATTCTGAACCAAAAACAATAACTGGATTTATGATGCCCATCCCGTCCCCATCACCACCAGTTGCTGACTTGACAATTGGCGTAGTTCTACGCTTTTATAAGCACGGACCTGCCAAGTTGGAGAAAGCAACTGGGAAGAGGAGCTTCCTAATAAATCTGTCAGTGTTGTTTGAATACAAAACGTTTCTCTCGGCTGCATGGAAGAAGCCAAGGAGAAATTGCATTTGAATCAGATTCACCTTCAGCCTTGATTCAATCTTTTATCTGCGCAGAGGTGCAGCGATTAGAAAAAGACGGCTTTTATTTGGATTGGAGGCGGCGCAGCGATAGCGCCGAGCCGCGGGCTAAGAAAAGTAAAGTCAAGCCAAGTTCAAAATTGATTAAAAGGGATGAACATATGAGATATTTCTTTGTCAGGCCCTTTAAGTTCTATTCTTTTGTTCGTTTTTAATTGCCCCGTTATTTGAAAGGAAATGCCATTCTCTGGATGGTAACAGTCTGATGTTCTTGTGCACATATTGCACGTGCGCGGGAGGGAAATAAAATCACTATCAAATTGCCTGATTAAATTTGCCATTTTTTAGATTATGGAATACTTTACAGTACATGATGTTATTGGCAGGGGTAGACTTAAAACACGATCAGTAAAAATTAACGCATTTTAATTCAGGCAGTCAAAGCTAACGTGTTAACTTAAGTTGATTGTAATTGGAATTATCAACTCACTGAAGCACTGACTATTTTTTATTGCCATTTATACAGTGGTACAAGTGTAACAACTAACAATTAAAAAAAAACAAAAAACTTTATACAGTAAATGATGTTATCGGCAGGGGGAGACTTAAAACACGATCAGTTAAAATGAACACATTTTAATTCGGGCTGCCAAAGTTAACGTGTTAGCTTAAGTTTGAGGAAGTAGCGGTGACTGGAGCCACAGGCAGGAACAAAAACTGAGCAGAAATGGATTTAAAAAAAAAAAAAAAAGGTATTTTGATCAGTAAATTACAAAAAAAAAGTTATTTGTATCTATTGTTGCTGTGATTGGAATTATGAACGCACTGAAGCACTGACTGCATTTTTTATTGTCATTTATACAGTGGTACAAGTGTAACAACTAACAATTAAAAAAAAAAATTAAACTTTATACAGTAAATGATGTTATCGGCAGGGGGAGACTTAAAACACGATCAGTTAAAATGAACACATTTTAATTCGGGCTGCCAAAGTTAACGTGTTAGCTTAAGTTTGAGGAAGTAGCGGTGACTGGAGCCACAGGCAGGAACAAAAACTGAGCAGAAATGGATTTAAAAAAAAAAAAAAGGTATTTTGATCAGTAAATTACAAAAAAAAAGTTATTTGTATCTATTGTTGTTGTGATTGGAATTATGAACGCACTGAAACACTGACTGCATTTTTTATTGTCATTTATACAGTGGTACAAGTGTAACAACTAACAATTAAAAAAAAAAATAAACTTTATACAGTAAATGATGTTATCGGCAGGGGGAGACTTAAAACACGATCAGTTAAAATGAACACATTTTAATTCGGGCTGCCAAAGTTAACGTGTTAGCTTAAGTTTGAGGAAGTAGCGGTGACTGGAGCCACAGGCAGGAACAAAAACTGAGCAGAAATTGAATTTTTTTTTTTTTTAAAAAAGGTATTTTGATCAGTAAATTACAAAAAAAAAAGTTATTTGTATCTATTGTTGCTGTAATTGGAATTATGAACACACTGAAGCACTGACTGTATTTTTTATTGTCATTTATACAGTGGTACAAGTGTACTAACAAGTTTTTTTTTATTTTTTATTTTTTTTTTTACTTTATGCAGTACATGACGTTATCCGCAGGGGTAGACTTAAAACATGATCAATTAAAATGAACACTTTTTAATTTGGGCTGTCAAAGTCAATGTTTTAGCTTAAGTTTGAGGACGTAGCGGTGACTGGAGCCACAGGCGGGAACAAAAACTCAGCAGTAATGGACAAAAAAAAGGTATTTTTATCAGTCAATTTTAAAAAAAGTTGTGTCTACTGTTGCTATGATTGGAATTATCACGGACAATGTCGACTTGCTAGAGTATTTTTTATTGTCATTTATACAGTGGTACAAATGTCCCAACTAACAAGTGTTTTTTTTCTCTCAATTTTTCTCTTTGAACTGCGAGCTCAATTTTGGGTACGAGCTGCTAGTTTTTGACAGGCATAATTCAGGACAGCTACAGTATTTGGGGGATTATACAATGTGACCATGGCTGGAGAGCTATCAGCGCTAGCATTAGCATCATACTCAGTAAAGCATACGTACATTAAAGATCTGAATTATCTTATGAAGTATCGTGTAAAACTGTGACAGGAACAACAGCTTGGACTTAGGTTTTAATTAATTATCCATCTTCTGATAATAAGTGTAACAAGTAGGTATTGGAAAGATCATTAAGAGAACACATCCTGCCCCCAAACCCTGATCCCATATGCTGTCAAAGCAGCGTCTTGCATAATGGAATTAAAAGCCACCGTCAAGCATGCACAGTTGACTGTGGCGTCTCCTCATTATGTAAGCCCTCTCAATCCATGTTTGACTGGGAATAGTTCATACGGCGGCACAGCTGAACAAATTTAACCTTGCAGCTAGCTCCAAAAGAATCGATAGAGTGAGCCCTCCTCCTTTGTGTGCGGGGACCAGCTTTACTGCTCCTCTGTGCCAATCCAGGATATACGCTCTTTAGAAAACACTAATTTGCATTTTGCACACTTGAATGGAAAGTGTAAAAGGGATAATGGGCTGCAAATAGATTCCATACAACCCAAAGCATATGCGCCAAAGTATAAGCGGAGGAAATATGCTCAGTCCAAATATTTCTTGTCCACAAATCACAAAAAGGCATGCGGATGAAGGATGTTTGAATAAATATTGGTTCCGAGCCAACAGATTTTATTAGCGTGCCTCAGGTTGTCTGCTTCATCTTCTTATCACACAATTTAACCAGCTTTTTTTAATTTTTTTTTTTTATTGCATCCCACATCCGCAGGCTCAAAAGGTACTTCAAACATCGGCCGCCGCCACCGCCCATCACGTTTTCTATTTCGGTGCATTTCCATGCCCTGTTTGATGTTGTTCATGAGTGCTAACTGACAGTCATAAAGCAGCATGGGGGAAAGCAAACGCTTTTGAATACAAAGTGCGGGTTGCAGTGTTGCGAAGTACACAGTACATAACTGCTCTTTAGGAAAATGAACTGGAATTCAACTATCGCTGCATCATGTCTATTGGTGCCTCTTAATCTGCTGAGTGGGGGGTGCTGCTTGTACAAAATCTTAGTTTGATATGCTGTTTGATGGCCCCTTAGGTGGGCTACATAATACCACCACAAACACTAATTGACATCAAGCATAGTGTACCTGTGCATTGCAGTGTGAACATTGCTAACCGATATCTATTTTTAGAATAAAAGATTGCCATTTTGTGGTGGACCAAGGCCTATTAGTCATTCAAAAATATTGAATGACAAGCCGCATGTAGTATAGTATAGTATTGTATAGTATAGTATAGTATAGTATAGTATATAGATGTAGTATTATGGTCACTAGGTGTCAGTTGTGCTACATTCATAGACATAACGCTCTATGTAACCATGGCATGTCTGACATGAGAGAAAAAAAAGAGTTATCCTCCCATTCCATGTGGAAGTGGTATGTTTTGGGGTTCTTATTTTGTCCTTTTCCCAGACTCATACATAACATACACACATAACATACAGACATACAGAACACATTAGAACATATAAATTGTAGGTTAACTAGCTAGCTCAGTAGCTTGCTGTATGCGTTGTGTGGTGGCCGTCTCTTATGATCCTGTAGCCTGCACACATGCGCAATGTGATGTATAAATAGTAACAGTAGTGTAAAGCTGACTATAGGGGTGTTATTTCATGTCTGAAGAGCTCTAATAATGTTAAAACCTATACTTCCAAAGTCATAAACAGGTTTTCTATACTCTAACTATATGAAAGTTTTCTTAATTAACAATGAATCCTAATTTGTGGAAATTCACTTATCGTGGTCAGGTCAGGAACAATGTTCGAGTAAATTTTTCCAGGAGCTCGGCAAAACATAAATGACCTGCAGAATTCTTTGGAACTCTGGGAGCACCCTCAGAAATGTACAACATAGTATTGCACCTGTTCAAAACCTGAGAAGTTGGAGTCCACCTTCCTTCCATCCATTTTCCGCTTTTCCTCACTGGGGTCGCGGGTATGCTGGAGCCTATCCCAGCTGTCTTCTGGCAGGTACACTTTCACATCTGCATCAGCCTGTTGTGGCACTATTTCATTCTGGTAATTTACTTGAAATTGATACCAAAATTGTAAAGAAAAGATAAGGTACAAGCACTTCCTGTTTTGGTGCAACTAGTATACAGGAGGTGCTTAGGTTATACGCGATACATCATTTTGTATTTTCCAACTTACTCCCATCATTTAATTAAATTTCATTTTAGTACACACTTTGTTTTAGTAAACAACTCACTTAAGAAGTACCGTATTTTCTGGACTATAAGTCGCTCCAGAGTACAAGGCACAAGGCCAAAAATGCATAATTAGGTAGAAAAAAACATACATAAGTCGCACTGGAGTATAAGTCGCATTTTTTGCGGGTAATTTTATTATTATTTTTATATATTTAATATTTAATTTATTTAATATTTAACAAACTACTTGACCAAAACTGACATTACGTCATCTTGGAAGGCAAGTTCTAACATTAATAAAAGAATAGAAAACAGGCTGAATAGGTTTAAGATATGCTAACACAATGGTTATTCAGCTACACAAAAAATAAACATGAACAGAAAAGGTGTCCAGTGTTTATGTAACATAAACATTTTTTTCATTTATAAGTCGCTCTGGAGTATAAGTCGCAGGAACAGCCAACCTATGAAAAAAAGTATGACTTATGGTCTGGAAAATATGGTAGTTACAGCACACGCAGGGGAGAAATATGCATTGGCTTGTTGCTTATGTATTAACACTTCATTAAGTCTAAAATGGAAATGAGCCAAGGAAAAGGAAAGTCATCACCATGAATGTGAAGATGAACATCATAAAAAGTTCCAACTTAACGGCAAAACTCAACAATCTAAGAGCGGATCTCGCTTGGAACCCGACTACCACCAGTAAAACTGTCACTGTTTTTTTCAGGTTTGTTTTAAATTCGAGACTTTGTATTTGGATCCCGCGATGCAAACTTGTGACCTTTCTTTTTCAGAGCATGACTTTGGCTTGTAAAGACACACACGTGTCCAATGTGTGCACATGTACCAGCAATGCGCAAATAAACTGGCCTTGGCCGCTAGTTAATTCATCATCCCCCGCCGGGACGACACATCCAAGCACGGGGCGAGCCAAAGATGATAATCCATTTACAAGTTCTTCCTTCTCGTAGTGTTCACTTTGTGCCGGAAGATAATTTAATGACCCCGCTGACCTCTGTCTCAGGTGCTACCAGGAGTACATTTCCGTCGGGCGCGCCTGCCGTGAGATCCGCTGCGATTCCTGCGCCCCGATTCATATTTATTGCAACCCCATCCCCTCATTTGTCAAGTGACTGCACAGATTAAGAAAGCAGGTCTGGATATTGATTTGTGTGGCTGACTTTGGGGGTTGAGTCCCTGCAGATATATATGTGTGCACATCAAATATTAATATCTGTTGTTTTGGTTTCACTTACAGTCCCAGAATAAGGAATGAAGCCAAGGGTGGTTCAGTCATTTTTTGAGACTCCTTTGAAGGCAGACTTTCAACGAGAGCTTGTATAATACAATCTGTGGGTGGAATAGATTAGCTTATTGCTATGTGATGCGGCTTTGTCATCTTTCATTTGGGAGCAAAAAAATAAAAATAAAAATAAGGATGCTAAGGTTTTTGTCTCATTATCAGCACTAGCAAAACAATTCTCCAACCCTGTTGAGGCTCCTGTGGCTCATTGGGGCCGCGGATGACATCTTCATGTTCTCCTGACAAGGTGGATGAAAAAAAAAATAATCCTTTGCAGCGTGGGATTTAGCCTTTGTGATCTGCCAGGGGTGCAGATTGGCACGGCCGCTTCTTATAATCATTTAAACAGCGCTCGTGCTAACCCTTTGGCTGCCAAAGGGCCCGTATACGGTTAGTTTGGATGGAGCTCACTATATGGCAAGGGAACCATGTGGTTTTCCCAGCCAATCAACAATACAGGAGAAGTCATTCATTCTCTCAATTGAAAATTCATTCATTCATTTTCTACCGCTTATCCTCACGAGGCTTGTGAGGATGCTATTCCAGCTGGCGAGAGGCGGGGTACACCCTGGACTGTTGGCCAGCCAATCACAGGGCACATATAGACAAACAACCATTCACACTCACATTCATACCTATGGACAATTTGGAGTCGCCAATTAACCTAGCATGTTTTTGGAATGTGGGAGGAAACCGGAGTACCCGGAGAAAACCCACGCATTCACGGGGAGAGCATGCAAACCGAGGGTCGAAGGTGGAATTGGACCGGGGCCTCCTAGTAAGGCCTGCACGCTAACCACTCATCCATTGTGCAGCCATATTACTTTTTACCCAAACAATTTTCCAAATATTACACCATTATTTTGGTATTAAATGACATTTTCCTCATAATATTCTAAGTTTATTCTTTTTTTTATCATTGAATATGACTTTTTTCTTTTGATATTGTGACTTAATTCTCTTACAACTGTTTTCACAACATGCAAACTCCACACAGAGATGGCCGAGGGTGGAATTGAACACGGGTCACCTAGCTGTGAGGTCTGCGAGCTAACCACTTCAAATAAGAAATAAGACTTGTGAGTGTGTTTTGCTGTAAATGTGTGTGTGGTGGACAGGAAGTGATGTCGCCAATTAACCTAGCATGTTTTTAGAATGTGGGAGGAAACCGGAGTACCCGGAGAAAACCCACGCATGCACGGGGAGAACATGCAAACTCCACACAGAGATGGCCGAGGGTGGAATTGAACTCTGGTCTCCTAGCAGTGAGGCCTGCGCACTGACCACTCGTCCACCGTGCAGCCCTCAATTGAATATATTATTAAAAATGTATGACATTGCTGTGAAAGTCAATAATTATGCATAATTACTGACATTTTCCTTCGGCCGTCGTACTTCCGTCTTCTTAGTAAGGGTTGTAGCTCCGCCTTTCTCTTCATTTCAAGCGTGGTCCTGAAAACAGACTTGCCATGAAGGAGAGTTTAGCCCTCAGCACTTTCCCACTACCCCTCGGTTTAAGGAGAATTGGAATTCTTGTGAACAAGCAAAACCGAGGGGTTAGGAATAGAATTGGGGTTCAGTCTTATCCCTTGACTTCGACCACCAGCTCTCTCCCACCCACCCACCTCTGTCCGGTTGTAATTAGTCCACTCTCCAATGTTTTCTCCCCATTTGTCTTCTGTCTTCCTCTTCTGTGGCCTCTTTGGACTGTTCCGTGCAGGATAGGTCTGATAAGCAGGAAACATGTTTGTACCTCTTAAGCTGTTTTGCAGCTGTGAGTAGGTCATTTTGGGGTCTGATTGCATCCCTGATGTTTCTGTGGACCTCATCGTTGGTGATGGGGTCTGTGTAGTGAATATAGCATCACATTACCATTGCCGGTGGTATCATTTCTTTTTCAGGCTGAGCTGTGAGTGTCCGTGTTTTTGAGGAAGCCTGCAAGGAACTGCATATTTTGGAGTGTCCTTCAGTGTGGCCGGCCTAAGGCCCACCTGTGCAGTAATCAAGCTGCCTAATAAACATCTGATGTGCCTCACCTGGGAGCTGGATGGATTATCTCGGCAAAGAAGCCGAGATTTATACATATTTGGGAGCAATATTTGAGAGAAATAGGTCTTCGTTGTGGCTGCACGGTGGTTGAGTTGTGAGCATGGATGCCTCACAGCTAGGAGACCCGAGTTCAATTCCACCATTGGGCATGTCTGTGTGGAGTTTGCATGTTCTCCCTGTGCATGCGTGGGTTTAGTCCGGGTACTCCGGTTTCCTCCGACATTCCAAAAACATGCTAGGTTAATTGGTGACTTAATTGACAAATGTGACAAACACAACAAAATAAAGTTGTAATTATTCAAAATATCATGAGGAAAAAAGTTGTCATATTGCAATAAGAAAATGTACAAGAATGTACAATGTACAATTCTTGTACAAATGTACAAGAATAAATAAGTAGAAAACAGCTGTAAGAGAATTAAGTCACAATATCAAAATAAAAAATATTCATATCATATTCAATGATAAAAAAAGAATAAACTTGGAATATTATGAGGAAAATGTCATTGAATACCAAAATAATGCTGTAATATTTGGAAAATTGTTTGGGTAAAAAGTAATATGGCTGCACGGTGTTTGAGTGGTTAGCACGCAGGCCTTACTAGGAGACCCGGGTTCAATTCCACCTTTGACCCTCGGTTTGTATGTTCTCCGGGTACTCCGGTTTCCTCCCACATTCCAAAAACATGCTAGGTTAATTGGCCACTCCAAATTGTCCATAGGTATGAATGTGAGTGTGAATGGTTGTTTGTCTATATGTGCCCTGTGATTGGCTGGCCACCAGTCCAGGGTGTACCCCGCCTCTTGCCCCAAGACAGGTGGGATAGGCTCCAGCACCCCTGTGACCCTCGTGAGAATAAGCGGTAGAAAATGAATGAATGAAAGGTCTTTTTCGTACAGTGAAGACATTTTACATGTTGGAGTTCAGCTGATGCAAGATGGGACCAAAAACAAAAGTGTCGGGTTTGGATTTTTGTGGAGTGTAGATTAATTGTTTTTTGTTTGTTGGTGACCGCAGACGCCAGTGTGGCGCAGCGGGCTTGTCCTCCTTTGTGCGTTCAGGCCGCATCCTTCAAAAAGCAGCTTTGTGCGAGCAGCATCAAAGTGCAATATGCCTTAACACTCAACTCATGTCGACACGACTCACAAAGCTGATTATGTCTGGTTTGTCTTGTCACAGCGGACCTTACAGTGGCCATATTGTCCTTTATGACATTGTTGGCTGAGCATGTGTCAGGCTTTGGAGGGGTGGGGCGGCTTTATGAGAGCGGCGTAATGAAAGTTTGATCCCCGCTACAAACGTCCTTAATTATGATTTGTTTCTGACTGTTTGATAGGATGAGCCGGCAATAACAGCGAGGCGAGGGGAATTCATTTGGGACGCCGAGCCGCCATCCACGCTCCCATTTCAAATCAGGGACGCTCGTCACATCAAAGTGCGTCTCTGCGGTCACCATGAAGTACAAACAAACAACGAAGACGCCAATCGGAGGCTCCAATGAGACAGACTTACCTCAAAAGTTGTTATAAACGGACGGGGACATGCTTTAAAGCTGCCATTTCACACCTTTGATCGCACAAACTTTTTGATGGTGAAACCGAGTTGACTTTGCATATATAAATTCAGGAATAGCACCGCCAGGACGGCGGCATTGGAAAGATATGTCCAGATTGAGCTGTCTCTACTGTGTGTTCTCTCTAGCTTAATGGAAGTGCCAGCGGTTACAATTTCATACATTTCAAAATGCAGCCCTTTGAAAGCCTGACATAGCAGGAATGTTTAAAAAAAAAACCCAAAAAACGTTGAGTTGGATTTACTCGAACTTGTCCCAGCACAAGCAGCAGATAAGGTACCAAAAGTCTTCTTAGTGTCATTTTGTTCATTTTATTTTTAATATTTCATGTCTTATTTTTTATTCCGTGTCTCTTGTGACAGCTGGTGATTTCATATAGCCGCAGGAGCAGCAGCCTGCTGTGCAATAAACAACCTACTAAGGCATGCCTCATCAAATATGCAGCCATAATTAGAATTAATAACTTTCTAATTGACAAGGACATTATGAATGCCACATTGCAGCGAGCCACAGTTGTAAAGGTCAAATAGATCATCGGTTGGAGACGAGGCGGGAAAAACGCCAGAGTTGTTAAAAGACACTCCAAAATATAAAGCAATTAATTATAATTTGTGTTCAGAGAGCTTTCCAAATTGTATTAAAAATAACAATAATTTGCCCACAGTGCTGGACTCTACATAAAAATAAGATGACGATCCAAGAATAAAAGTACACAGTCTTGGGAAAGTACCTATGAAATTATGTTTGTGAGCATGTGAAAGATAAGCTTGTGTGAGAGAGAATAATGCATCTAGTGTCTGTTTACTTGCACCTCTTAGTACTTTTCCATGCATTATCTGGTAGTTTTGTGTGAGAGTGTGTGTTTGTGTGTGTCAATCAAAGAAGGCCAATAATAATATCTAACAGTGTTCTTAATGCACATAAGGATTTTTTACATTTATAGCTACTGTACAGTAAAATCCTGTGAGACATCAGCTAAGTTATCATCTATTAGATGGACTCCAGAAATGCTTTTTACTTTGGCTTTTTGTGGGCTGCACGGTGTAAAGTGGTTAGCACGCACAGCCTCACAGCTGGAAGACCTGAGTTCAATTCCACCCTCTGCCATTTCTGTGTGGAGTTTGCATGTTCTCCCCGTGCATGCGTGGGTTTTCTCCGGGTACTCCGGTTTCCTCCCACATTCCAAAAACATGCTAGGTTAATCGGCGACTCCAAATTGTCCATAGGTATGAATGTGAGTATGAATGTAGACGACAGCTGGGATAGGCTCCAGCACCCCCGCGTAAGGATAAGCAGTAGAAAATGAATGAATGAATAGCTTTTTGTGTATTTTTTTTTATTCTGTCACCAAATAATGGTATGAGCATACAACTAGAAATGAACTGTGATGTAAGAAAATGCTACATACACCTCTGTCCTGGCTGCTCAGTACAATCCAGTTGCAACAATAATAAAAGAAGATGAACGGAATATACACATGCAAGCCTTAGTGTGCGGATGTTCAACATTTTCATTTAAATGGCCGTGGTGCCACATGTGATGAGTTGGATAATCGGCTAATTATGTATTTTTTACATTTTGGTCAATATGAATCGATAAAAGCATCCCTAATGGGATGGATACTCTATTGGAGAGACATATTTTGAGCATTACTATTCTAAGCAAGTCAGTGTGATATTAATGTATATATTGATCGACATACACTCGAAAGCACACATTTGCTTAGATTGGCATATTGTGGGTGCTAAAAAGCTATATTCATATATTCATTCCAATTTAAACATATGGATAGTACCACACACACACACGCAGAGTGACTATACACTGTGAGTTCCCTTGATGAGGTGAGATGTTCTTTACATATGTTTTGACGTTAATGTCAACGGCTGAGGGAAATTGGGGCTTTGCATGTCAACTCTCCACGCAACCTATTTTAATGAGACCTGCTCGGGCTGCCCGGCGCTCAGAGGTCAGCGAGATGTTGCGTACGGTGCAAAGAGAGATCACAGATTTCATGCAAAACTGGGCCAAGGTCAGCGGCAGACCTCCGCACACGCTGAAATGTGTTTCAAGGAAAACACGCTCGACAGGGAAGAAGTTGGCAGGAATTCAAACAGTGGAAAAAAGAAGCTATTTATCTCAATGTCTTTGTTGAACAACTGTTAATATCTTTAGCGCAGTGCAACGGAGTCAAATGATTTGGCATAAACGCTTCGAAGCTCACAATGAGTGCTGACACGGGGTTGGAAAATAACCTAGTACATCTTCATCGACACAAATTGAACCAAAACAGACTGGAGCAAGACTTTTTACACTTACATTTTTGTCTCAACAAGATCATTTATCAGAATTTTTGCCCTATGGTATTATTCATTCATTCATTTATTTTCTACCACTTATCCTCACGAGGGTGCTGAAGCCTATTCCAGCTGTCTTCGGTTGAGAGGCGGGGTGCACCCTGGACTGGTGGCCAGCCAATCACAGGGCACATATAGACAAACAACCATTCACACTCACATTCATACCTATGGACAATTTGGAGTCGCTAATTAACCTAGCATGTTTTTGGAATGTGGGAAGAAACCGGAATACCCAGAGAAAACCCACGCAAACTCCACACAGAGATGGCCGAGGATGGAATCGAACTCAGGTCTCCTAGCTGCGAGGCCAGTGTGCGAACCATTCCACACCGTGCAGCCCCTATTATTACATTTTTTTAAAATATTCATTTAAACAGTGTCATTGTTTATGACCTATTATACTCATTTTCATCCCTTTGTTGTGGACTCAATTAAACATGATAACCCACAAAGAAAGCTTTCTAGATCTACCAGAGCCCGCGCCTATTCCTTGGATTCCCAAAAAAGTCTGTTTTAATTAATTCAACCCACGGCCCGCCTCCAGGCACGCCCGCTCCACTCTGGTCGCACTCAGCTTGTACAGCTCGTACCCAGGCATGCCCATATATGACAAATATGGCAAAAAAAAAACCAAAACTGAAACCTAATGTTCTTTCAGGGCTCACTTCCAAAATGGACAAAACCTCATTATCTGAAACTTTAGCATGGTTTAAGACAAAAATATAACATTTCAACTACATTTATAGACCAGAACAGTGGAATAAGCATAAACATTTTTGTTGGAGGTGAAAATAAGAAAAACATACCAGATCCTGTGCTCTTCCTGTATATTTTGATCGAGTCACTCACTACCCCATCTTGCCCACTAGTTGCTTCAGTACAATGTAGTATGCTACTACAATACAAACTTGGAACATACAAGATGGCAACATGATTTGCAAGTACTTAGAGGCAATCTTTGACAGCCTGTTTAAGGTTCAAGTAGCTTTTCCCATGCAGCGACCCAGATTAGTCTCTCAGCCATGGTGCCAAGCAAACACAAGTCAACACAACTTAGCCTACCCACCGCACTGTAAAAGTCAAAAAAAGGAGGGATGTTGATGTTAAAAGTGAACCTAGAAAAAGGTACACAAGCCTGCTTAGCAGATGTTATGATGCATTTACAGATAAAATAAGAAAAACAATCCCAGATGGACTGTTAATATTATGAAAATGTAATCTGTTCGTCCATATCCCATTTCCGACAATTCCTAAAAATGTCATAGTATTTAATAACACAAAAACTCTATGTGCATGTATATTATTTAGACAGCAGACACTACCTCGATTGTGAGAGTCCAAATGAGACATGACAGCTAAGGTTCCCCTGCGGTTCAAAAGATAACTCTGCTGTGAAGACATTTGTTCGCCATCTATTCCAAAGAAGCCTGTCGCTCTCCCTCCGACCAATCCCTCAGACAAGCTGGATGGGCTCATCACGCGTGCCCCACCGCCTCCCGCCTCCTCCTCATCATCATCATCCTTCCTGATATCGCAAGCTCTTGACTTAAAGTCGGCCTCCCCTATTTAAAACGCATTTAGAAAGCCAGATGGCAGGATCCGACGGGTGGGACACGAGCGCTAAAGACGTCGCTCTTGTGCAAATTCCTGTAAACCTTTTCAAAATATATTATTCAATCACTGTTGTTGGCTCGTGGAATGGCGACGCATCACTGTCACTTGTCAGCTTAAGTTACATCAAGACTGCACACACACACACACACACACACACTAACAGGGCCCTTTTAGAAAAAAAACATCACAATCCCGAAAGACTCATCCCACACATTCTCCAGAAGAGCTGCAAGTACTCCACCCCCCCGACTACTACTACTACTACTTTTTTCCAATGTCCATTTTAGATAAGCACATGACCTTTGTGTGGGGCATCTTGTCGTGTTGGCCCCGCACTCGCCGTCCCCCTGCCTAAAAAGTCAGCGTCCTTGACAGAGGGGCACAAGGCACCACTCAGACTGGAATAGGTCTGGTCAAAAAAAAACAAAAAAAACTTTGTAGTTTTAGAATGTATTATTACACTAATGTATTAAACGTAATTGTTTAGTGCATTTTCAGTTGAATAGCTTCTCATAGATGGCCTTCTTGACACACAGTCACATAGCACAATCAGAGTTGAGCAAAACATATATACTGTATATACTGACTACTGTATATACTCTGACTAGTACACAAACATAACTTTCACTTACTAGAGGGGCACAGCACCTGGGATTCTGAGATCTTCCTCATTGATGATAGAGTCTCTGAGACCAATATATTGCACTTATTTTTTGAAAACAAACCATATTGTATGCTTACCGGAAAATGTGTATACATTGACGTTGATTTTGCCACCGTATTTCTGCATGCTAACTACAAACTGGAATGCTCAGAGAACTATGAGAACTACTACACAATAAATGGCCCATTCATGTAGTCAAGGTGTGCCTAAAGTGCAGGTTATGGGGGGGGGGGGGGGGTGGGGGGTCATTCTCAGCCCACAGCTAGTTTCGTTGGACTCTAGCATTAACACATATGTTCGTGTACTCTGCAGGTGTACTCTACTGTGTACTCTGCAGGTACACAGAGTCTATATAGCAGTATAGCACACCCCTCTAGAAATTTTCCATCAGTCATATGTCAGTGTTGCACAACTCTAATTGTGCTGTGTGAGTGTGTCTGTGTGTGTAATAATAATAAGGTTACAATACACTGAGCTATCAAAGTGAATGAAGAGTTGTGGTAATAATATTCATTCATTTTCTACTGCTTATCCTCACAAGGGTCGCAGGGGTGCTGGAGCCTATCCCAGCTGTCTTGGGGTACACCCTGGACTGGTCACCAGCCAATCACAGGGCACATATAGACAAACAACCATTCACACTCACATTCATACCTATGGACAATTTGGAGTCGCCAATTAACCTAGCATGTTTTTGGAATGTGGGAGGAAACCGGAGTACCCGGAGAAAACCCACGCATGCACGGGGAGAACATGCAAACTCCACACAGAGATGGGGTGGAATTGAACTCGGGTGTCCTAGCTGCGAGGCCTGCATGCTAACCACTTCACCACTGTGCAGCCCGTGGTAATAATATCTAACTACAAAATGTTTTTCAATGTTTCACAATAAAAACTATACTTTTCAATGAATTTCTGGCTTCCAGGTATTGAATCCATTACTGTGCCTAATACAGTGACCAGTGGGTGCATACAGCAGACACGAGCTTCACATTATATTTTGTCCAATATATGCTTTGTGCATAAGGATCGCCGGAGCCTGAGAGATAAAACTGCTGCAGTTATTTAATTTTATGTCTGGTCATATCGGGATGGGCCAATGAGGAAGACGCATAAGTAATGAGCGCCATAAATGTTGACATCGCAGCGGGTCTCATTTCATTTGTCTGCTGAATTAAAAGACCTCCACAGCTAAATTCACGGGTAGCTCCACTTTGCCCTCTCATGAATACAGCGGAGGATGTCGATATTTTATGCATGTGTTTACTAATGAGCATGCTGAATGCTAACGAGAGCCATGCAGATCTTTGCAAAAGAGTGACTGTGACACTGCCCTGCTCTGGATAATGACACTATAGCATCACGTAGCAGATAGCACGTAGCGGGTAGCACGTAGCGCTGCTCCTTGATGCTGACAGCTGGTGTGCAGCCTCTCCTCATTAATTCAGCTGAGGTGGGTCATTCAGGAAGAGGAAAAAAGAAGGGGGAAAAAAGAAGGCCGAGAGATTTATCCGACAGTAATGTGATCATTAAAAAGTATTATGAATGTAATAATGCTTGTTGAAGACTCACCAGGTATGGAGGGGAATTAAATCACCTTCTACGAGATGTAGAACCTCCTGCAGGCTTGCCATAATATTGGCCGGATTTTAAATGAGTCATCCGAGTACACGGCTGACTAAAACCTGCAGAGTGCACAAGGTTGCATACATCTGGAAATTAACATTCACGGCGTTGCACTGTATGTAGATAACGCCTGGAATCACCGTCCCATTAGAAAGCCTAAAAAAACATAGAATGCAAAGAATTCGGAAACGGATCTAGTCATTGTTTGAGGGGAAAAAGAAAGTTTGAAAGGCAGGCGTGAGGTGTCCTAGATCAGGGGGAATAAAAAAGAAAACTACAAAGTCAAGTATTTTGGGAGCTCCCCTGTGTGGTTTACCTCTACAAATGGCTTCAAACTATACACTTGTGGACTAGATACTTGGTCTAAGACCAGGGGAGGGCTAGAGACTGAAAATTTCATATTGTATACACCAATATATAAGAAGTTATATACAGTATATTTAAAAAAAAACATGCATTTAAGCTTTGTAGTATGGTTGAAAAAACCTTACTCCGACTGTGACGCACACACGAGGGAGTGTCCAGCGTTTTGGCTACATTAGCCGTCACCTGACCGATGATGATCATCGGGTGCCCGCCCACCAAAAGGTCAAAAGGTTTTTATCATGGCACCCTGACGAGATATTTTTCATGGCAAGTTTTGCATGGTGTAAAACTTTTATCACTCTCACAAACAGGGGAGTCCCACATGGCAGACATGCTTGTTTTGGATTTGGCTTCTTGTTATATTATCACTTTATTACTATAATATTTCTATAATATTCATTCATTCATTCATTTTCTACTGCTTATCCTCACAAGGATCGCGGTGGTGCTGGAGCCTGTCCCAGCTGTCTTCGGGTGGGCGAGACTGGTGGCCAGCCAATCACAGGGCACATATAGACAAACAACCATTCACACTCACCGAGGGTTTTGCAAACCGAGGGTCGAAGGTGGAATTGAACCCGAGTCTCCTAGTAAGGCCTGCGTGCGAACCACTTGACCACCGTGCAGCCATATTACATTAAACCCAAACAATTTTCCAAATATTAGAGCATTATTTTGGTATTAAATGACATTTTCCTTATAATATTCAAAATTTATTTATTTATTCTTTTGATATTGTGATTAATTCTCTTACAGCTGTTTTCTACTTTTTAAATTTATTCTTGTACATTTTCTTATTGCAATATTATAACTTTTTTCCCCATGATATTTTGATTAATTACAACTTTATTTGGTTGTGTTTGTTTCTCATAACTGCACAGTTGGCTGGCAACCAGTCCAGTATGTACCCCGCCTGTCATCCAAAGACAACTGGGATAGGCTCCAGCATACCCCAGTGACCCCAATTAAGATAAGCGGTATAGAAAATGAATGAATGGATGGATTTTTCTCATAATATTACAACTTTTTTTATGTTTTTTTCATCTTTAAACATTATGCTACAAAAATTATGTTACTCGTCCTCATAAGTTACTTAGTAAGTCATTAGTGTTATTCTCATTAATCTGCAACATTTTTGCATTTATTAAACATTTTTTCACTTCATATTTTGACCTAATTCTTGCATTTCTGATTGTTTTCTTGTTTTCATGTTAAATAATATTGTTAGAATGTGCCAATAACCATTACTAAAACATATTGCCCCCCCCCCATATGGTTGTTTGTAATAAACTGCTTACTCCAAACATCTTCCTCCTCACTTCCATTTCTTCTTTTGGCATTTTGAACCTCCCTAAAATCCAACAGTGCAACATGTAAATTCAGCCCGGTTTTAACATTTTTCATCAGGAGTGCATTAATGTTAGCGCGTCATTAAAAAGTGACTTCTTCATCATAGGGGACCTTTAAATAATCTAAGCAATCTCTTTGTATTTTCGCTGATATCTGCCACAAAAGACAGAGATAGTCAAGGTCGGGGGTGAAAGCGGCTGATCTAGAAGATTTTTGGAAGCAATTATCTCACCATTTGAAGAACAAGTGCCTGGCTGATGATAAGCTGTCTTGTGAGAAGGTACTGATGACATAATACATTTGTTTAAATCCATATTGAGGGTTTTGAACCCTTGTGACACTAAAAGACACAGGGCTTTTTGTACAAGGGGGCGCATTCTTGGCAAATGTGCAAAGTAAAAGAAGTCATAAATATCATGAAATGAAGTATAATTAAGGTCCAAATTCCCTAACGTTGTATCGGCGTTGTGTGTGTGTGTGTGTGTGTGTGTTGCTTTGTTGACAGAGAGGTACGGAGAAAGAAAGACAGTAGAAGTAAAAGCGACTCTTTGGCTACGCTTGCTTGACTCCCATTCAGCACAGCGAGAAGCACCGACACATGTTCTCCAAAGTCCTTGTAAGCAGAATTACTTCCAGACAAGTGGGGCAGAGATTTGCCGCTGTGCACAATGGATGAAATAGTCAGTCGGGGGGGGGGGGGGGTTCCTTGAGAACAAGAAATCATGAATTATAAGATGAACACAAAATGTTTTTCCGTCAGCTTCTCGCACTGCACAGTCTGTTACGATGATTTGCTGTAACTCGTGTTGACACGCATTTTTGCACATGTTCCAATTGTGACACGGAGTGAAATTTGTTTTGGCTCAGGAAAAATTCATCGCGTGTCTCATTTGATTTCTCTTCGACTGGAAGCTGAAAGATGCTCCCGACAATATTAACACAGGTTTACGTTATCTTAGTTCATCAATACGCAAGCCACACTCTGAGCAAAAATGTACTGTAACTGTAATTCGGCGATCCAATTGTTCACAAAAGGTGTCCAAAGCATAATCCTGGGTCCATTTGTGGTACGGAGTAGCTCATGAGTTCCAAAAAGTCTGTTGAAAATGAATCATACAAAAAAACTAATTGTTTTTTCCCATAAGAAGTACAGTGGAACCTCGCTTTTCATCATGAACCCACCACATTAAGACCAAGCCGCCATTCAGCCGATAATCAATATCTGGCAATACAATAACCCAAGATATTGGAAAAAAATCTAACAGAATCCTATGAAAACCAGAGCGTTTGAAAACCAAGGTACTACTGCAATTAAAAGTAAAAAAATATGATACCAATACTTACTATCTGTTCTGTGGGGATGAGCGAGTACATTACTATCTCTATCTGTTCACCATCTAAATCAGGGGTAGCCAAACTATGACCTGGGGGCCACATGCGGCCCACCAAGCGTTTGAATCCGGCCCGCCAGTTTTAAGTATTTCAACTTTTAACATACAAACTGGCAACATGACCTGCAAGTTGGATGGAAAAAAAAACAAAAAACAACAAAATTGTAAAATTAAATGACAAAGTTTGATGTAGTCTGATATTTAAAGTGCTCCTGAAAAAACGGACATGATATTTACAGATAAAATTAGACAAATAATTCAAGGACAATTATAAGAATAAAATAGTGTGTGTGTTTTAAATATATGTTCTGGCCCCCCGGGACAATTTTGTTAACTCAATGCGGCCCACAAATCAAAATAATTGCCCACCCCTGACCTAAATAATGTGTATTCGTATCTGTACTCAGAATGGGTGGAACAAAAAAGCAGCTGAAAAACATCCAAAGACCTTCATGGCAACCAACCCCTCCCAAAATGTAATCCACACATTGGACAGCCAACAGTAAAATAAAAATCTTGAAAAGTGACTTTTCAGGAAAAAAAAAAACATGCCCTGCAGCCAGCACTCTCTGCCAATGGAGCCCCTCATGTTTTTTTTTTTCTCCACCTTTCAAGAGTTAAGAAAAAGTAGAAGAACCATCGCTGTATTTGCATTCTTGGGTGGGGGGGGGGGGGGGGGGGGTGACGTCTTACTCACCTCAGGCGTAACATTGGCGTAACACAATTCTCACAGGCAGTTCCTTAACACATTTCCGACCACAGGCGAGCCGAAGACTTTCACAGCATAGTAGGAATGAAAAATATGTTAAATTTAGCACGCTGAATATGAAATACGACAGCGAGTGAGAGTCTTGGCAAAAAGAAAGCATAAAATTTGTCTGCAAAATGTAAATGCTTTGTTATTTTACGCAAAAGGGAAACCTCAGGTAACACCTTTGATGCTAACAAAAACATATATATTTGTATTACGTATTATTATGTACTTCTGTACGAGGTACATTATTAAAAAAATACATTAGGAAAGCAGGAAGTGAACAAATGTAACAGTTACTGATTGTAAAAGTACCAGATGGAGGGGTAGGATTTAATAAGCTTTGCTTCTTCCTACTCCTTTTGGACATGTGGAACTGTGAACTGATTATGTGATGCATTCAATTGTAATCGGATGCATGTTCAAATGAAATTAGACCATTACCATTACGTATATTAGCTTCCAAAAATTGCTGATGTGTTTGTGATTGACAGTTCATCAATCTCGACTCTGAGATGGACTCAGACCTGTGTTGTTGCTTTGAGGTCACAAACTGGCAGCTGCTGTCAGCAAAGGGACTTAGCAACGAGAACATCTGCAAGTAGAATAGCTTGCAACAAAGTCAACTGTGCAGCAGGGAGGGGGTGTGCTCTGGCGGCATGGGGGACTTCCTGTGTTTAATGCAGAAAAGATTGAAGATGACTGGCAGCTGGCGGCCCGACACCTGCGCACCTGAACCCACTCCTACCGGCAGAACACTGACTGACAGGCACAGCGAGGATGAGGATGAAGTCGCTCATTAAGAGGGAAGAGGGGAAAGCAGCCAGCTCAATCACAGCCTCTTAATTTACTTAGATTGCTTAAATTAGTATTTTATGCACTCTGAAAAACTGTAAATTCAGAAATTTCAGACACTTTGACTCCGGAAAGCATATCAAGGTTCCTAGTCGCAAACTTGGGGAATATTTTCCAACATGATAGATCCTCATTAACACTTTGTGATTACATCATGTAAGTCTCATGTGCCAGCAGATTGAACGGCAAACATGTTTTACTCATTTAATGGATATCCAGCAGGGACAATTTTACCAAACAGCATCACCAAATAGCATAACAAAACCAATACTTCATGCAAATATACGCCATCTACTGGCAAGTCACATGAAGGAACATCACATGGTTACATTTACACACTTCACCAAGTCTGAAAAGGAGTAGGAAGAAGCAGAGCATAAAATAATGACACTTGGGAATACATTGTTAATAAGAACTGGAATGTTTTTAATTATTCATTCATTCATTCATTCATTTTCTACCGCTTATCCTCACGAAGGTCGCAAGGGTGCTGGAGCCTATCCCAGCTGTCTTCTAGCGAGAGGCGGGGTACACCCTGGACTGGTGGCCAGCCAATCACAGGGCACATATAGACAAACCACCATTCACACTCACATTCATACCTATGGACAATTAGTAAAACATTAATAAAACAGGGCTGCACAGCGGCGGACAAGTGGTTAACGTGCAGGCCTCACAGCAAAGAGACCCGAGTTCAATTCCACTATCAGCCATCTCTGTGTGTTTGCATGTTCTCCCCATGTGTGGGTTTTCTCCAGGTACTCCGGTTTCCTCCCACATTCCAAAAACATGATAGGTTAATTGACGACTCCAAATTGTCCATTTTTTTCAAGACAGCTGGGATAGGCTCCAGCACCCCCGCGAATGAATGAATGAATGAATGAATATTATAGAAATATTATGATATGTGAGTGTGAATGGTTGTTTGTCTATATGTGGCCTGTGATTGGCTGGCCACCAGTCCAGGGTGTACCCTGCCTCTCGTCTGAAGACAGCTGGGATAGGCTCCAGCACCCTCTGCGACACTCGTGAGGAAAAACGGTAGAAAATGAATGAATGAATGTTTTATGGTTATAAATCACTCCCATAAATACTATGCAAAAAGAAAAAGAACTAGTTATGTGTATTGGGAGAATACGAAACTACACTTTTGTTCTTTTTGTTGACTTATTTCCATTCATTGTCTCACAATCAAGAGGCTAACTCTTAGCGTGTGTGTGTCAAAAATAAGTCTAGTCAATAATAAGTCTAAAAAAATACGGATTTGTTTTTTTGGTGCATATTTTTGTTGTTTTGACCTTTTGTCCACATGCAAACGTAGGCTTTTGTCTTGTCTTCATAGTGTGTGTATGGACGGTGAAGATGGAGCGTTTGGCTTTTTGCCCACTGTGCTGTTATTTCCATACTAGCTAAGTATAATCGCATGTCAGCAATGGTTAACCCTTATATTGCTGGTTTAAAGCATATTCAAATGATCTTTTTTGTGTTTAAGAGTAAACATACGCCTGCTTTTGCTTTGCATTGATGAACAAAGGCACCATTATGGGCTTTGGAGGACGTTGCTGCTGCTGTATTGCTCTCTAAAACTAAAACTGCTCCAATGCTCCCGCCAACAAGACCCAATGGTATCTACTGTAACTACTATAACTGATGGGACAACTTTGACAAGAATGTTGTTATTTTAGAAGAATGGCATGAAAATGTTGGCATGGCAAGGACACCGTGACTGTGTCTGACTGAGCTGCTTCGCCCGCACATTGAAGGCTCCTCTGTATACATAACTACTGTCATGGAAGCAGTTTAACTAGCACAATCTACCACACACACATAATTCTTTCAGCAGTACTGCTGATGGAGTTTTGTACTGACCAATAAAATCACTAAATCGATACATTTGCGAGCAGGCTCAACTGTAAAAAGTTGTATTCTACACTGGCCACTAGGTGTCAGTAATGTCACTGTAATGTTCAGTGAGGTGCACAAACTTGATTGCCAGAACAACAGGCTTTTATTGCAGGTTTGAGTTACTTCACAACTGGCACAATCATCCCTAACATAATCCCCAACACGAGCTATAAAATGAAACTCAAATCTGAACCCCTTATGTCACGTCCTGTCCGCCCCCACTCAGCTCCCCTGGCACTAGAACATATTTACAGCAACACACAGGAGCAAACGTTTGAATTTTCCAAACTATAAATTGCACTTTTGCATAGTTTGGCTAGTCCTGCGACTTATACCCTGAAGCGACTTATATTTGGGGTTTTTTCACACTGACAGACGGGACAAAAGTGTCTACTAGTCCAGAAAAATGTCTTAAATTGCAATAAAAATTACTGTAATAACTTATGTAATAAACTGTAATAAGAGTGTAAAGGTGACTCTAGGGTTATTTCATATCTTGAGGGATGAAATAATATTAAAACCGTTAAAAGTTTTATACGCTTTAACTACAAAAAAAATATTTATAAATAAGGAATCCAGCTTCACGGTCGAGTGGTTAGCATGCAGGCCTCACAGCTAGGAGACCCGAGTTCAATTCCACCCTTGGCCATCTCTGTGTATAGTTTTCTACTGTTTATCCTCACAAGGCTCGCGGGGGGTGCTGGAGCCTATCCCAGCCTATCCCAGCTGTCTTCTGGCGAGAGGCTGGGTACACCAATCACAGGGCACATATAGACAAACAACCATTCACACTCACATTCATACCAATGGACAATTAGTAAAACATTAATAAAACAGGGCTGCACAGCGAATTAGTGGTTAGCACGCAGGCCTCACAGCTAGGAGACCTGAGTTTAATTCCACCCTCGGCCATCTCTGTGTGGAGTTTGCATGTTCTCCCCGTGCATGCGTGGGTTTTCTCCGGGTACTCCGGTTTCCTCCCACATTCCAAAAACATGCTAGGTTAAGTGGTGACTCCAAATTGTCCATAGGTATGAATGTGAGTGTGAATGGTTGTTTGTCTATATGTGCCCTGTGATCGGCTGGCCACCAGTCTAGGGTGTACTCCGCCTCTCGCCCGAAGACAGCTGGGATAGGCTCCAGCACACCCCGCAACCGTCGTGAGGATAAGCGGTAGAAAATGAATGAATATCATTAAGTTCACAAACCTGGAACCCTAACTGCTATACACAAAGTAATAAAACAACATTATTTCTTCATCAATCATGGCATCATTAACCAGTAATATGAACAGCATCATGATAGATAGAAGTCTCAGCCAGTGGATTCCTCTAGAGTTTCCAGTTCAAAGTTCATATTGCTTCGGCGTACTTGCGGCATTATGCGAGCTTAAAAGCTGCCACAGTCTTTGTGACCGCCAACAAACTAGTGACAAGCCATCAAGTCAGAGCATTAAGACGAGAGCAGGTGACCTCACCATCAAGTCGCTGCAGATGGCTTCTTTAAATAGGGCTTTTCAAAATGTCACTTTTCACACATCGCCGAGCAATTTCCCTCCCTGCGACTCTGACTAACTCGGTGCGACCTGTTGTGGCACACGTGAGGAGACTTTTCCGGTCCTTCTCAGGCTGACAATGACTGACGGATGAGGTCCTACAGAAGACCTGCGAGTGTTTGGACGTAACATCTTGTTTAGTTGCCTCAGCTGTTATCTCAGCTAAATTATTATGGCTATATAAGGAATCGGAATCGGACACAGAAAAATGATGAAGACATTACAGCCCATCATTAAGGTGAAGGGAGGTGAACTAAGTTATTTATTTTGTATATTTTCATGTTTTATTTTTTTTCCTATTCAGCTGTTGGGGCAAATATTGTGTTGATCTAGATGACCTTACATGCTCAGCTGATTTGTTCTGCCAGGCAAAATTGTGAGGTAGTCTTCTCCTGTTACATTGATTTCAATTGACTTAATGTCATGTTTATTGTTATGCAATTTTGGTGGAGCAGGAGGGGATAGAAAAGAGGGGAAAAAAAGTCCAATACAGAGACAATTCTAACAACAATAATCGAACAACAGAAACAAACACAGTGATAATACTGTATTAGATAGGAACCTATTATGCTTTATCCGCTTTTCTGACCTATAAATGTGATTAAAATGTTGTATTCTTGTGTTAAACAATGCCAAAGTTCCAGATAAATGAGGTTTGCGCATTTGGAAGTGAACCGTAAAAGAAGTTTGGAATGGCTCTGAACACTCAATTTCTGAGATTGTTTCTAGCCCTGCCTCCCTGTGATGTCATATGGAGCCAGGCTTCCTTATATGGGCATGCTCTGCTTCACTCTTCGCATGTTTTTGGAATGTGGGAGGAAACCGGAGTACCCGGAGAAAACCCACGCATGCACGGGGAGAACATGCAAACTCCACACAGAGATGGCCGAGGGTGGGATTGAACTCGGGTCGCCTAGCTGTGAGGTCTGCGTGCTAACCACTTGTCCACTGTGCAGCCTTGGATGATGAGCAAAATTTTTAAACTCCCCACAACAGTTCGTAGTACTAGCATGACGACCAGGCTAAAGGCTAGACTGTGACTTTAATAGTGTTGAGTCTTAAGTATTAAGACATAATGGGGATTGAAAAAAAACCAACAAGATTTGATACGTTGTGTAGTAACAAGTTTCTTCATGAACAACCCACTCCACATCAAATATCCACTGAATTATACCCGGCTAATATGATATCAGGCGGCACGGCGGTCGAGTGGTTAGCGCGCAGACCTCACAGCTAGGAGACCAGGGTTCAATTCCACCCTCGGCCAACTCTGTGTGGAGTTTGCATGTTCTCCCCATGCATGCGTGGGTTTTCTCCGGGTACTCCGGTTTCCTCCCACATTCCAAAAACATGCTAGGTTAATTGGCGACTCCAAATTGTCCATAGGTATGAATGTGAGTGTGAATGGTTGTTTGTCTATATGTGCCCTGTGATTGGCTGGCGACCACTCCGGGATGTACCCCGCCTCTCGCCCGAAGACAGCTGGGATAGGCGCCTGCACCCCTGCGACCCTCTTCAGGAAAAAGCGGTAGAAAATGAATGAATGAATATATGATTTTTCATTAAATCATAATTTGTCCTCATCGTTCTTTAGGACTCTCCTCCTAATCCTTCGGTCATTGGCTAGGCATCATTAATAAAGTCTTTCCTGCCCCAGTGAAAAACATTTCCACCTGCTTGGTTTTATGTTGGTGCCTTGATTAGAGTTGCTAATATCATCCAAAGTCGAGCTATATCTCTTCTTCTATATCTCTTTTCCACTGTTTTTCCATTGTTGTCAATTTGAAAGGCTCAGATTGGGATAAGAACAGCAGGTGCATATCAGTCCCATCTCATCACTTTAAGTGCTCGCAATATTACGGTTTAAATATAGCTTGAATAGCTCAAATATACTTCCTAATCCCCGAGAAGTGAGCTCATCCAGGATTTGAACTCCGGCCCCAAAGCGAAAATCACACCAGTCAAGACAGTCATGTGGAGCTTCCACTCCATTTTGTGTTAGTACCATCAACATTTTTAGCGTGAGCAGCTGTTTGGGAGTATGTAAATTACTTCTTTTGTGAAACGTAGTGGGAAAGAAAAGAAATAACATAACCACTTTTCCAGCTCGAATAACAAACAGGATGAAAAACAAATCTCTCCTACTGGCAAGGACTTTTTTTAAATGATGGAGAGTCATCCTTCTGATGTGCAACTACAAGAACCTTTCATATGCCGAGCAGTCTTGAGATAAATGGCACAGCTTGGCAGTATCATGAATGCAGCTAGAAAAAAAAATATACGAAAAAAATAGATGCTTCCTCTTTAAGCATCCTGTCGTTATACGTCAGTATGTTGTTTATCACTGTTTGGATCTTTGAAAGGTGCCATCTTTTTCTCTGCCTCCAAATTACATTGTTTTCACCCAAACAGCCACTACAAGCTAGTAGGGGTGTCACGGGTGCACCCAGATTACAAGATTAGACAATACACAAGATTAGGTCCATGACAATTTTCAGAGAAGTACAATGGAAAAAATGGGGCCGCATGGAGAAAGTGGGGTTAGAATGTTGGCCACACAGTCAGGAGATCGGGAGATCGAATCTCTCTCGGTTAATTGGCGACTCCAAATTGTCCATAGGTATGAATGTGAGTGTGAATGGTTGTTTGTCTATATGTGCCCTGTGGTTGGCTGGCGACCAGTCCAGGTTGTACCCCGCCTCTCGCCCAAAGCACCCCCCGCGACGCTAGCAAAGTTAAGTGACATAGACAATGAATGGGTGGATGGATGGACAATGAAAAAACAACACTGGACAAACAAACCAAGTCACAAAACAATATTAAAATATTAAATAGTGAAATATTTTTTCTCGACATCATAAATCCATACCATAATAATAAATTACACACTTAAAAGTGTTGTCTTTCACTATTGTAACGTTGTGGAAATGGCAATTATGACATGTATCTTGTCACAGGCAATTTGGACTGTCTGTCAAACGTTTGGAGCATTTCTTGAAATGCTGGCTCTTCAACTGTATTAAAGAGCAGCACTTTTTTTGCAATGAAGCAAACATTTTCTGTGAACGCACATAATTTTGTGCTTTTCCGTTGCTATTTACATCACCAAGCAAACATCTCAGTCAATACTGATTGTCAGGACAAATGCTCTACATCTCAATATGAATAAATTATATTTTTTATGATAAATAAATTAATTAATAAATTTATATAAAATATACATGTATTATAAATTTAAATGTATATTTTTCAATTTCTTCAGTTCAAACTTATCCAACACAAAGACATTTTTATTTTACATGAATATATATATATATTTACAAATACAACACCAGGAGCTATTTACAATTTTAATATTTGCAACTGAACTGTGCGTGTGCACACACACACGTGTTAAAATTTCATGCAATACGGCGAGATGCCTTTTCACTTCCTGGTTGCTGTTTAGCATGTATTTCAATGGAAGATAAGCAGGCCGAGGTCTTATAAACTTGAGTTTGTTTAACCTTGTGGTCGTTTTTTCGACTTAAAACTTCATCAAACATGCCACTACCGTCTTCTATTGTAGAGTTGCATCATCAGCTCTTTGTGCCTCTGATATTGATATTGATGAACATGACGAGGATAATACAAGTGAGAGTCATGAAAGAAGAGGGTTCAGGGAGTGAGCCAACAGCATACGTGAATACCATGCAGTATGCAAGGCGCCAATGAGTTAGAACGACTCGATTGCTGAGCTCTTTGTTTCCCAGTTGCTCACATCGCCTTTAGGAAAACCGGGTGACGAGTCAAAATTTGCAGGCTGTGCGGAGCTCCGCTGTCCTACTTGTTTGTCCCAGATCTGCTGATGCAGTCCTCTCCCGTTTTCCCTCTATTTTCCCCTGCTGTGGACATTCATTATTCAAGCCAGTCCTTTTGAATTCTCCCTCTTCTGCATAAGCACCATCCATGCAACGCTTGTTATAACTTTTCAAAGCAGTAATATTTAATATTTGAATACAATTAAATAGGTTGATTTTTTTTTTTTACAGCCCCTTATAGTCTTAGATAAGATCATTTAGCTGTGGACAGTCTGAGGATGCAGGAGCTTCTCCCAGAGGGAGGACAAATGCAAAGTCAGCTACGATCCATCCTGCCTCCCACAGGGCACTTTCCTCCCAATTTGCATCCTTTTTCTTAGCTGCATTGCTCCTTCCCAGGGTTGGTTTGTTTTCCCTAGAACCTGTCCATGCTGCGCTGAGCAAATTAAGGTAAGTGTTGTATCTACATGGCTCAGCAAGTCACGAGTCACATTTTACCCATTTTACGCTAATGTAATCAGTCACTAATTGAAAACAGTTGTAGCTTGTTGTTTATAATTCATGGAGCTCAGAGTTCCCAACCGTCCTCCAAGGTTGTACCCACTTGCCACAGGCTTCTATTTTCTCTTTGCAGCCCGGCATCACCTGACACAGTACGGGTATGGTATGGGCACATTTGTCACATCGTGATCAATCACCACTGAGACCACGGTGGATCGTTTTGTACCTTGCTTCATGGGTGGAAAATTGCAGATGACATAACCAAAAGACATAATGTATCTTTTCATCCGTACAGCCAAAGAACTTAACAAGCAGCCACTTCATCCTTTACGCTTATTGAAAATATAGTAATTCATAAGTCATTGCTGTTTTGTGGTTGACAACAGTCAATTATTCGCTTTTTAAAAATGCATATTTAAGGAAATGTTACATATTTTTTGCTTAAATAAAGCATTTTCAAGCATAAATATGGATAAAAATAAAAATATATGTATAAATATGAGGCATTCAGAAGACACATTCTACACTGATCAGTAATGTTTAATGTTACATTAATATAGTAAAAGTAAAGTAAAAAAAAAAACAACACCAAGGAACTGTCCCGATGCTAACATGTGTGAGTCTATATTATGTCTAAAATATCTTATTTTCTGTTATTATGAATATTTTTTGGGGTAATACTTGGGTAAAGGTGACTATAGGGGTGTTATCTCATGTTTGAAGGGCTCTTATGATGTTAAATCCCACATTTCAAATGTTGTAAACAGTTTTTCTTTGCCCTTTAGCCTTTCTTCCTGGTTCTTTGGACCGCTGTGCTATCAGAGAAAAGTCGATCATAACACAAAATAATTTCAAATCATTAAAAAAACCTGATCAATATGTTTGGTTACAGCTCTGCACTCCAATCATCAATGACGAAGTTCAACGAAAAAGTCCAGCATGCAGGTACGCAGTGTATATATAGCAGTTGCACCGGCCATCTTTAAAGTGAAACGTAAGCTTGTACGCCTGGAAAGTGAAACTTAAGTTTGTGTGAGAGAGTCGAGACGTTGACATTGTCCCATTCTTGCTTCAATATCACTCACACGCTTATTAAACACATTGGAAGTATAACATGCATTGGTATTCACCACTAATAAATAATATAATAAGATAATCCAGGTGCTTGTATGCTGTATGGATTACCTGTATTGTCACATATGTATTTCGATGTATTTCTGAGGTGGGGTACACCCTGGACTGGTCGCCAGCCAATCACAGGGCACATATAGACAAACAACCATTCACACTCACATTCATACCTATGGACAATTTGGAGTCGCCAATTAACCTAGCATGTTTTTGGAATGTGGGAGGAAACCGGAGTACCCGGAGAAAACCGCCGTGATCAAACAAAGTTAAATATTAAGCAATGGCAACACAATTGGACATAAAATGCTGTTTTTATCTGAGCCCTGCAGTTCTTTGGATGTTTATAATGACTTTTTCACACTTTTTTTAACCCTTAATAATAAAACATTTTATTTAAAAACTGCATTTGTGTTCATCTGTGCTGTCATGGAGTAATATTTAAATACATATTTTTAAGACTGTAAAAGTGGCACTCACTCCAGCAGGTGCAAGAAGCAAAAGGAAATGTGTCGCAGGAGGAGAGCAGCAGAGCCATGCACCATGTAATCCCTTCCTCATTCTTCCTGTTTGCTTTCAACAGTTTATTTTCCACCAATCAACACTTTAAAAAAATGAAAAAAATGTGCAAACAAGCAGAAAAATAAGAAACCAGGAAAGGGAAAACACTTTTTCACACCACTGTATTTGTCATTGTAGTTTCATGACATTGAGTTACATCCTTTTTTGTCGCCACACTTTCATTCACTTTGTCATTTGTGGTACCGACTTTCTCACTCCAGTCGACATTCCAGCTGCGTGGCAAGCCTCGTTACACGCCACCGGTGCCAAAATGACTTCCACGAAAGAAACATCTGTGCAGCCTCGCTGGTAACTCCGGCGACACCTCCTCTCTCCTTTCTCTAAATGCATTTTGGGAATTGAGAGATCCGTCCAGATGGTGCGCCAAGATCCATTTCTGGGTCACAAGTAGGAGGCCGCCTGAGACATAGAGCTGTTTCTCATTTGGCTTGTCAGAGTGCTCCAAACTTTAGTCAGAATATGCTTCCTGCTTGCTTTTGCAACTTAAGAGGGCGTGTGTGAAGACACGAGTGGAAATGTGTCTGTGGAGGTTTTCTCAAGATATCCTTATGATCTTTACCAAACAATTATGTACATATAATGTCCTAATGGATATGATTATTAAATCAGTAGGACACGGGACAAAGTGGGGGTGGGAGAGCCACTGGTGATGCACTACACCGCTGATGGAGATGTCATAAAAATTCATGTCAAAAACTCCAAACTACTCTAAGACTTTACTCAACAGTTTCCGGTCGGCTAACGTTATCCATTATTTGCACTCTCACAGGCTAAAGCCGGAACAATATTGATTATTATTGGTAACAAGCTGCCTGCGGTGAATGCTTCTTTGCTTTGTGCATCGTCATGTGATTTTAGGCTGAAACTTTTTAATGATGTTCCAACAGTAAAGTGTCCTTACGCTCTATGAGCACCAAACGTGGGAAAAATCTATCATCTCCATTATTTGTTTTGCTCACTTTTGACGTTGACGTTTTTCATGATGTCATGATAAATGACGAGTGGTTAGCGCGCAGGCCACACAGCTAGGAGACCCGAGTTTGATTCCACCCTCGGGTATCTCTGTGTGGAGTTTGCATGTTCTCCCCGTGCATGCATGGCTTTTTTTTCCGGGTACTCCGGTTTCCTCCCACATTCCAAAAACATGCTAGGTTAATTGGCGACTCCAAATTGTCCATAGGTATGAATGTGAGTGTGAATGGTTGTTTGTCTATATGTGCCCTGTGATTGGCTGGCCATCCGTCCAGATGGTCGACAGCTGGGATAGGCTCCAGCACCTTCCATTTTGATAACCACTGGAACAGATTACAACTAAGCAGCTATTGGATAGAAAATATTATGGATATATATTTTTGTAATCTGTCCAATTTCTAATCATAACAGAAAATGTGACACATTCATACTCACATTATAGACTCAAAATCATACCTTCACATTCATACCTATGGACAATTTGGAGTCAGCAATTAACCTAGCATGTTTTTGGAATGTGGGAGGAAACCGGAGTACCCGGACTAAACCCACACATGCACAGGGAGAACATGCAAACTCCACACAGAGATGGCCGATGGTGGAATTGAACCCGGGTCTCCTAGCTGTGAGGTCTGCACGCTAACCACACGACCACCATGCAGCTTTGTATACCACCCTGATCTAAATTTTAAAACCAGTTCCAGAATTGCACTGTTGAATCTGAAGGAGGTTCTAAGTAGCGATTAAAAATGCAAAAAAATAAATTATGTTTTTTTTTTTTTTAGTAAGGAATTAATGGCAACACTTAACTGAATAAGCTGTTTAAGATACAGTACATCACGGGGACTCTGTTTCCAACATAGCAGATGTTCCTCCCTGCGAATCGCTAATGAGTGACACACTGTCATTATTAACATTATTAACATAATACATTGCTTGCAAATAAGACCACATGCTCTATGGTATAGCGAAAAATGCACCTTACTTTGTGTCGCCCTGCAGTCAGATCTACCTTCCCTCCGTCGTCCTGACAAACCTTCACAATTCCCGCCGGCACGATTGCATTTTTTTTCCCTGCCTAACCCCCATTCCTTTCACCTCCCCCAACAACTTTCCTGCTCACAGCCAATTAATCCCCACTGTTACGGAGCTTTTGGGGTATTTTCTACTTGACCTCGCCGGGCACGGCATCACTCCCCACCTTGTCGACTTAGTCACTCCCTGTTCCCTGCGAGTCCATTTCCTGGCCGCTACCCCGAGGCCGTCTACCTGAAAGTAACCCTGCAATGTGCACCTGCGGCCACACGGGACACCTACACAGCGAGAACCCCCCCTGGCTGTGTGCTTTCCTGTTCCTTGGCGAGTCAATTAGGCAGCAAATGACCCCTGGAATCCACTTTAATAAGCCCAGCTCCACAGAATTGACTTTAATACATCACAATGATGACAGTAATTGGACTGGACGCTTGATTGCATTTTCTGGAGCTGTAAAGCTACCTCTGCAACACAACATAAAGAAAGAGTGTTGCCAGTAAAAAAAAAAGGAGTTATAAAAATCATTGTTTTCCATCAAAGCGTCCCAGGTGGACCTTCATGGACGGGTGGCTTCTCGGAAGCGTCTTTGTCATCACAAAATCCACATGGTCATTAATGCACAATTCCTCTGAGGTTGGCTTGTATGGTTTGAGGAAACGGACGTACACGTATTAAAGTGATGGTACAGTATTGCAGCGCCAGCATGGTTTAGTCATCTTGACCCTCGGGGTGTACGGTAACTGTACGTGTGGTCATAATTGGATTTTACGGTATTGGTGGGCTGCAATGTGGACTAGTGGTTAGCATGTTGGCCTCATAGTAAGGAGATCATGGGATTGGATTTATGTCTGGGTAATTGGGAGTTTCCCTGGGCAGTTTTCTTGTCATGTTAGCTTAGCTTCATTGGAGACTCTAAATTATGAATGTCCGTGTGAATGGTCGTTTGTATACATGTGACCTGTTACTGGCTGGTGACCAATCTGGGGTGTACCCCGCTTAAATACTGGACAAGTGGACAGTATACATTAGATCAGGGGTCCTTAACCTTTTTGATGTCGATGCTCGATATTTTCAGGGCAGATTGGCCTGGGAGCCATTATATATTAACACTATAGATTTAATTGATGATGTGACGGATGAATGGATGGATGATTGTGCCATAAAATTAATGAAAAAATGGTCTCTAAGTTTGGGCCTGCACGAGTGGTTAGCACACAGGCCTCACAGCTAGGAGACCCAGGTTCAATTCCACCCTTGGCCATCTCTGTGTGGAGTTTGCATGTTCTCTCCGTGCATGCGTGGGTTTTCTCCGGGTACTCCGGTTTCCTCCCACATTCCAAAAACATGCTAGGTTAATTGGTGACTCCAAATTGCCCATAGGTATGAATGTGAGTGTGAATGGTTGTTTGTCTATATGTGAAAAATACGCAATCAGCATATGCCGATTTCAATGCCTTTTAGCTCTGATCCCAGAAACTACAGTGTACTTTCCAAACCCAAACAAAGATGTCCGCCGTGTGGAACTTTTATGAGATTTGTGAATGTTGGCAAGAAAAAAATATCTGACTGGGGGGAACGCACGAAAAAAGCTTCAACCCAACATTTAATAGAGCATTTGAAGAACAAACAGTTGCCGGAGTTTGGTGAGTTTTTGAGGCTCACAGCAGATGATGAAAAGAAGGTAGGCGGAGATGACCGGCCTCTCTTGGGGGAGAAACCGCCCCCTCTGTAATTTTGTTAATCATTTTCAGCGTCTAGAAAGGATGAATTAGATTTACATTACTTCCTACTGGAAAAAAATCACTCGTTTTTTGTATGTTTCAACAAAAACTGTATTTTTTTCAGGACTGTACTTGTACTGAATGTGTTTTTTTAGTCTTTGTGTCGATTACATTGACAGCTTATTTAATGCATTGCTAGTTAATGGCAGCATGGTTCAGTGACATTAATAAGATATCTAGTGATATTTTATTCTAGATTTCCATTATCATTTTCCTTCATGAGTTGGATAGAAGAAATCACAAAGCAATCAGTGCCTCACACTGACGAGTGGAGGGGCCATTTATAGCAGCCACTTATAGCAAATAAGGTTGCCCATAATATCTTAAATTATCATTTCAAATCCTTGCCGACCGCATGAGTTACTTCAATACGACAATCATCTTTGGCTTTCATTCAGACTTTAGAGCAGCGGGAGGAGATGTGATTGAAATAGGAAGCGCTTGGCAAGCGTGCTGAGTTGTCTTGATGATCGCATTTGTCAAAGCCCCCACCTCGTCATTGATTTTAGAAGATAATTATCTTCACTATGAGGCCAAGGTCATTGCATGAAGAGCCGATGTTGTGCTGAGAAGCTGGTCTGCTCCATTACCAATTTATGAGTTTCATAATGGACGAGCGATATCGTCTTCATCGCCCTGCAAATCCGTTTAATTGATGAATCATTCAGATTTCATTTACACAAAATACATTTACAGACGGGGGATGAGGAGCTCATTAATATTTATTACTGTAATCACCTCCGCCAAGCAAGAAAACATGTTAGTTGGTTAGCAGGATTATGCAAAACTATACCGCTCACTTCTGTAAAACAGGAAATGTGGGTCATGGGAATATGCTGGAACCTATCCCAGCTGGGTATACACCATCGTGGGGCACATATAGACAAACAACCATTCACACTCACATTCATACCTATGGACAATTTGGAGTCGCCAATTAACCTAGCATGTTTTTGGAATGTGGGAGGAAACCGGAGTACCCTAATAATACTAATAATCTACTAATAATCTAATAATACTAATAATAATCTAATAATACTGTATTAGATAGGAACCTATTATGTTTTTTCCGCTTTTCTGACTTATAAATGTTATTAGAATGTTGTATTTTTGTGTTAAACGATGCCAAAGTTCCAGATAAATGAGGTTTGCGCATTTGGAAGTGAGCCGTAAAAGAAGTTTGGCATGGCTCTGAACACTCAGTTTGAGATTTTTTTTCTAGCCCTGCCTCCCTGTGATGTCATATGGAGCCAGGTTTCCTTATATGGGCATGCTCTGCTTCGCTCCGTTTCAGGTTGTGGCTATAGCTCCCAGGAAGTCTTTCTACGATGTAAGCTCAGGCAGAAGTGTTCGGAGTTGTTGATTCCCAGGAAGAGAAAAATTTTCATCTGTCAACGGCATTTCACACAGGACTGTTTGTGAAAATGAACGTCAAATATCCGTCAAACTGTTGCTGAAGCTAGAAGCAACAATGAGAAAAAAGACATGTACTCATATCTTACGTACGGATTGTACAGCATTAAAAATCTGTTCTTATCCCGCCTAAATTTTATCCCGCTTCCAGCCGGTCTATGAAAACACAAAAATGCGAAACGTAACATTCATTCATTTTCTACTGCATATCCTCACAAGGGTCTCAGGTAAGCTGGACCCTATCCCAGCTGTCTTTGTACACCCTGGACTGGCCGCCAGCCAATCACAGAGCACATATAGACAAACAACCATTCACACTCACATTCATACCTATGGACAATTTGGAGTCGCCAATTAACCTAGCATGTTTTTGGAATGTGGGAGGAAACCGGAGTACCCGAAGAAAACCCACACACCTGCAAAGCATACATGAAGTTAAAAAAAAAAAAGTCTCGTAACATTATGGGCTTTCTAAAGCAAAGGCACATCCTATCATTCCTCAATCTCTCCCTTTGTTCATGTATTTTGTATTATTAGAGACAAATATGAAAGAACATCCCGAAATGTCACATCAAAGCCACCTGAAAATGAGCCGCCCATTGTTGTGTTGTGGGAATATTGGTTTGTGATGTGCCTTTCAAAGCCTCTCACTCTCTCTGTGTGTGTGTGTGTGTGTGTTCTCCACGGACTCGCTGGGGGTGCAAAATGAATTGAATTTGATGTGCAAGTCCGGACAAACAGTCCTAGTAAATGTCTTTGACAGCAGATGGAAAGGCACATTGAAGTCACTGTTAGAAGGTTTTTTTTCTGTTATGTGGTGACTCAGCTTCAGATTTGGAAGATTCAATGAAAACCAATCATTTACAGTGTTGGGTTGGTTCTACACGCCGCTAGTGTGTCTTTGAGTCAGTGTTGAGGTGGTTTCCGAAGTTTTTCCAGACTTGACTTTGGATGTAAGTTTGCTCATTCTGTGGATTCCACAGCCTGCAGGAACGGAACCATCGGGAAAATATCGAACCGACAAAAACAGTAGTACGATGGAGACAGTTGGTGCCTGTCCACTAGTTTAGTTCCAGTGATGCATTTTTAAATTGGGCTAAAATCCCATTTACAGCCTTTAGGAAGACAACAGTGACAGAATCCATTGTTTTTATACTTCTGAATTTTGTCCATTATCACCAAAATTCTTGCTAGTAAAATAGCAAGAACTAGCATACAGTCGTCCCTCGTTTATCGCATTTAGTTGGCTCTAAACACAACCGTGATAAGTGAATTTTTTTGAACTAGTTTGATGATAATGATGCGACATAAATCCAGTATATGTATCCAGGCCTTTGTCGTCGACTGGGTGAGTATTTTTATGCTTCAAAACACTTAACTTAGACATAAAATTGGCTTAAATATGCATATTTATGACCAATAATGTGCTATAGTCAACCGTTAAATGTAGATATTTGGATAAAGCGTGATAATGGGAAGCCAGTCGAAGGACGACTGTAAAGTGGATCCCACACAGTTACTGTTCTGCATTCACGCCCCCACATATTCACAGATTTTCAGTAAAAAAAAAATATATATATATAGTCAATACAGTATTGGGGTGGTGAGGTTCCTTATTCAAAATAAAAACTGTATAAATAAATGATGAATCACACGATAAATAGTTTGGCTCCATCTATTGATGTTCATGCATCTGTTTTCATCGTCTCTCGCCTCCAAACAAGCAGGAAGAGTTCACTCTGTGCATCGGTTTCGTACCTACACACTTCCTAAAACAACGGCGAACAGAGTGAGATGTCTTATCAGTCGCTTTGCTTCACGGATAATGTTTTTTTTTTCCATCAGGCATCGAGACTTCACACTGTTAGATGGTCCTTGACTGCACCGTAACCGTGCTGAGACACAAAAGTGGAACTTCCATACAACTTCTACTCTGACTCAGACTCCATTTGTCCATCAATCATCTTCCATTATCACTCATTAGTGGCGGGCAGCTGCATTTTAAATTTAAAATGAGTTTAATAAATGTGTCAGGCGTATTGAAGAGTGTTTCTGGAGCTCTACTGTAATAATTACAGCGGTAACACCAAAACCTGTATGGGCGTCTCAATTAATTACAGATTTTTGCCATATGCTGCATAAGCAAAAAGCAGGAATTTACTGTACTGTCAGTCTTTATGAGCAGTGCCATAGCGTACGTGTACAAAATGTCTTCTGACCAAATCTATACACTAAAAATAAAAAATACAGACCTGATTCCACGCTCCCTATGCACCACTACAGACGTATTCTGTATTCTGAGGGGTTACCATGCTACTTCTGCTGCAAATCAATTTTACATGCACGTACGCGTTGGCTGCTTTCATGATTGACATCTTGACCACCTGATGAAACAGTCAAATTACACATTGCCACTAAGTGATCAATTTGCCTGTACTGTATTTGACTCTGCTGACACTCTAGAGTATATATATCTACTTTTACGTGATTTGTTTACTCAACACTTGCAATGCAGCAACATGCATTCACAATGAGAGGGTACACTTCAAAAAACCGTAACGTGTACACCGCCAGGAATCGTGCTTCTTGCAGCAAGGCAGCCTAAGAACCTGGCCAAAGACGTGCATCATCGTCTGGGCCGATGTCAGCTTAACTAAGGGATGATTCAAGCTGCTTGCTTTTATATGGCCTGGAATAGTGATGTCTTCTGGACTACCAAAAGAATCCCAACTTCCCTCACTTCTCGTTAAATCACCTAACGACAACCTGACTAAAGAATTCAGCTTGCAGCCATGAGCGTTTGGCAGCCCAAAACACTTGCTTTCATCACATTTACTGTTTATGATCTTCAAACTGCGTCACAAAGTCACTGAAAAGTCACAGAAACGCAGGAGCCGGGTAATTTTCACCTGCTGACAGCGACACGCTCCAAAAGTGTTTCATTCATTTGCCGGTTCTGGTAATGGGGTGTAATGGTGCAACGTTCAAGGCTCGGCCAAGATACATAACAAGTTAAGGATGTTTGGGTGAAATTTCCGGATGGACCCAAAGTGCAGAATAATCTCAATCTTTCAATCAAGACAGACAGCATCAGTATGAAGTTCATGAAGTGCCACAGCGGAATCCTGGGCCTGCCTTCATCAATCTGTCAGCATCTTGTCACTTAGCGAATAAGGCATTTTGCATGATAAGAAGTCGGGGCTTTATCGAGCGTGATTAACATGCGTGGGTGCCTTTGTAGTGTTTGGCAGCTCGCCTTTCTTTCGCCGCGTAGAAGCGACCATTCAGCTCCCGCTGAGCAAGACGAGAAAAGTGTAGGAGCCGCCTGGTAGCTAGGCAACCCCTGGAGAACAGCTCTGGAAGACCTTGAGATGCCTCCCATCACACTGCGGGCGAGTGGTGGCGGTTTTATGCTCGCCGGGGCTTCTCCTCCTCGGAAAAGTGTCAGAGCACGTTGACTGGATGAATGGGAGTTTTGGAGGGGATTCTCCAATAAGCCACACAGGAGTCAAACGTGCAAATCAAAAAGAAACATTATCCACCACCGGGGCTGCGAAGGGAATGTTTTTGTGCCAAACGTTTAATGTTTGTCTCCTGGGTGCTGCTAAAATGGACTTCTGAAACCTACTGCTCAAGCTGATAAGCCGTATCACTACCAGTATGTACAATAAGGTATTTTTCCAAAAAACACCACTCTTGAAGCCGTGCTCACACAAGTGGTTCGGTACTCTGGTCCGCAACAAGAAGGAAAAACTCAAATATCCCAAACTCTTCTGGTTTGAATACGAAGCTGCTATTTAACAGCTTAGATTTCACTGAAAGCTTCGAAAACAGGGGTCACCAACATGGTGCCCGCGGGCACCTGTAGCCCCCCAAGACCACATGAGTGGTGCTCTGCAAGCCTTCCATTGAGCTTTTCAGAAAATAATGTGAGAACACTAGAAAGAAATACAAAATGTGAGTGGTGGATACAAGCATTTTGGTAATATGCGAGTAAACAAGCATATTTGGTTTTTGCAAGATGAATCTTGTGTCTTTATTAGTTATCGGTATCAACATATTATTTTTTTCTAGTTACATTGTGCCATTTTGCCCAATCAATTTTTTCCACTTTTCGTTTTTGTTTATTTTATTTTTGCAAAGAGCTACATTCCACAGATGGCCACTGCACCACAATTTGGACACCCATGCATGTTTTACCAGGAAGGCGTTGTGCAGCAAGGCAATGGAGTATTGTGTACTAACTCTATACTTTCTACTGTTTTTTTTCCGTTTTTTTTTCAGTTTTCTGTTACCTGGAGTTGGACATCAACAAGCAGCAATCAGCTGTTTAACTCTGATGGAAAAAAAAACAGCAACATGTCACTTGCTGACGCTGTAAACACCGAGAGAGGTTGGATTGCAAGGTTTGCCTAAAGCACTTTATGTGCTTCCATATTACTGTATTATCATTCTCAGTAGCGATGCCATAATTCACTGATTAGCTTCTAGTTATGTCATGTCTGGAGGGCTCTAATATTGTTATAACTGTATTTACAAGGTTTTCTATGTTCCATATATAAATATGTGATCCTACTTTGCAGAATTTCACTTACGACAGTCGGGTCTGAAATGAATGAAGGGCAATAAACAATAAACATTGAATGAACTGCTTAAGGATCAATTCATTTATTTCTTTGTGTCCCACTTGATCCGCGATACCTCGTATATTTGCTGGTGTCACTACAACCCCTGACTGGCAGACAAGCTGGAAAAATAACAATGTAGCGTTGAAACCCTTGTTTATGTAGACGTGTCCTTGGTGGCGACGCATACAAAGCAAAGCCGAGCAAGGTTTCTAGAGTTTCCTCTTGATGAAAAAGGGAACAAGATAAAAACAAAAAGGAAAAACGAAGCAGTGACACAGAAAATGGAAAGAAAATTGTGGGGGGGCAGGTGATGTTCAGCCAGCAATGAGAGCAACAGTCGCATGGTCACTCAAGTACGGTATTTCTCCCAACATCAGGAGTGTGTTATTAGGCGTGCTCGTGTTGCCTTGTCCTGCCTCCTCCGCTCCCAAAGAAACAAGTGTCTCACGCTCGCGTGGAAATCTCCTCCGCACATGTCACAAATGATAATGTTCCTCCTATCAGTGGGTGTTTTTTTCTCTCTTCCGCCATCTTTCTTGAAGGCTGATGTGATTTTCACACCGTAAATTCATACATAGATGAGCTGACGGGCAAAGACAACAAAAACCAGGATGCTGATGAGCAACGTGGTGCTACGAGTCAAAGGTCCCTGAGTAGTAGCCAAGAAAGTGTCTATGTCCATCAATTCTTAAGAGATCAGGACGTGTTGGCCCATTCATTTTTGTCAAACATACACAAAACGCCACAAAAAATACTCCTGTTGCAAAAAAGAATGAACCCATATTTATTGTTATATTAGGTCGGTTCTGCTTCTCTGTTTACGGTGTTAGCAATGGCTCCCAGGAAATGTTTAATTCCAGGCAAGCATCAGACAGAAGTGGCTGTGTCGAAGAGTTTGAAGAGCAAGCTGTAAATAATATCCTAACTGTTTATATTGTCTAAATAATCAAACTAAAGCGTTGTCTGTGTAGCATTATAAAGTGTGCATACACAGGCGGAGTCAGTGATACAAACTACAAGCTCAATAATTGTCTAGAAAAATCGATGGGTCTACCAAAGGTTTTTTAAATACAAAAAACATGTAATGACTACATTTCTACTACCAATGTTGTGCCAAGATTGCCTGAACTCAGTAAATGCGGACCTACGTTACCAAAAATCAACAAGTGACAGTGTGTGTGTTCTTGGGAGCTGGAACTTTAGCTATTGTGTCACTTTTATCGGAGAAGACAACGTATATGTTGGCAGGTCTGCACGTGTCCACCAGATGGCGCTACGTTTTCCCATTCTAAGCATGCAGCAAAATTTCACATATCTAATGCAGTATTACATAATCCAACTTTAAGGTGCAGTAAGTACTTAAGAACTGAAGAACTCAAGCATTGAAAAAAAACAGTTGCTTAGAATGAATAAAATAATAAAAGTAATAAAAGTCCTTGACAATGGCTGCATGGCGGTTGAGTGGTTAGCGCGCAGAACTCACAGCTAGGAGACCAGGGTTCAATTCCACCCACGGCCATCTCTGTGTGGAGTCTCTGCATGTTCTCCCCGTGCATGCGTGGGTTTTCTCCGGGTACTCCGGTTTCCTCCCACATTCCAAAAACATGCTAGGTTAATTGGTGACTCCAAATTGTCCATAGGTATGAATGTGAGTGTGAATGGTTGTTTGTCTATATGTGCCCTGTGATTGGCTGGCCACCAGTCCAGGGTATACCCCGCCTCTCGCCCGAAGACAGCTGGGATAGGCTCCAGCACCCATTGACCCTCGTGACGATAAGCGGTAGAAAATGAACGAATGAAGTTCTTGACAAATAAGTTGTCATTCTTATGACAACAGCACAGGAGCTGATGTTTATGATTGGATATGCCAAAAAGCCAATGCAAGCAGTTTTTACTGATTCATTCATCATGAGCATGCACCTATCACCACCAATCACCGTTCCATCCTCGTTATCCCAACCAGGGTTCCCCAGAAGCAAGTCTATTCACTAAAATCCCCAAATATGAAACCATCATCCAAGAGACATATAAGTGTCGTTTGTGTTTAAAAAGCAAACGAATAGCAGAGTGCAGCATGAGCGTGCGGCTCAGCACTCATTTGAGTCTCCTTCCTGACTGATGCAGTCCACTGTGTCTTCATTATCGGCCTTGCAGCGCAGCTTGTTATGGAACGCAGTCCGCCATTGATCCCCTTCTCGCGCTACAATGAACTCTGGACTAGTGACCATGATAGATTGCTCACAATAAGCATGAAGGCGTAAACAATGGAACGCCGTTGTCCGCCCTGCGTGTTTGCGATTGACAGGTGAAAGGTGAAAAGGTTACGGTCGGCAACTTCATGTTGCATCAAGAACGCAAGGACGAGAGGGGAAAGTGTTCACAATGTGTGACTCTGTTGATATGTTCATAAAAATTAATCAGCTCACTTTGGCTGTTTGTATCAAAGCTTGAACAAAGCTTCTGGGAGATCTCCCGCATACGTTCTAACATCTTCGCTAATTACCATCCAAATGAGTCACAATGATGCAACAAACTTGCAAGCGCCCTAATTAAAAAGAAGCCAACAGCAATCATCTCAAAGAATCTTACACTGACTGACTTCATTTGAGGAAATATGTCAGCAGCGTCCTGCCAGGTGGGGGCTACAAACAAACTCATTTAGCGTGAATGCTAACATCTGACATCAGAGCACCTCAGGTGTGACACCCATATTAATGAAACGCTCTCCACGTGTCGGCGTGGACAAATAAAGTCATGCATCTTGGAAATTACCTCTCAGACGCCGCCTGGCAACAAATCGCTATCCTGCAGGAATTTCGACATGTTTAAAAGAGCCAGTCGGAAACTTCAAGTGTGTGCAGGGCCCTCAGCATTGAAACAAATCATACTGATGGATTACATTGTGGGACAATGCGACAAGGAATACATTTGACTACATTTCCATAGTCAAAAATAAGTAAAATTAACACACTTTTTAAAAATAAAATATATGTTTTCTGGGTTGCACGGTGATCGAGTGGTTAGCACGCAGGCCTCACATCTAGGAGACCCGAATTCAATTCCACCCTTGGCCATCTCTGTGTGGAGTTTGTATGTTCTCCCCGTGCATGCGTGGGTTTTCTCCGGGTACTCCGGTTTCCTCCCACATTCCAAAAACATGCTAGGTTAATTAGCGACTCCAAATTGTCCATAGGTATGAATGTGAGTGTGAATGGTTGTTTGTCTATATGTGCCCTGTGATTGGCTGGCCACCAGTCCAGAGTGTCGAAGACTGGGATAGGCTCCAGCACCTCCTCGTGAGGATAAGCGGTAGAAGATGAATAAATGAATGTTAAAGTTAATTCGTATTAATGTGTAGTCATTCATAGGAGAAAAAATAAATTATTTATTAGTTATTTTATTTACAGTTGCTAGTTTGCTGTGAGCTTACAAAAAAAACTGCATTTCCCATGATGCTGGAATGGAAGCCGGAAGTTATTTAAGTTCCATGTATTGTCCATAGGTATGAATGTGAGTGTGAATGGTTGTTTGTCTATATGTGCCCTGTGATTGGCTGGCCACCAGTCCAGGGTGTACCCCGCCTCTTGCCTGAAGACAGCTGGGATAGGCTCCAGCACCTCCCGCAACCCTTGTGAGGCTAAGCAGTAGAAACTGAATGAATGAATGTTTTCTCTGTATATAAAGTACAAGGTAGCAACATAAATGAAAACGTTACTGCTTCACGCTCTCTGTGCTTCCTCACTTCCGTGGGTACCAAGTTGTTGCCCATTATCGGACAACAGGAAGAGCGTTGTATCCTGTTAAGGTTGCGGCAAAGTGTGAACTAGTGAATGCAAGGTCGGTCTTAAATTCATCCTCCTGGATCTCTTGAAAACGCATACTCTGGATTGAGTATTGACCGCCAACACCTGGTTTAATACCAGTGAGTCTGCTACCTTCTCTGAGTTGCTACCTCCCATTTGTACTTCCATTAACATTCCATGAACGAGGTATTGATATACTCCTTTAAAAATGTCCTTACACCACGTACTGTATCATCATCAATGGTATCATTCGGTGTCTTTCCCCTCTTTTGAGTTGAGCTGCTATGAACTAAAACAAACCGATGTGCGGTCATCTACAGACCAATTTTATTCAAGACTTTTCTGACTTTAATTGTGAGTGATTTTAATGTTCCTGTTTGCTGCCCTTCTAAGTCCATGGCAAAAAAACCTTTTTGGAGACCTTTAATTTGGTGCAAAATATCACAGAAGCTACAGAAATGCACAGACACGCTCTATACCTGGTACTGTCTTATGGACTCAGACCATAGTCCAGCCCTGTTTGACTTTGATTGGAACAATAACATAACACTGCCTGCTTCCGTATGCCAAATCTGTCAATCAAACTACAGATTGGCCTCTCAATCTTATTTACCTTATTTACATGTACAAATGAGATGTGTATCAAAGGGGCATTGCATATATGTCACGTTTCCTCTAAGTCATTAATTTTTCTCACTGTTGATTCTTGTGTGCTGTCAGTCATTTGTCTCATGATTCTTCCACTGTTGATGCCTCCAGCTTCAGCACACACACACACACACACACACTCACACACTCATTTCCCTGCCAGTGTGCATATTTCCTCCAGAGAGGACTACCTTTTTAATCATCTGGAATAATATGAATAATTGTCCACCTACCTCTTGGAAATCACTATTCAAATATTTTCCAAAAAAAAAATATAACAGGTACCCAAGCTATAGATGCTGCTTTGTGAAGTGACAGGTTAAGTCCCTTCCAATGCTGCAACATCACAAGGCTCCGTCTCACAGTGACCCTGCTGAGCCCACGTAGGTGGTGCTATTGAACCTTGACAATTCTTTTCAAGTGTTAAGGCAAAACCGGGACTGTACACGGAGTGACACATGTTGTCAGTGTTGCCATGTGACCCTCTTTGTTTGGAAGTAACGTGGGCAGAGCTGATGGTATGTTGACGGCCAAGAAAACTCAGGATGTAATAGAGAACTGTGGAATGAATATGTATGGTGCGTGTATGTTTGGTGTTGTGATGGAAGTAGGACACTAGAACAATCCAGTCATGTTACTAGAAATAGTCTGTTTGGTAAACGTTCGGTATATTTTTAATAGTCATGCCAAATCATTGTGTTGCCGCTGGATGTTCACGGTGTCCGAGTGATACTTTTAAGTTTTTCTTTTCCAAAAGACAGTTAACCTTGCATTCTGTACTTTGCAATGTTCAATTGACAATAAACTGCAATGAAGGAACACCTTTACGAGAAGCATTTGGCTTGAAAGTACAGTAAAAGCGTATTTTGGATGCAAGGATGCTATTCCTCACAGGACAAAGGAGAAGAACAACATCAAAGTTGCCACAGAACAGAGTAAGTCGAGCCTTATTTACATGTTGCAAATACTATGCCACCATTACGACATGCGTTCAAAGCATTATACATGTTATAAAACATATTTTCACAGCAATATGTCGCCCGTGGGGGAAGGTGGTGAAATACAATAAATAATAATTTTTAAAAAGCTCCAAGAAGTCAATGCAAAACAGTAATTGAAGGATAAGCAACTGCAGCGTAATTTACACTTAGCATTCTGTGTTTTTGTCATCGGACAAAATGCATCAGACATGCTAGTTTCATTAGCCATGTTTACATGAGGAGTTTTTTCTTTCCGAATAGAATCTTTCCGAATGAATTTTCCGAAAACAATGGTATACATGGAAAGGAATATTCCAATCTCTTGTCTACATGCGTTGCTATAATCAACCAGAATAGTCAATGGGGCATGCCCAGTAAAACGTAAACACCAACATCACGTGATACCGATTTCCCAGAGTTTATCTTTCACTGGTTGGAATAACTCCGTATTGCCAGTTTTTCGTTTGTCCGGACTTGAAATTTAGTTTGGATCAAAAACAAACTTTCCACAGTAGTCCAGTGCCGATTGATCGCCTCCATTTTTAAAACTGAAAAACGTCTGGATCTGCGTGTTACGTCATATCTGAGCATGCGCTGAAAGAACGCACCCGGGATAAATTTATACAACAAAAGATAAAATTCAATCTTGCTAATATTTTATAATTAAACTCGGGACATGATTTATATAAATATATATTTTCTTTTTAATAAAAAACTGGACTTATGAATAAAGTATAGAAGGGTTTAGATTCTGTTCCACAGATGGCGCTAATGCACACGAAAGCTGCTTGCCAACTGCCAATAAACAACAGAAGAAGAAAAACACCATGAAGAAGAATGCACCCTGACAACTTTCCGATTGAGCGGGTACAAGATACCTCAATCGGATTAGGGAAAGGAATATTCCAGCCCTCGGAATCCGATTATATGTTCATTCGGATTGGCACTTTTCTTTCGGAATGAGGTGTATACAAAGGTTACATTCTTTCCATTTGAGCAAATAAACCGAATGCAATTGGAATATTTGGGTCTATGTATACGTGGCTATTGATGATGGATGGAATAAATACGGCTTTATTCCCTTTATAGATAATAGATACATAATAGACATATAGTAGAGTAGAAGTAGAGTAAAACATAATTACAAACAATAGAGCATATTTAAAGTTGATCAATCATGTCAGTTAACCGTTGGAGTTGGAGATTTTGTAACTAAACACTGCTGTTGACGTGACGTGATGTGTGCCTGTATGATCACCATGTGACACACTCTTAGACCAACGATGCCATTGATGCTGCTGATGACGATAGCGTCAGAGCCAGTGGCAATATGTGTGCTTACTGTTACCACGTGATAGATATTCCTCTCCCAGATGGTGGGCTCACTAAAAGAAAAAACCTTTCGGGCAAAGTGGGCTGTGAATGGACCCGCCTCCGTCTTCTCACCAAGGTCACAGTCAGCAGGAAGTCATAGGCCCACGGACGAATTCCACAGTTGACAGTTATTTAATTGTCATCTCGTGGAAGTGATAACGGCTCCTCCAAAGGAGAGCAAGGTCCGGCTCTATCTTGATGCTTCTTCTAGTGAGTCTTTCTAATCTTGATCTTTGTTTGGACCTGAGGAGTAATTCTTTTAAAGCACCGGGACATTCTTTTAATGGAATTGCAGGCTACTGTGACAACTCAAGTCAGCGGGGAAACGACTTGTAAAACCTGCAGTATCGACTCCAACAGATGCATCTTTTATCTTCTAATTCAACTTTTTTTTTTTTGGGTAATACATACGTCAGCTACCATTGTTGATAATTAGATGATAACATGACTATTACTATTGTATGGGTCTTAAAATAGTACTGTTCTCTTTTGAATTTAGGGTTGCCATTGTTGTGGTTGTAGCTAATCCCGGGTGGTTTGCTGTAATCTAGACCCAATTGTAATAAGTCAATTTCCGCAAAGTAGGATTCCTACCTTATAAATTGAATGTGTTCATTGTATTCATTTTGATTTTGCACTTTCTATGCTCTTGTGTGCTTTTTGTACCCTTGCTTAGATGTTAGAGTGTTGTATTCTCATGTTAAATGACGCCAAAGCTTTGGAAAATTAGGTTTGCAAATTTGGAACTGAGCCCTGAAAGACGTTTTGGATGGCTCTGCATGCTCGGTTTTACATTTTTTTTCCAATACCGACTACTGATGTCAATGTGATCCGGACTTCCTTATATGGGCTGCATATTGCCTGCACTCACTAAACACAGAGACCTATGTAAGTATCCAGAGGTCCTCGGGAGCACTTGTATGTGTGACCAATCACAGTGGAGTGGGAGTACCTAAAAAAGGTGAGGGGGTGGAGTAAAGTAAACAGACTGGGTCGGAAGCAGGAAGTCCATGAAATCACAGCAGAAAGAGCTGCAGAATCTGGAAGATCTAGAAAGCTTTCTAGCTTAAATGTGCTAACCAATGACCCCTCCATTATGCATTAAAGCCAAAAAAGTAAATCAATTGCCATGGCATTCTTGCAGATGCTATTGTTGTTTGGTTGACATGGTAACAAACACCTCCCAGCTCCTTATAACTGAAGCTGACGCAGGAGTGACAGCACCCCCGCCACCCGTGAGGTCAACATAGACATCAAGAACCTTTTCTGGAAGAATCATTCCCATTTAGCCTTTTGCCATCTCTTCCCACACCAGCCACAGAGAGAGAAAAATAATTCTACCCATTTTTCACCAGGCGAGACCTTTGAGTTCTAATTGTGACATAGATCATAAACGGCGTTTCATGCACACCAAGGGAGGAGGGGGCTTGTGTGTCTGCCGCAGATCTCTGATTTTTCTTGTGCTGTGTTCGTATGAAAGCTTTGCGGAGGGTTTGAAGGATAAAAATCACTGACATTTGGAGTTTCCATAACGACCTTATGGTGGGTGAGGATGAAATATGCAACAAGAGGACATGGAGGGGTTCGGTCCAACACACTGACCACCTTCTTTGTGAAGGTGACCTGAAGATTTTTCGACATAGGCTGAAAAATATCCCAAAACTAGATTGACACTTCAGAGCCGCAATAAAGGATCCGGCATGTGTCTTTTACACAGAAAGCATCTAAGGAAGGATAATTCACACCCAAAGCCAGATCATTAATTACAAGAGTGGACGAGTGGTTAGCGTGTAGGCCACACAGTCAGGAGATCGGGAAGACCTGGGTTCGATTCTCGGCTTGGGTATATCTGTGAGGAGTTTGCATGCCCTCCCACATTCCAAAAACATGCTAGGTTAATTGGCGACTCCAAATTGTCCATAGGTATGAATGTGAGTGTGAATGGTTGTTTGTCTATATGTGCCCTGTGATTGGCTGGCGACCAGTCCAGGGTGTACCACGCCTCTCACCCGGAGACAGCTGGGATAGGCTCCAGCATACCCTAGTGAGGATAAGTGGTATAGACAGTGGATGGATGGATTTTAAAGTACATGGCTGAGCAGTTCTTTCTGTTTTTCACGGTCTGTGTCTGTCTGACTTTTGAGTTTATTTTGTTGTTGCATTGTTTGAAAGAGACACTGCTGCAAACCCTTCTGCTGCATCCTTAAAATGTATTAAAATACAAATTTATAGATTCCTGCTTTCTGCATCCTGTGGTCGTCGCCGCAACACCACAAGGTGACATGTAAGTCATTCAGAAGACCTGTTTAAAATACTTGTGACTGTGATGATATGTAGTATTTACACTGGCAACTAGTTGTCAGTAATGTTACATTGAAGAGACAATAGACTAAAGTCTTATTTTCTGTGATTTGTACTATATTGGGTCATACTAGTGTAAAGATAGGGGTGTTACATCCTGTCTAGAGGCCTCTAATAATGTTAAAAATCATATTCAGAAGGTAGTAAACATGTCTTCTCTGCTCTAGCAACTAAAATATTTGATTTACAAGCAAGGGATTCTACTTCACGGAAATTCCGGTCCGGAACCAATTAACTAGAATAAACAAGGGATTACTGTATGTTTATTATTGTGGTAGTAATTTACAGTGGTGTCCAGCTATACTGCATGATACAGCACTCAACAAAACAACAAAATAAATGAATAAACACATAAAGCATAAGCTATCATAAATAAAATAACATATTTGATGCCGTCTTTGGACAGGCAGATTGAGAGCTGGTTGGCTGTTTGCCCTTTGCTAATGAGCGAGTGTGCTTTGGCGCCCAGATTGCTGCATACATCCATCAACTGCTTGTGGTCCTCATTTGAATAACACATTGATTAAATAATCACTTCTTGGTAAAGTGCACTGCATAAAGAAACACACATGGAATTGCTTTGTTGGTCTGCATGTGTCATAAATGCATGCGGTATGTCGATATTGGGGAAATCACTATAAAAGTACACTTCACTGTACTACAAAAAAGGTCAGTTAGACAAATTAATAATGCTGCTTAATAAAAAACATACAAAACCATTATTCTTAAAATCCCAATTATTAAAATTTGCTGATCTTTGCCAAAATTATGCATAAAGCAAACTTAATATAATTCTTCTCAACATGAGAGGAGAAATATGACCATAGGGGAAAATTAAACATAAAACATTTACAGTATTTGCAAGAAGAACGCTAAAAACCTTCAGCATGTGGAGTCAAATTATGGAATAGATTGAGTAAGGAAATGAAGCAAAGCTCAAAATTGAGCAACAAAGTTAATAAAGAGAAGAAGAGTCTTCATTTCTTTGGGCTTCTTGAAGTATTATATTGTTTGTACTCACTCATCACTATTGACCTCATTATGTATTATTATTTATTATGACTGTTATGTATTGTAACAATTACAGTGATTATATACCTAAACCTTTTCATTTCTTTTAAAAATAAATGAAAGCCTTACCATTGAACAAAATAGAGAGTGGAAAAAATCCCACTCAGGTTGGGCTTTAACCTTGAGGAGGTGGCTGTCTTTTTAGCATGTTTTCGGCCCAGTGCACTGAGACTGTATACATTATTTTTGGCTGCATTCCACTTCATTGTGCCAGTTGCAGAGCAGAGGTCGAGCACACTCTGGCTTACTGGGACACATAAATGGAACAAAGCCATAAATGATGCGCCAGTGCCACCTGTGCTGCTTGAGCGTGTCATAACGTGCTGTTGCCATGAAGGTTATCATTTTGCAAAAGTTTGTTGGTATCGTCATATAACATATATAACATATAAATCACAACTTTTACCATCGTACGTCAACAGTCCCTCAGTCCCACCCAGAAAGCGTAGGAAAAGTGGAGGCTTCCCCGAGAGAGTCAAGGCTTACTGGAGGTCTACTACTGGAGTTATTCCTCTCCTCCTGGATTACTGTTGATCCAGTCTGTTGTTAGCGCAAGACTGGACCCCGGCCTGCGTCATCTGCCGTTTGAGACGCTGCTACACAGATGCCTGGACAGATGCTGCGGAGTGGATTTTGGTTTCCTCCGGGCACTGTGCCCTAGCTGCCCGTTGGATGCCGAGGATTTGAATCTCCATCTGGGCCTTTTGAATGCTAGATCACTAGCGAATAAAGTAAGGCTGTCACAAGAGCTCGAGAGGTTAAAACCTGACCAGATTTCTTGTTCCGGAAAAAAAAATAGCACTAGGCACCAGGCCTAGGACGATAATAAAGAGATTAATTACACAATAAATGAAAATGAATTTTATTGCCTTGTATATGCTTGTTTGTTTTCCTCATCTCAGACCTTCAATCAGACGAAAGGTCTGTGCAGTGGTATCAGCACACTGGCATGCTTGTTCCATTGAACAATGGCATGAACGGAATGAGCCCTTTTGTAAGTCATACAGTCTCTTTGTTTAGGTGGGTGGAGGCGGGGCTGCTAGCATGCACACAGTGTAGACAAGTGTAACATATTCATTCATTTTCTATCACTTATACTCATGAGGGTCGCGGGGATGCTGGAGCCTATCCCAGTGGTCTTCGGGTGAGAGGCGGGGTACACCCTGGACTGGTTGCCAGCCAATCACAGGCCAATTAACCTAGCATGTTTTGGAATCTGGGAGGAAACCGGACAAAACCCATGCATGCACGGGTCGAACATGCAAATTTAACACAGAGATGGCTAAGGGTGGAATTGAACTCGGGTCTCTGAGCTGTGAGGCCTCGGTTACTGTGCAGCCTAAGTGTAACATTCATTCATTCATTCATTTTCTACCGCTTATCCTCACAATGGCCGCGGGCATGCTGGAGCCTATCCCAGCTGTCTTTGGCGAGAGGTGGGGTACACCCTGGACTGGTGGCCAGCCAATCACCGGGCACATATAGACAAACAACCATTCACACTCACATTCATACCTATGGACAATTTGGAGTCGCCAATTAACCTAGCATGTTTTTGGAATGTGGGAGGAAACCGGAGTCTCCGGAGAAAACCCACGCATGCACGGGGAGAACATGCAAACTCAGAGATGGCTGAGGGTGGAATTGAACTCTGGTCTCCTAGCTGTGAGGCCTGCACGGTAACCACTAGTCCACCGTGCAGCCCAAATTCCCAACTGCCATGAAACTATGCTATGGTCCAGACATTTTTCTCAAAGAAAAACTGTGTCCTCTGTGTTTTATCGAACTTAATACCAAGGGTCAACCATTCAATGTGTGGGATTTTCTGGTCCATCCCAAAATATATTCGGACAAATAAATGGCTTTCCCTCCCGGAGAGTGACCCCAGAGGGCATGCATTTTTACCAGCAGTGCTAGCCTTGTCCAGTCCTCCTCCTCCTGTGTCTCCCCCCTCAATTGTGTGGTGACCCGTGGATACATTTTGGTGCCTATCCTTTTCTCTGTATACATGCTTCCCTTGGGATTTGCACAAAGATTCTTTTCACATTCACATCTATCTGCTTGTAACTGAGGTGAACTCTTGCAGAGCCGAATGGAGGCTGCAGTGGGAAAAAAAGATCCTAATTAAAGAGAATGCCTTAAATAAAGACAGAACTTGAGCAGTTTATCACCTTTGCAAAGGGGTCAAATATCACACAGATATGCACATATCTGCCCTAGAATGGCTTCCTGACTGAAATCCTTGTACTTGATCACATGTGAATGTATTACATCACAAAAGAAGCCAACCACCACTGTTTTTGTCTGGGAATAGAAGTACTTCTTCAGAGAATTCAATGCAAATGCCCGGATTCAGGCCTGCAACCAGGGGACTCGGTCACATCCGTGCTTAACATCATTTATCTTACACTGTGTTAAAATGCTACAATTAGAGCCCAACAAACATTCATATGACTTCTCAGTTTTAGCTGTGAATTATAATTGTTTCCATCATGGGGCTAATTCCTCAACTACAAAAATAGAAGCAGAATTAATTTGCTGTCATAAAAAGTGACACTGCACAGCACTTTGTTTTAAATGTGTTGCATAAATCTAATTTGAATTGAATTGAATTTCATTGCGTGTAGTGGAAAACTGAAAGCGATGTACGCAACAAGCTGCACTAATTCAAGAGGGGAGCTGGTTGCCATGGAAACAAGCAGGTATGACCATGAGGCCAACTAATTGCTCCCGCAGCCAATGGGACGCGGGTTACGGCGGGTTTTTGTTGCACTGCAAATCCCAAAGAGAGTTAACATGTTACCTGGCAGTTTCCAAGTCATGGAGGTGGTTAGCCTCGAAGCAGCACACGTCGCTATGGCAACCAAGCAAAGCCCAGCTCCGGAGCGAGTGAAGATGGACGTGAGAGAGCACAGTGCATGAAAATGCTGTAGACCGACCAATCGATGGTCAACGTGTCTGACGCAGCCTGAGGTGTGCACAGAATGAGGGCGTCATGTTTTCCCCTGACAAGTCGGAGAAAGTTTCACTCTTTGCTGTCTATGAAAAAGGCAACAGCAGAAGCAAACATGTTTTGGTTTTTTTGCCCATCAGAAAATTTCAAACATGAACACATATTTAATTCTCTTTTCTGCGCATTCAAGAAAATGAGCTCACTGAGCTAGCTGCCAATGGGCGTCATGGGAAATACCTGTTTTGATGCTAAAGCCCTTCAAACAAACGCCAACGGTGTTTCATTTACATAACTGATATTATATTAACCCTGCTACAGCCATATTATTATTGTTTATTGTTGTATATCAGCTAACATGGTGTGTTGCTATACGCTAGTCAGCGTCATCAACACACGGACGAGTGGATCTATCAATTTCACTACAAAGAAATTGAGAGATGCTAGTTTGGCATCAGCATTTTTTCTTCGGATACTCCGGTTTCCTCCCACATTCAAAAAAAAAAATCTGGGCTGCACGGTGAAAGAGTGGTTACCGTGCAGGGCTCACAGCTCAGAGACCCGAGTTCAATTCCACCCTCGGCCATCTCTGTGATTTGGTTGAACTTGTTTCATAATTATACCTTTTGAGTGTTAAGTTGGTGTGTGATGAGTTTAGTGATCTTTGTAAGAACACTAACACATTCCAAAAACATGCTAGGTTAATTGGCAACTCCAAATTGTCCATAGGTATGAATGTGAGTGTGAATGGTTGTTTGTCTATATTTGCCCTGTGATTGGCTGGTGACCAGTCCAGCGTGAACCCCACCTTTCACCCGAAGACAGCTGGGATAGGCTCCAGCACCCCCGCGACCCTCGTGAGGGTAAGCGGTAGAAAATGAATTAATTAATTTTAGAGCTGGTAATACATAAAATTCATGTCTGGTCATTTATCTTTCTGTTAATAGAATTCTGTAAAAATGGACATTGTTATGCTAATTATGCTAATAATGCTAATGTTATGCGACGACACATCATCAGTACGGTAAAACGAACCTGCCTCACGACGGTCTAACCCCAGCTCACATTCCCTATTCGTGGGTGAACAATCCAACGCTTGGTGAATTCTGCTTCACAATGATAGGATGTTGCAAATGGTGATTAGTCATGATTAATTAATAGAAGACTTGATTAAAAAAATATTAAAAACTCTCCTCATTTGACAAACCTACTATATATATTTTGATATATAAGTCACACCTGACTAAAAGTCACAGGACCAGTCAAAGTATGAAAAAGTATGAAAAAAATTTGTTTTTTCTGCACCAAAAAATATTACATGATCATCAATCACAAATCGGAACATTTCAAATGATGAAAGATTAAAAAGTGAAGAAGAAAAAAAAAAGAATTACCTGCTTCAGTGTGTTTTTCACCTTGAAGTAAAAAGCTTCCTTTGTACGACCATGCATCAGTGACAGCGTACAGAACGCGTGTACGGCGCGCACGTGTTTCCTGTGACTTCCTGGCACATTTGAGGCCTATTTACATGAAGACATATAGAGTAAATGCCGAGGCTGGAGCTCCTTCTCAAGGTGATCCATCATGCTTTTTATCTGGCTTGTCAAATCTGCTGAACTTGCTGTTTGTGCCCCCCCATGCTTTTTTTTTTTTTTTTTTTTTTAGGCTGAAGCCATTCTCGCTATAAAATCTAGAGGCTATTTTTATTTTTTGACTCTGGATGCAAAGCACATGTTCAGCCAGTGTTCTGGGGCTGCGTTACACGTTGGATATTTTACTTTAAATCCAGCCAACAATGTCATCTTAGCCGCAAATCCTGCGGCGGTAAGAGCTTTATTGTAATCGCTGCCACTACATCGCGTCCTCATCCGCAATTTGTACCGAGAGCCCGGGACAGGATGAAAAGCACAATCGATGTGTGTTGTGTGAGTGAAGGAGGCTACAAGGTCGTTCCACAAAGTCCACATGCTTTTTGCTGGCTGCAAAAAGCCTTCCGGAGCCTCATATCTGTACAAGCTCCACTCAGAGGTGTCCTGCTGTTCAAGATTCTCTACCCTCTGGTCTTCATGGTGACCTTCAGAGCGACGGCTAAACAGCACCGACGCCAGACATGCTCACAACCGTATTCATCGCGGATAACTAAAAGCTTCATTTGTCCTTCTGTTCATCAGCGGATTTGAAAGTGACAAATAGCGTAGAAGCCAAGTATCGTGATGTATTGTGTGGCCAACCAGTGCAAGCTCTCTTTTTCCGAGAACTTATTCAATCAATCTTTGAGGATTTTGTTTTCCGCTTCTTTTTAATTAAGCAACCGTCTCCGCTTAATCTTGATTTACTTTCAGTGGCTCGGTTAGAGTCAGGCAGTATGCAAACCGACAATTAAAATTGAATCTCCATAAAAGAAGAACTAAAAATAGCTAATCCCAGCTACACATCACAAAATGCCCCATTCTTTCTAGTTAGCACAGTGGAAAACAAAGCAATCGATGATGCTGCTTGACCTTCGTCAAACTGCTGTCATCATACGTGTGTAAAATAAAACGCCCTGGCTTTTGTGACAATTGACAGAGGTACAATGGGAAGGCCATTCATAGATGCAGGTCTTTTTTACTTATATTCTTAACTTACAAGCGTAAAAAGAAGTTTGTTGTTTAATGTTTCTGGGTTCCTGGTTCTTGGTTCTTTTGATTCTTTGGTCTTTGTTCTTGGTACTTCAAATTTGGGTCCTGGTTCTTCGTTCCTAATTTCGTGAATCATAGTTCCGTGTTCTGTGGTTCCTGGTTCTTGGTTCCTGCATCTTGGCTCTTGGTTCTTTTGATTCCTTGGTATTTGTTCTTGGGACTTAAAATTTGGTTCCTGGTTCTTTGTTCCTTGTTTCTTGAGTCCTAGTTGTTCCGTGTTCTGTGGTTCCTGGTTCTTGGTTCCTGCATCTTGGTTCTCAGTTCCTGGGTTTTTTGATTCCTGGGTCTTTGTTCTTGTTACTGAAAATTTGGTTTCTGGTTCTTTGTTTCTTGAGTTCAAGTTCCTTATTCTCCGGTTCCTGGTTCCTGCATCTTGGCTCTCAGTTCCTGGTTCTTTTGATTCCTGGGTATTTGTTCTTGGTACTTGAAATTTGGTTTCTGGTTCTTTGTTTCTCGAGTCCAAGTTCCATATTCTGTGGTTTCTGGTTCTTGGTTCCTGCATCTTGGATCTCAGTTCCTGGTTCTTTTGATTCCTGGGTCTTTGTTCTTGGTACTTAAAATTTGGTTCCTGGTTCTTCGTTCCTTGTTTCTTGAGTCCTAGTTCCGTGTTCTGTGGTTCCTGGTTATTGGTTCCTGCAACTTGGCTCTCGGTTCCTAGGTCTTGGTGACTTCTTCTGTTGTGGAGTTAATCCTATGATGTTTATTAAACTCATGGTTGAAGCTACAGGTGGTCCTCGGTTTATGACTTTTCCCATTAATTAATTGAAAACCCAATTTCGGTCTGTAAATACAAGACTTGCTCGAGAACTCGTTACAGCACACACAGTGGAGGAGTACAGTGTGTAGATGACATTGCATATTAGTTAGCATCTGTCCCAGGTGTTGGTGCACCAAAGAAAAGGAAAGCTATGACAAAGAAATTGGATTACCAATCAAAACCATTTTGACTGATTTTTCAAGGCACAGCCAATATTGTGTACTTGGTCTATATAGATTTGGTAAATACCAAAACAAAGATTCATTGGGTTTTTTCTACCTTTTTTGGTTCTTTAGTAACCAGCAGTAGAACATAGGTAAGTTTCAGCAAGTATCAGTTCTCACTAGTGCCCCTGCTGATTATATGTAGAATTGACAAATAAAAAGAAAAACTTTGAAATAAATGCAAGTGGGCAGATGCCATGATCTAGTCTGGACAGCTGACAGGCGGAGCAATCAAGCATCCGAATAACTCAGCGTGATGGATGCCTCATTTTCTTTTCACATCCTAATGATGAATCCCCCGCTGTGTATTTTTATTTCAAACACCACTGAGCCTTGACGTTGCGGGTCTGACTAACACTTGCATTTATTCAAATCAGCCTTCATGTGCCTGCTCAACCACCGGCATCAAAAAGCAACGCTCTGGGTATTTTCCCAACAACCTCAAAAATTGGCTCAAAGACGACGTCATGTGCAAAGTGGCTGTGGGCGATTTTTTTATCGTCCGACTTCAAAGCTTAATAGCATTTGGGGTGAGGGGGCATTTAGGGTGACCCTGGCTCAGGTCTCAACAGGTCTCTCAGGTGTTTGTTTAGATGAAGTTCTACTTTTACTTCATATGCTTGGATGACCCTTAAAGAGAACTTTATAAAATAATCCGTGCAAAAATATTGTTATCGATGATCATCTTAACCACACACAGGTGACAATGTCTACAAGATTTTGTGGCGCTTCTACGATGAGACTCAGCACCTCCAAATCTGAGGGCATGGTTGTCAGCCGGAAAAGGGGGGATTGCACCCTTCGGGTTAGGGATTGAGGTCTTGCCCCAAGTGTATGAGTTTAAATATCTCAGAGTCTTCTTCACAAGTGAGGGAAGGCTGGAGCGTGAAATCGACAAGCAGATCGGCGCAGCATCTGCAGTAAACAGACACCTGAGCCTAAAGGCAAAGCTCTCAATTTACCGGTCGATCTATGTTCCTACCATCACCTGTAGTCAAGAACGTTGGGTCATGACCAAAAAGAGCATGATTGCTGATACTGGACTCATCCAAAGTGATAGAGTGAGGAGCTTGGTCGTTCGGGAGGAGCTCAGAGTAAGCCACTACTTCACTTTGGGAACAGCCAGATGTGGTGGCTCGGGTATGTCGTCTCGATGTCTCCTTGGTGAGGTGTTCTGGGCATGCTCAGCTGGGAGGAGGCCCCGCAGCAAAACTAGGATATGCTGGACGGATTGTCTCACAGCTGACCTGGGAACGCTTCGGTGTTACCCCGAGTTGAACTGGAAGAGGTGGCCTGGGAAGTCTGGACTTTACTAAAACTGCTGCCCTTGCGACCCATACTCGGATGAGGGATAGACAATGGATGGATGGCTTTTCAGAAGATCAAGATCTTTAAATACATTGTGGTAGGATTTTGAATTTAGGGCCTAACACGCACATCAAGGTAAAACCAAAACTAGCGATTTATTAATATTTTCCCACTAATGAATAATAATAGGGCTGCACGGCGATCGAGTGGTTAGCGCGCAGACCTCACAGCTAGGAGACCAGGGTTCAATTCCACCCTCGGCCATCTCTGTGTGGAGTTTGCATGTTCTCCCCGTGCATGCGTGGGTTTTCTCCGGGTACTCCGGTTTCCTCCCACATTCCAAAAACATGCTAGGTTAATTGGCGACTCCAAATTGTCCATAGGTATGAATGTGAGTGTGAATGGTTGTTTGTCTATATGTGCCCTGTGACACCCAGTCCAGGGTGTACCCCGCCTCTGGCCCGAAGACAGCTGGGATAGGTTCCAGCACCCCCCGCGACCCTCGTAAGGAAAAGTGGTAGAAAATGAATGAATGAATGAATGAATAATAATGCATGGGATTTGGGATTTGGGTAGTGCTTTTCAAGAAACCCAAACCCATGATTCATTCACTCCGCTGTCACATATTAGTGGTGATAAGCCACAGCTGTCCCAAAATAGACAAACGTGGCTGCAAATTCCCACCAACTCTCCGACCACCACTGCATCATACTCAGGCAAAGTGAAGCATCTGGACACAACAACAACTGGACTGGAGTAAGTGGGGTTTGAACCATCAACACTGTGGTTTCCGGGCAATCTACAGCAATTCCTGAGCCACCACCAGTCTGTATTTACAACCAATCGACTGAGGCCAATCTGGTCTGGAATGAAGATCTGTTTGCTATCACAGATCTAAATAGCTTATTAGTCCTTAGCCATCCTTATGTTAACATTTTGTTCAGTTCCACTAACAGAGAAGCGCCCTACCTTTTATTTGCTGTATAAAAAAAAAAACATTGCATTTGATGCAATAAGTCAGTGGCACACATGAGGCACTTTAGTCTGCGCAGCACATTTCACACCCGACGGCAAAACAAGCCTTTCTGCACAAATCCAATGCCAAAGAAAATAAAAGGACGCAAAGGGACGACGCGTTAAAAGCAAAGAACACCAAAGCAACTTAATTAAAAGCAACAAACGGGGCGTTTTACAGTCGCTTTGTTGCCAGCATTGTCTCAACTCTTGAAATTAGTTCCAATATTTGAGCAGCACAAAGTTAGTGCAGCTGACGTGTCTCCACAACACCCAAAACGGAGAACCTAAAAAAGCCTTGTGTGCAGTTCAAATCCAACTGTCAGAAGTAAAAGCATCTAATAAGGCAAGAATGGTGGATTTGAACATTTGTGACACAGCGTCGCACCTCATTCACACGAGTTCATTTCAGGACATGAAGGCAAAGATGCAAAAGTTTAAGAAACGACTGGTCGAGAATACTGCAATTAAAAAATGACAATCGTCACTGCTATTTATTTGCAAAACTGTATATACGTATTTATATTTATTTTATTTTGCTTTTGTGACAGCTAATATGTAAACAACTATACCACAACATAAATAACAGAAAAATGGTTGTTTTACATTAAAATACCAATTTATTTACAAACAAAACAGTGGTAAGTGTGCAGGCCACACACCTAGGAGACCTGAGTTCGATTCCACCCTCGGCTATCTCTGTGTGGAGTTTGCATGTTCTCCCCGTGCACGCGCGGGTTTTCTCCGGGTACTCCGGTTTCCTCCCACATTCCAAAAACATGCTAGGTTAATTAGCGACTCCAAATTGTCCATAGGTATGAATGTGAGTGTGAATGGTTGTTTGTCTATTCAGAGACAGCTACTTCCCCCTGGCCATCAGACTGCTCAATGCCAAATCATCCACTCTACCTTTACTTACATTATTATTATTTATTTAAATTATTTAAATTATTTGGGCAATTTACTGTTCACGCTGCACTTTACATTATGTTGTTCATATTTGGTGTCTATTCTATCTATTTATTCTCCACATTATTATTATTATTATTATTATTTATTACTTATCTTCTTTTGTGTCTGTTATTATATGGGAGCCAGGCAACGACATTTCGTTGACAATTTCACTACTGTGTTTTTGTGCAATGACAATAAAGGGAGTCTATCTATCTATGTCTATCTATCTACGTTTTTTAGAATGTTCTATAAAGGTTTTCTAGGCTCTATGAAAATACTAAATGCATAATTAAGGAATGTAAATGTTCTTACCACAAAAAAACTTTAAATTGTATTATGGAAAGCAGGAAGTGAACAAATGTAAGCGTTACTGATTGTAAAAGTACCAGATGGAGGGGTAGGATTTAATAAGCTTTGCTTCTTCCTACTCCTTTTGGACATGTGGAACTGTGAACCGATTATGTGATGCATTCAATTGTAATCTGATGCATGTTCAAATGAAATAAAACCATTACCATTACAATTGGGTCTGGAACCAAGTATTGACTGTGCAGTATTGTGGGAAAAAATAGCATTACACTTTTCACTTGTTATGAAGGTGTTATCAAGATATGAAAAGTGCATGCATTCTAGATAAATCCATTTTAAAATGACATGAAATAGCATAACTACAACTGCCCATTGCTGTCCCTTGTTTCTGCATGTACACTACATAAATACGCATTCATCACATCTGTAAGAGGCTGCAAAAGCCTGAAACTGGATTGTGGCCATTCTTGATATTAACAGAGTGTGGGTGGTAGTGCGGTCATGTGACACACCAGAAGAAAACAAAGTACAACTAGCTGTAAGGTGATCAGTAAGGTGCATTGTTTTCAGCAAAGACACAAACGCCGGCAGCAAAATGGTACCACTGCATAATTCATATTTTCTTCACGTCATTAAAGGTCACCATTCTCACGTGGCCCGCTTTCATCACCACAATTAAAACGTGTTTCAATTTTTGGGAGTGTCTCTCATGGAAAAGTATTTGACTTGTAATGGGAATATCGCATTTCGGGAATTAGTTGCATGGATGGGTTTGTGCCTTTGCAGGACTTTACACACACACACCCACGTATAAATCAGCATTTACTTTGCTGATATGAATAAAAGCAGTCTCTGCCACTTTTAGTAGTTTTAATGATCTATTCTTCCAGGTCACAGCTGACCTTTTGTTCCGTCTTTGGTGCACAAGGTGATGCCGCAGTCCAATATTTGATCTGGATGTGTGGAGATGTGGGCCACTGGCCTACCTCCCACATCATGTAGGAGTGCTGAGAGATGCAGTGGGAGAGCCAGGTGAGAATGTAGAGCCATCTGGAGGAGTCGCCTCACATTCACACTGATAGAGAGCTCTTAGGTAACAATTGTCTGAGGTGGCCATGAGTCCTGGTTGACGTGGATCTACGAATGTTTGCCACTGTAGTGGAAAGGTTTACGACTGATCATAATAATATGATATGTGGATTCTTGCCTCGACCGAAATTAGGGTGCAATGAACTGCTTTGCATCGACATTCAGACAAGTCAGTCCTCCTGTTATTGATGTGGTGGCCAGTGCTCAATGCAGACTGGATGGGGAGGTAGGTATTAGATGTTGTTCTGCGGAAGGTACACTAGGTTGGCTCGGGCGCTGGCAGACTGTAAATATATCTATGGTTGACGGTTGGGCAGATTAAACAAAGAAAGAACAAAATGGACGGTCTGTTCATGTGGTATTAGACCAGTCCAGTTGTAGAACAGAATGCATAACATGTTTGTTTCAAAAACCACCGGCTATGTCTTAGGGCAGTTTATCAGTTTTGGTGGACAGTATTGTGACCAGGGCACAGACTTTGTAGATAGGTTGGTAGTAGGTTGGTAGTAGACCTTTACAGGGCTGAGAGGAGGCTGTTCTAATGGTTGGTAGGGCAGTCACTGTCTGACAGACTGACTGATCGACCAAATTATATTATCAATGGCCATGACTGAATTGTTCAAGTTGGTGTTAGACTAGCCTGGTTGTGGGACAGACTGGACCGACTCATCAAGCTCTTCCTAGTTGGATTGTTCAAGTTGGTGTTAACTAACTACGTTTGTAGGATAACCAGAACAAGGTGTTCCTGGTGGACAGGAGAGAAGTCACGGTGCATTGGCTGTTCTTGTGGTTGGTCGGGCAGTCATGGTGCTTCTTAACGCTGCTCAAACTACTTGTAAAATAGATGACCATGGTTGGATGGTTCTAGTAGGTGTTGGACTAGCCTGGTTGTGCGGAAGACTCAAGATGTTCTGCTGGAAAGTAGGCCAGCCTTGGTACGGTACCGGACAAATTGATAGAGCTGATTTGGCCAATTGTTAATTGTTCGACAGCCTGGTTGATTGTTTGGTAGGTGTTAGACCAGCCTGGTTGTCGGTAGGACAAGATGTTCCTGGTATTTGTTTATTAGATAACAGCGTCGGACTAATACAGTATGATATTCATTTTTGCTTATGGATTGAAGAGTTAAGCAGATGTGTCAAGCTGTTCAAACAGTCTACCATCTAAGCTATTTTAAGGAACTTTAACTCCATGATAAAAAACAATGTTCTCTATTAGTGTGACGAATAAATGCTTGTGTTCTTGATCTTGTGTGTTTGGTAGGACCACGGTCAACCCTGTTTGCCTTCACTATGTACAGTCATCATTCTCTCTTCAGCTTTTGTTTTACTTGGCCCACAGTCAGAAGTCCAGCGCATCCATTATTGCCTTTGCCGCTGGTCACAGCAAGCAGCATAATCAATCAGGACAAAGCGCAAACATTTGTAACCGACTGATTGCAAGTCAGCCTGCACGCCTTTTTGAACAATGGATGAGCCGATACTTATTGACGACGCAAAGACTGTCTCGCACGTACACACAAATTGGAGTTATTTGTTGGGAATTATCTCTGGTGACACACAGAGCATTCTTTTAAACACAAAAGAACGTGTTTAAAAGGATTACACTGTATTAAAATTGGTTATAAAAGCCTGCTCACACTAAGTAACACCAGGAAATAGTCTCCAGTCGGCCCATCAATCAAATGTACTTTCCACCATGCTCAGGATTCATTTCTCCCCATCAGGGTGAGGTGAAAGGTTTCATTTTGTCATTACATTGTGAAAAGCCTTCGTATGTGGAGCCATTTAACTCTAACAGGCTTAAGTGAGGCCAACACGCCCTGAAAACTGACAGCCTAATGCTCAAGCTGGGCTCCTGGTGCCAAAAGTGTAATTAATTGAAAATAATTACTGCTTTCACAGTTGGAATAACGTTAGAGAAGGATTTCGGACTTTTGGTGCAAGCTTGGTTAAACACTCAAAATTTGAATGCATTTTTTTTTGTCATATCTTGGAGGTTGACTGGGAACACAGTCACAGTTTCTCTAGTTTGAACCCGAACACTGACATGAAAGGAATAAGAGGAAGTCACTTTTTTTGATATTCCAAAAACAAATAATTATGTATTAAAATTGTATAGCTTACTCTTCTATTCCCTTTCTAAAGATGACTTTAATAATTGACCTGCATGCATCAACATCAATAACACTTTTCAAGAAAGTACAGAATGATCTCTGCAATAAATCCATTTGAGTAAAGTAATTTTTAGGGTTTTAGGAATATGATGCAGCTGCACGGTAGACGAGTGGTTAGAGCGCGGGTCACACAGTTGGGAGTTGGCATCTCTGTGTGGAGTTTGCATGTTCTCCCCGTGCATGTGTGGGTTTTCTCCAGGTACTCCGGTTTCCTCCCACATTCCAAAAACATGCTAGGTTAATTGGCAACTCCAAATTGTCAATCAATCAATCAATATAGCAATATATCAATCAATAAGCAAGCATCACTTTCACTTTGACACAAATGTTTTGCTTTTGTGAGAGCTAATATCTAAACAACTATACCACAACATAAATAAGGTTGTTTTACATCAAAATACCAATTTCTTTACAAGCAAAACAGTGGTTAGTGTGCAGGCCACACACCTAGGAGACCCGAGTTCGATTCCACCCTCGGCCATCTCTGTGTGGAGTTTGCATGTTCTCCCCGTGCATGCGTGGGTTTCCTCCGGGTACTCCGGTTTCCTCCCACATTCCAAAAACATGCTAGATTAAATGATTAGAAAATGTAAATAGTGATTATGGTTCTGTGATTAATCAGGATTAATTGTGATTAATCATAATTGGCCACTCCAAATTGTCCATAGGTATGAATGTGAGTGTGAATGGTTGTTTGTCTATATGTGCCCTGTGATTGGCTGGCCACCAGTCCAGGGTGTACCCCGCCTCTCGCCTGAAGACAGCTGGGATAGGCTCCAGCATGCCTGTGACCCTTGTGAGGATAAACAGTAGTAAATGGATGCATGGATGGAATACAACAAAAAGACAGCTTGAACTATGCGGTGTTAGCTACTGTAATACTATTACTTCTCTTTAGACAACGTTGCTATTGAGGAAGTAGTCAATGATTACATAAAGGTTTTCAAATTGTGCCAAAAAATATCAGCAATCTACAAGCATAAATTTATGTGAACTAGTCATGAATGCAACATAAACGTGTGATTTTCTTCTCTGAAATTCAAAAACTAGTATGTCCCTTTCCAATACAGTGATTCATGAAGCCAGGGGTTATGCCAGCTGTTGCGTGGGATCACATGGGATGCCGTGGAACCAAATAACGCTACTACTGCTTCACAGTTGAGGGAAGTGGTGGTGATCACGCATAACCATGTTGGCCACTAGACGTAACTACTACTGGAATTGCGTGCCAAGTGAGGAAAATTGCGTGCCAAGTGAGGAAAAGTGCAAACTAGTCTCCACGGTTTTCAGGTGTGCCATTGCAAACGGCCATTTCAGTTTGTGTGACAGAGTGAGAACAATGCATCTTTGTTGTATTTGTTAGTATTTTTCAATCAATATATAACTGTTGCCAACTCTTATTGTGCTATGTAAGTGGCCTTCTATGAGAAGCTATTAGAGTGGAAATGCACTGAGCTAATAGACCTAATCTAAAGTTGTAATAATAATAATAATATCTAAGAGTACTATTTTAAGACATGCCCATCAGTTTGTGAATGCGATTGGTTGCGAGCCTTTATGCGTGATTGACAGGTGATCAGTCCAAGGTGTACTTGGCCAAAGGCAGATGAGAAGCCAAAGAGTGCACATGGATTATGTATTATCGATACAAACACATTGAGCGGAATGCAGAGGAGCCCTGGAATCGAGGTCAGCTTGGTTCAGGTTACTGAAAGAATTTGTGAGCGGCTGACTGACCCGCTGTGGATTTTCCATTTTAGTCTACATCCACGCTGAGAGATGTGGCACGGCCTCAATTAAGATGGCGATCTCCAAGAAGTGAAAATGCACTCACGGACAGTGTCAAGTATAAATGCAAATATGGCATATGGATATCGGCAGCCGACACCGCAGTTTAGACACAGTGATGCAAAATGACCTCAAGCGTTTTAAAAACTATTGAAGCAGTGACAGAAGATATAATACAGCTTAAAATGAGTATTACCTCAGCAAAGGACACTATTTATTTTTTTGTTTGGTTTGT